>NC_087209.1:78150371-78190371 GCF_015104395.2 Macrobrachium nipponense
TAATACTTTCCATCTTCAACTATTTGAACATTTAATTAGGAAATTTTCATCTGTATTATAAGTTATTTTGTGTTTGCCTGAGTGTCAATAACTGGTTTCTGTTTTGATGTCAAGAAAAAAGGAATTACGTCTCAATGATTATTGTCCTTTTAGATGTGTATGTATGTATGTATGTACCGGGTGTTTCGAAATTAGAGCTCCCCCCTCCACAGAACATTGGAAAGTTGTGAAGTTTTCTGCTATAGCCTATCTCCAAGTACATTATCATAAGTCTCTATTAAGCTATTTTTCATTTTACATTTCTCGTATTTTCAGACTGAGGGACCAAGTTAGGTACAGCCATGGCTAACGACTCGGAGGAAATCAGATGGATTGACAGAATCCGGGCTATAACCTTCAGAGAGGCCAGGGATGCTGGCGCATCCTTCATTTCACGTTCCTGGATAGCTAAATACATTAAAAGCGATGAATCCTTTGTTAAAAGAAACTGGAACAAAAATCCATATGACTATCATCGCGAAAAGATGAGAATCTTGGAAGGCCCTGAAAAGTCCTTTTTCTCAGGGGTCAAAAGGACATCATAGCTGAGGCAGTGGGTACACCAAGAAAGTCTTTACATAAATTGGCGCTTGAACTTGAAATAAAAAGGGGAAAGAAGAGAAGTTATTGTGCTGTATATCGTGAGTTGAAAAAATCTGGTATCAAGCCATTTCATGTTATCAGCAAGCCCAACATCACTCAGCAACAGAAAAAGACTGTGCAAGGTTTTGTGGTTCAGGAAGCCAAGTCATAAAAATGACATCATTTGGGCTGCAAAGTTGGATGATATCAGTGATGACTGCGCTATTGCCAAGTTGTAAAATTTCCTGAATGTTTGGGAATTTTTGTCTGTTTCACAGCCAAACGGTTAATGTGGATCATCAAAGAAAAAGGACAGTCATGGAATGGCAAATACTTCAGAGAAACTGTGCTTACGGGTGGAGTATTTCCTTTCCTCAAAGATCCTGAAAAATGTGTTATCTGTTGGAAGAAGTCTCATTTTTGCATGATAAGGCACCATGTTTCAGCGCTCTTCAGACACAGGAGCTGCTTCGAAACAGTGGTATTGATTTCTTCTTGTCAAGTGAATTTCCAGGTAGCTCCCCTGACCTTAATGTGTGTGAAAACATTGGTAGTATCTTGAAGGATCATGTTGAAGCGCGCACACAGTGAACTATGATGGTATACCAAGCCTCGACGACCTGCGAAGAGAGGTGACCGAAGTGCTCAGTGAAATGGAGTTTGAGTCTAAGCTATTTTTTCGATTTGCTGAAATCATACCCCTCAAGAATGCAGGTTGTGGTACAGGCAGATGGAGGCCACACAAAATATTAAATACTCAGAGAGAATCTTAAATAAATACCTGTTCTGAATTACTATTGTTTTTGTCCATATCAATTTTAGTTTATGCTGTAGAAGGGGGGGGGGGGGGGGTAGGGTGGGGGGGGGGGGGGGGGGGGGGAAAGGGGGGGGGGGGGGGGTGGGGGGGGGGTGCTTATAATTTCGAAACACCTTGTATGTAAGTATGCACTTCCACACAACTATATATTATCCTTTTTAAACACACGTGACATTTTAGACATCGTAGGCATTTTTCACCTCATCTTTTATTTTTGATCTCCAAAAGGCACATGGGTTGTGTCGATATTTTCTTAGGAAGAAAGTAACATATTTTCGAGTTAAAAAATAGCTTTCGTTTGGGAGAAACCTCAAATGTCACCCAACGTGAAGAGGCACAAGTAAAACAATCTTCATGATCGTGCAGCGATTGTTCACCATCAGGTGATTCTTCGTCAAGCAGCAGCTAGTCCTCTTCAACCAGATAACAATTCCTCATCGGATAATGATTCCTCACAAGATGACTATAGATTCAGATGATTCTGTTATTGACGAGAGCTATGTGCCAAATTATGATGAAGACACTGATGATGATGATGTTAATGTTAGTTAGTAAAGATGATCGACTTCAGAGACCTACTTAAGGTTGTTCGAGAGAGAGCGATATCTTGGTTCCACCTGCGTTAGAATCACAGTTTTGCTGATGCACCAATATTAGTCAGTCCTGCAAAGGTAGCAAAAGAAAGAAATGCCCATAAAAATGGAGAAGAAATGTAAAGAAACCGCTGAGGAATGCATGAACGACGTATAAAAAGCTTACAAAAGGAAATCAGATTAGAACAGAAAGAAAGATGAAACCACCTTCTGGCTAAAAATGCAGATTGAAAAGTTCTTAGAACATTACTGAAGAAGAGAGCTGCCACCTCGGTGGCAGCGAGTTCGATTCTCGGGCATTCCACCGAGGTGATAGAGATGTGAATTTCTGGTGTTAGAAGTTCACTCTCGACGTGGTTCTTAAGTCACGTAAAGCCGTTGGTCCCGTAGCTGAATAACCATTGGTTCCATGAAACGTAAAAACACCATACAAATAAACAAACTGAAGAAGAGAGAAACAATATTTTCCCTTCATATCGGGATTTGGGCGATTTAGCAAAACAAAGACAATTCATTGCAAATTCTAAGAAAGTTGTTGAACCATCCTTCAGATATATTCGAATAGGAGGCCATCGACCACCAAGAAGACTTCATAGTGCTTTTTATTTTTACACTGACGATAAAGAAATAGAGTGTGCAAGCTGTCTTCAAGAACACTTTAGACATAAATGATCGCCCTATCCGAACAGTTTTGGAAAAAAAAAGTTGCCGGTGTTCTTAGAGGCAAGCGTGGTAAACATGCCACATTCGATGAAAGTATTCGAGCTAAAATCAAGGAGCATATTGACTCTATTCCAAGAATAGAAAGTCATTACACAAAAGCAAAATCTTCAAGGACATAATGGGAGCAAAACAACTGCTGATATTCACGATGACTATGTAGCTAAATGCAAAGAAGAAAAACTGACTTTTCTTTTTACAGAATATTTACACAAGACTATTACATTTTTTCTATTCCTAAACAGAATAAATGTGATATTTGCACAGCTTCGACAACGCTGAAGAAAGTAAAAGGGCTGATTTAAAAGAAAGTTCTGACAGACACCTACTGGAAAAGGAATGATCAAAGTCTGAGAAAGCAACTGATAAGACATCAGCTGATTCTGTTGTGGCTATGTATGATTTACAAGGAGTAACGCAGTTATCCAAAGGAGATGTTAATGTGTTTTACAATCTTAAATCAAATTCATGTAACTTATGTTTGGGATGAGGCAAACGGTCATCGTGGAGTCAGTGAATTAGGTACATGATTGTGTGTTGGATTACATAAAGGAAGTAAGTAAAACAGGTAAAACTGACATTATCTTCTATTCAGATAATTGTGCTGACCAGCAAAAAAAAGAAGTTCATGCTTGCTCTTTATTTACATGCAGTAGATAAGTTGGAAATAAATTCAATCACACACAAACATCTTATTAAAGGACACACACAGAATGAGGGAGATTCTGATCATTCCTTGACTGAGAGACAAGTCAAACGGCTCCTCAGAAGTGGACCCATTTATGTTCCAGAATCTTTTATAACTGCTATTCGAACTGCCAAGAAGAAAGGAGATCCTTTCAATGTCAAGGAACTCTGTTATGAGGACTTCTATAACATCTAAACGTTAGCACATGAAATTGGTCCTATGGGCATGAAAAGGCTCAAACTTGCTGAAGTCAAAGTGCTGAAGGTTATTAAGGACTCACCAACTTCAGTTTTCTATAAGTGTTCATATTCTGAAGATGACCAGGAAACAAGAGAAGTCGAAGATAAGAATTGTGAGGGAAACATAAAACTGCTACCTTGTTTTAATGAAAAGCCAGGAATAGGAAGCAAAAATAAAAACAATCTTGTTGATCCATGTGAGAAGAACCTCATTCCAAAACCTCATCATGTGTTTTTTTAAGAACCTTTAATTTGTCAGTGACAGATATTGTATATAAATTGATTTAATTGGTTAAAAAGCTAAAAGGTTTTTGAAGATTTTTTAAAAGTTTAATTGCATTGTGTGAAATAACTTTTTGTTATAGAAGTACATAAGTTTACTTATTTATTTTTGTTGTTGCCAAAAAGGTAATAATATTTGAAAGATATTCTTTCTCTTGGTTTTTTAAAAAGTTTGATAACTTCTCTTGAGTTAAAATCAGGAAGATGATTATAAAATATTTTTTTATGTTAAAAATTCAGTATTTCAAATTATGTTCAGTATATTAATTTCTTGTTCTGTTATATTAGTGTCATAGGATGAAAATTAATCAATTCCATTGATATTTTCGTTTTTGTTGCTGTTTTTGTAATACTGTGAGATTTTGACTTGCTTCATCTAAACAATGTCACATATCGGGAAGACTACAAAAAAGCGAATGTAGTAATAATACAATAATTTGTTAAGCCTTATAACATTTAATATTCCTTAAAGGAAGAGATGCTTTATACACGTCAGGTAAAAGAATGATCTTCCTACCAATGGACAAAGTATAGAGAGTTTTAAACTTTCTTCTGGCATAGGAGCGATATATTATATATATATATATATATATATATATATATATATATATATATCAATATATATATATATAATTATAGATTATATAATATAGAATTATATATATATATAATTATATATATATATATATATATATATATATATAATTATATATATATATATATATATATATATATATATATATATATAATATATGCATACATATACATTTATGTATTTATTTATATATAATGAATATATGTATATATATATATATATATATATATATATATATAATATATATATATATATATGTTTACATGGGTTTTTTCCTCCTTTCCATTATTAAACCATTCCATGTTCAAAGGGCATCCTAAATCTTAGCCATCTTATACCTCATTGAAGTCCCCTGAAAGCCGAAGCACATCTTTCATACTGCGCTTCTGCGCTTTCTGAAAGCTTTCTAAATCTTCCTCTCCTCCTAGATAAAATTCAAATTATATCTTGTTCTTACGAGCCCAACTGGCTCTGTTCGTTCCACATGACCAAACCACCTCCAAGGTCTATGACAAGGGTTCCCATGCCTTTCCCTAGTACGACCCCATTCAGCACTTTCATCTGTTCAGTGCGACCCCCAATAAAATAATATATATATTTATACATATACATATATATATATCTATCTATATATATATATATATATATATATATATATATATTATATATATATATATATATATATATATAAATACTTAAAACAATTACTGTTTTCATCATTTAATTTATTTCTTTTGCTTTCAATGAGAACCTTACTAGAAGAGTTGGCATCTGAGGGGTTTACGAGGTACCATGTTAAATTCATTGAGAGAGAAACAAATAAATTGAATGATAAATGATAATGGTTTTAAGTATATATATATATATATATATATATACATACTTATTAAAACCATTATCATTTATCATTCAATTTATTTGTTTCTCTCTCAATGAATTTAACATGGTACCTCGTAACCCCCTCATTTGATGTTTTGTACACTCATTCCCTGGTGGTACCTCATCAGCGACCCCACCGACCCCACTTGGGGTCCCGACCCCTGATTTAGGAACCCCTGGTCTGATGTATATTTGCACTGCTAATAATTCATATAGATTGCTTCAACTGATAGTTTCTAGTCTCTTTCGTTCTTATCGCACATCTAAGTGAAGCATATCTTAGTTTAATCAGACCACTGAGCTGATTAACAGCTCTCCTAGGACTGGCCCGAAGGATTAAATATTTTTACGTGGATAGGGACCAATTGGTCACCGAGCAACGGGACTAACAGCTTACTGTGGGATCCGAAACACATTATATCGAAAAATGAATTTCTAACCACCAGAAACAAATTCCTCTGATTCAACGTTGGCAGGACAGGGATTCAAAATCGGGACTACCAAATTGGTAGTCGAGCACGTAACCCACTCGTCCAAGGATGAACTATCGTATATGTAAATTAGATATATTTGTCGGGTGAGAAACCACCACATTATTAGCCTTACTCCAAAATTCATCCTTAACCTTCTTCCCGAAATATGGCCTGATTTCGTCTCTGTTCCCTGAGACCTGTAATCACTCTCTTTAATGAACGCGTTAGGTGTTCCATCACCCGACTTTAATGTCGTTGACACAATCACTTTTCAGCGTCTCAGTGGCGTGGTTGGTATGGTGTTGGCGTCCCACCTCGGTGGTCGCGGGTTCGATTCTCGGCCATTCCATTGAGGAGTGAGAGATGTGTATTTCTGGTGATAGAAGTTCACTCTCGGCGTGGTTCGGAAGTCACGTAAAGCCGTTGGTCCTGTTGCTGAATAACCACTGGTTCCATGCAACGTAAAAACACCATTCAAACAAACAATCACTTTTCCCTTTCCAGACCAAGGAACAATTCATATCTATAGCCCGCGGCACTATTTCATATTTTACATACAGACATATTAACGACAGTCTCTGATAGGTGCAATTCCCAAGCCTGGGACCTGTGAGGTCATTCATCGCTGAAAGGGAAATGAAGAATAGGGAGGTGTTAACGGTCCAGCAGAAGGAAAACCTCAAAGCAGTTGCACTACTAAACAATATTGTCAGGAGAGGGTGGAGAGTCAGGTGGAAGAAAGAGACTATGAACAGGAGGTACAGTAAAAGGAATGAAAGGGGTTGCAGCTAGAACCCGAAGGGACGCTGCAAAGAACCTCAAGTAATGCCTACAGTGCACCGCATGGGGATACTGACGGCACTAACCCGCTACGGAGTTCAGATATAAAGAAGAGTTGTAACTGCAAAAGATTTTGTTCAATTTCCTCACTCCCCAAAATTTATATCTCCTCTTCTCCTTCTGATAATTTGAAAATAAATTAATTCAAATACATTCTCATTTTGCTCAAAGAAATTTGGTCGAATTGCTTCTGCATGATAGAGATTCTGTTCAGATACAGTAGAAGTTTACCTGGTTATTATCTCTTGGAGTTTTCAAATGCTTAACGTATGTAACATTTATGTCATGTTAAACACGATAATCGTTTAGCTTCTAATAAATCTGCGCCTATACTTTCATTTTATCATCATTAATAAGATTATCCTTTATCATTATTTCGTTTTTTTGCGCTAATTTCCCGAGGAAATTTGCAAGATTCAACAGTAGACAACAGACCTCAAGCATAAACGTTTCTCTCATCTCGTAGTGAGCTGAAAAAAATTAACACCAAATAGCCATTATTTTTCTTCTCGTGGAACGAAGCAGAATGCATACTTGCTTGACAAGTATGATGGACCATTTCGTTAAAAGGTGTGCCGTTGGAAAGGCCCCTCAAAGCGCAGGACTGAAACAAACCTTTTTAGCTTTTCGGAAACGCCCTTCTTCGTTCTTGGTGGCAGAAACAGGAGCCTGGAACACTTTTAGATTTACTTCGAAATTTTAACTGAAGAACTGTGTCGAGAGAGAGCCAGGCCACAACTTGAACACTGAAAAATAGGTAAATTGATTTACTCCCTTTGCTCTTCCAAGTAGGTGTTTAATGTCCAACTTTCCTTGCTCAACCAGAATAGTATTATATTGAAATCTCTAACTCTTTGTACGAGCGTGCGTGGCAGACACACAACACACACAGACACTCACACACACACACACACACACACACACACACACATATATATATATATATATATATATATATATACTGTAAATAAATTCTTCTGTTCAAACAGGGTACGTCACAAGTATAAAAGGCCCATTTAACCACTGGTTTGAAGTTAAGGACTGTATTTCGGTGGACTAACTTCCGCCTTTATCATATAAATTCACCCTTATCAAATAAAATCACTACTTGATAAGGGTGGAAGTTAATCCACCGAAATATAGTCCTTACCTTTAAACCAGAGGGTTTTAATTGGCCTTTTATACTTGACATATATATATGATGTGTATGCGTGTTTGTGTGCGCGCTCGCACATACGTATGCATATCATTCACAAATCTGTAGACTGCACAGTTCCTCGTTGGACGAGTGGGTTATACGTGCTCGCCTACCGATTCGGTAGTCGCTAGTTCGACTCCCCACTCTGCCAACGTGGAATCAGATGAATTTATTTCTGGTGATTGGAAATCCATTTCTCGATAAAATGTGGTTCGGATCCCACAATAAGCTGTAGGTCCCGTTGCTAAGTAACCAATTGGTTCCTATCCACGTAAAAAACATCAAATCCTTCGGGCCAGCCCTAGGAGAGCTGTTAATCAGCTCAGTGGGCTGGTAAAACTAAGACATACTTAAGGCAACTGCACATTCGTCAACAGATTTGATGTTAAAATGATTGTCAAGCGTAAAGATTACGTTTCGATATGGATGAAGTTTGTCTAAATTCCGACATAAGCATTATCTAAGTAAGGCCGATATTTACACGAATGATGAAATTTTAACTGCGAATCTCCAGCACAATAGAGCTACAAAGCCAAACGATTTTAATTATGAAAATGTTAACGAACTGGTGTCAAATATTGACGAAACACTTTGGAAAAAGTTGATCTTACCAGCAAAAAAAAAAAAAAAAAAAAATTAACGTACTCAGTTTCTTCTCCAGCTATTGTTGACACACGCTTTAGCTATCAAATGATACTTAGTTTGGTTCTTTATCTCTAATAGTTTTAAAGCAGTAGCCATTTTTACGGACGCATAATAAAATACCTTTTTTTTCTTCTATTGCAGATTTTACCTTCAGCATTAAGGAGCAGAATCCAGATGGAAATAGTATTTTTCAATAACATTTCCAATTAGTTATATGCGTTTTTGTAGCCTAAGTCAATATTTGAGCAATACTCCCATAAAAGGTTTCCTAGCAGATAAGTGATCGGAAAAACATTTTGGCAGTACTGTCTTTATATTGCCGTCAAATTTTCCATCTTCTCACTGAATGCTAAAATGAATGGGCAGACCCACAACCCGAAGACTTGAAGCGTTTGTTGCTTCGCAAAACAGTTCTAAGCAGACCCTGAATGGTTTGTATCATACTGGCATTGCATCGGTTTCCCGGCAGTTAGCCTCAGGCGAGACCAGGATGATTCCATTTACTTTTCCTGGCTTACCTGTCAGATGCCACGCGAAACTCGACCTTAATGGCGCGGCAGTCGGAGTTATCGACTGTAATCTGCTCGCTAGTAACAATTATAACGACGGTGTTTCAAAGCTGATGAAGACGTCGCGAATTTGTTTGACTACGCATTTTGGGGATGATCTTTGGGTAATTGTTTATGTGGCCTTCGGGAAAACAGATTAAACTTGGCCTGATTATATAAGATTGAATAAGATTGATACTTCATAGCTAATTAAATAACATAAGTTTTCTGAGCTTTTTAAACTGCGAATTTTTTGAGATGCGATGACAGTCTACGCCTCTCTCTCTCTCTCTTTATCTTTTTACCTAATTATCTATATATTTCCTATAATATTTCAATTAACTCTTAAACCGCTCTTCTGAAAACATAAAGTAACATTTGTACAAATTCATGCACGTAGAAGCAAATATGATAAAATAGGACATTAGCCTAGAAACTTTATCCCAAAACAATAGGGTTACTAGTAATATAATATATGTATATATATGACCCCGACCTGGGTCGAGTGGGTTTCTTAAGTTACTGTGGGTCATGCAGAAATCAAACGCTCAGTGATTAATTTAACACCGGTCTTATATTCTAATAATTTACACAAGGGCCCCGAGTGAAATGAACTTAATATCTACAGTACCGGCGGGATTGAGGACCGAGCGGAAACCGGTCAGAGGGCACGAGGGGAAAGTGCGTCTTTCCCTTCTCTTGACCGACGCTTGACTAACTGACCCTCAAGGAGACGGCTTGGTTTCCTCTCTCCTCAATACCCCCCAGAAACTCCCGATATATTGCTTCTAGGCCATGATTGGGTCTGGCACCTGTCCTTAGGTCTATTGGCCAATGATGTGCCCCTATAAGGGACGCCCATGCCCCAACGGACTTTTGGGGGATGTTGGGGGAGGTGACGCTTTCTTCATCTGAGAGAGAATGACCGTTAACGACCTCATGGCGTCTTGTAAGATGTTCCGATATTCTAGGGAAGTTGTTTATAAGCCCTCTAGAATGGCTATCACTCCCTCCCCAAACTCCTTTGCGTCCTCGCAAAGCTATAGTCTCTGCCTTGTCCCATCTCGAGTCTCTTTTCTCAAGGTACTGATTTATCTAAATTCAAATTAACTACCTTAAAGGGGGCATTGACGTGTGTACAAACCAAAGGTTACAAGTAAATTGAACACGTCTTACAACATCATAAGATCTTTTAAAAAAATTAACTAATAAACAATCACTCTTGCCTGGAACAGATCAAAACCAAAAAAAAGAAACCATTCAATAAGTTCAGGTTCATAATCAAAAAACAAATGGTGAAAACAAAAAGACAGAAAATTTTACACATTCAGCCACTGCCCTTGGCAATCACGACACATGGCATCCATTTTTAATGACATTGTATCACGTTAATCTATTAAATTTCTTCAAAATAACAAAAACATAATTTAAACATACACAGAACAAAAAATAATGCAATGGAATTTTACGAAATAAAAAAAAAACTTCCTGGAACATCAATGTGCATTTACTACTATCACATAAAAAAATAAAAAATAACTAAAGAACCATAGAAATAAATTTGGAAATCCAGGCACAAACAAACAAAAATTTCATCATCTGTGAAAATAAAAAAAACTTTACAAGCATTAGTGTAATTTATGAAAGATAAAATAGGATGGAATCGGTGTTGCGACAAATTTAACACAAGAAAAACAACAAATCAAAATAATAAAATAACGTACAGCAACATAACCACATCAAAACAGAATTACACATAAGAATATGATCCACAGGTAATAACATTGTTTCTGAAAATAATTTTGGACAAGTTTATATCAAACAACATAAATTCGTGACACATTACATCTGATCGAGATAACAAGAAAATAAAATAAAAAAAATAAACAACTGGTATGATTCTGAATCCTAGGTAAAGACGTGTGGGTTGCATTTACAGACTCTTCGTTCCACTGACCCCTGTTTCATTTACTTTGCAACAGCATTACGTATGACAATAGGCTCGGGAGCTCAGTCTGTGCTCTCGGTGGGGCGCCCACTTGCGCTCCGGTATTTTTTTGTTTTTTCTGGCTCGTCTCCCAGGTACCCGGCCAACCCCGGGTACGGGGGTACTGGTTTATTGGTGTAAACACTACGCTGTCCTCGAGCACTGGACGTAAGTGCGACAGGTGGTGCTCGCTCACAGCCCCTGTGCGAAATATGCTGAATCACAGCAGAGGAGTGCTTGATCTCCTTCACACGATACGGTCCCATATATGACGGTTCGAGCTTGTGTTTCGACAGTTGCATTTTCACAAGTAGATTCGATCTCCAACCTGTATTGGGGAATCGTGAGCTCGGAACCGTCTGTCGTACCGCAAGCGGTACTTTTCGTTTGCCCTCAACAGCAGACGTTGCGTAGCTTGGACACACGTCGGGTCGCGTTACAAAACCACACCCGGTACTGTTCCACCGTATAAAGGGGCATCTGTTGAGGGTCCAAGACCACCGAATACGGCAGTCGGATGTCTTGTCATACATCAAAAAAGAAGGGGGTGTCCCTAATCGAGCTGTTATATGCGGCATTAATAGCCATCTCAGCCGTCTGCAACAGAGACGGCCAGGAGTCGGATTATCCCCGATGAGATATTTTAAGATGTTGACTACCTCTCTGTTGTGAGACTCACGAGTCCGTTAGCAGACGGCCGATAAGCCGCGATGGTAACGTGATCTACTTGTAAGAGGGCCGTAAACTCGCGAATTAGTTCATTACGAACTCACGGCCGTTGTCCGACACTAGTATTCTGGGACACCCAAATCGATTTACTAGGGAATGCAACGCTTTAGCCACTTCCTTTGCCGATTTGTCTATCATTGCGCACACATGTGTGAAACGCGTGAACGCGTCCACAAATACACAAATATATCTAGGTTGTCCTTGCACTGAAGGTAGTGGTCCTACCACATCCATATGCACTCTATCCACTTCACCGGCACCACAGGCCATAATCGGGCCTTCGGAATCACCGTTCTGTGCTTTTTCATCATGTTGCATACATGACAATTACTTACAAATCTAGTTATGTCCCTACGCATGCCAACCCAAAGAAATGTTCACGGGCTCTTCTAAGAGATCTTTCTATACCTACATGCCCAGCATAAGGGCTGACATGAATCATGTGTATGGCTCTCTCTACTAAGGCTCGAGGAAGAACGACTCGGGCTCGGACATCTCCGGGACCTTTTTTCATATTTACACAACAAGACGTCATCCTCAATGAAGAACGCGTCTTTTGACAGATGCACAGAACTCGGGAACTCGTTGCTCTCACCTTTCACACAAGCCTTGATCTGACTAATCCAAGCTTCAGACACCTGACTTTCAACCAATTCTCGCACACTCCAACCACAAAAATCACACACTTTCATTCTCCCGGCATTTATTCTGGAATCCCCCGGACGGAGTTCCACCTGCATTTGACCCGCTACCGCCTCGGGCATTCTCATCCACCTGAGAGTGCTTGCGAGATTCCCCGTTTCCTGCGCGTCGCGTTTACGTTTGTTTGACTGTCATTGTTCGGAACTGTCGGAACGTTGCTGGCACTATCGCCTGCAGTGCCTGCGCCACCAAACGTCACGAGGTTTCTTTTGTCGCTTCTTCCTTGCGCCTTTGCGGCACGAGTGTTACTCTTATGATGTTCCTGGAGAGAGCATCAGCCACCCTATTACTTTTCCCTGGGATATGTTCAATCTTTATGATGTCAAACTCTAAAATTCGCTCGATCCCCATCGAGCTTGGCGATTTGTAATCTCGCTCTTATTCAACAGATATGTTTAATGGTTGATGATCTGTGAAAATCTTATTTTGTGTCCCAGCAAAAAATAACGGTGTCTCTCCAGCAACCATAAGACCGCCAAAGCCTCTCGATCGAAGGTACTATAATTTTTCTCTGCCCCTTTTAATGCTCGTGATGCAAAACAAACTGGTCTTTCATTACCTTCATCGTCAATCTGGGAGATTACTCCTCCTATCGCAATATCACTTGCGTCTGTGGTCACAAAAAAGGGGCGATCGAACCTCGGATAAGCCAAGAGTTCGTCGCTCATTAGTGCATCTTTTAATTCTGAAAAGCTGCTTCCTCTTTCTCACCCCATTGGAAATCAGGTTTGCTTCCTTAATGCGTCTAACGGTCTCGCTATCTGTCCGAAGTTCCTAATGAACTTCCGATAGTAACCCGCGAGTCCGAGGAAGCTGGGCTACATCTTTCGCATGTTTTGGTCGTGGGAATTCTTTAATTGCTACAACTTTATCGGCACAAGGCTAAGGCCTTCAGATGTTACTAGGTGACCCAAAAATTCTACTTCGGCCTGGAAAAACTTACATTTTTGCTAAATTTCATTTTCATACCATACGACGACCGTTAATGCTTCCAAAACTTGTATCAGGTTGCCTTTATGCTCCTCTACAGTAGCACCCACTACAATGATATCATCTAAATATACAAAAACCCCAAGGCCAATTATAGAAGCTAACACGGACATCATTACATCGTGAAAAATGAGCAGGGGCGTTCTTTAATCCAAAGGGAAGGAAATTATATTCATATAGCTGATTATTCGCTATAAAGGCCGTTTTTCTCTTTACTCTCATTATCAAGGGGTTATTTGATGATAGCCAGACTTAAGATCCAAGTGGTGAAAATTTTACTCTCCCTTACTTTAAGCAAAAGTTCCTCGATCGAGGGCAATGGGTAGGCGTTGTCCTTGGTAATGGCATTCAATCGTCTATAATCAACACACAGCCTGAGAGAGCCATCTTTTTTCTTACTAAAAAAACGATCGGAGAAGCCCAGGGAGGAGACTCACTTTCCCGAATTATTCCCTGATCCAGCATCTGTGTTATCTTTCCCCATTACTTGTTCATGACAGGCAGGTGTTCTGTAAGGCTTACTTCGGATAGGGGGATGATCTCCTGTTTCTATCTTTAAAAGGTAACTTATCTATTCTCCCTGGAGGCTCTTCTCCTATCGCCATCGTTTCTTGATATTCCCTTACTATTTCTCCTACGCAACTATGATAATTCAAAGGTGTTGCTTAACAGCTGTTTGCAATAATTTCTAAGCCGAGTTTCGCCGTGACCTTGACTCTGGGTAGTCAAGGCCGACACTGCGTTATTGGCTTCTACAAGGGAACACACTTCCAATTCACATAGAGACTCGTTACTTAATTCTAATCTACTACTACTCACATTTACAAAAGGGATAGTTGCCTTGCCATCGACGATGGTAGCGACACCAGGCAACATAAAGTCTGCCCACTTTCTATGGGGATTTATATACACCAACGTTCCCTCTTGTAGTTTCCTTGCCGGGACGAGGGGAAGGGAGTAGAGATAGGCGGGTGGATCACCTCCCCACCATCAGGGCTAGCGGGCACCACTCCCGTATCCCCCATTGGCGGCCAGGGCAATTCGGACAACTTCTTTTGTTTCCCCCCAGTATGGAGACCGTTGGTACTGTCCCTCTCCTGCTGGCACCGCCACTTTCACCTCTCCTCCCCCTACCCCAAGGAGAAGTACTCGGTGCTTGCTCACGAACCCGATTCCCAGTATAATGGGAACGCCAGGGAGGTGGGTGGTAGGCACCACATAGAATTTGTGAGTGAACATTCGTCCACCGAGGGAGATAGTTTGCTGTACTGTTCTCTGCAACACGATGGTATGCCCACTGGCACTGTGCAACGTTAGATACCCTTTCGATGCCGAAAATGGCGCCCGTCACTAAGTGTCCTCGATCAAAGAGACACATGCCCCACTATCTAATAATGCGTTGTGGTTTTCCGTGCCTATTCCCACTTCTAGAATAGGTACAGATTCCATCTCCATCCTCGTGAGAGAGAGGGGCGGAGGGAGACGGGCGTCCAGCCTCTCCTACCGAAGCACTCACCCCGGGGCCAGGGGGAGCACCACGGGGCGGGGGTAGGTCCTTTCTTACTTGCTGGCTGGAGGTGGCATCGCTCGAACTGGGCCCTCTGTCGTTCCTCTGGTCGCGGCGGCCGTGGCCCTTGGAGTGCCGGAAGGGGGATTGTACGTCGGCACTCGCTTTCCTCCCCCCTTCCTCGCGGCCTTCCCCTTCCTCTTGAGGGAGGGGGCCCGCGATTTGGTGCGACGCCGTTTTTTGTACACTGGCTGACCAGGTGATCAGCTGCACCGCACCCATAACAACCCCACTGTCCAAAGAAGGGCATTGGGCGCGCAGCGAGTGACCCCTACTCCGCAACTGCCAGCAGCGCCCCCATGGTCGTATCCACGCTCCCCCCTCCCTGGGCTCCCCTCTGACGCTTGGCACTAGGGCCGGCCAGCCCTGGAGTTGGATGGGGCGGTAGGGCGCGTACTTCCTGTACCAGGACGGGCGGCGGCAGCTACGAAGGGCGGGAGCAGCCCCACTTCCTTCTTGTTCCTGCCGTGTGGTATCCACTAGCGATTGTATGGCCTGGGATAGCATCTTCTTTAACGGCGCTTGTAGTCCTGCGTTTCCGTAGAGCCGGATAACCGATCACACCTGAGGGGAGGGCCTTCTCCAATATATGCCTGCAGTAGGCATCTTTATCGTCTTCCGATCGAGCCAGTTCAGGTGCCAGACTATCATAGTCCTGTGACAGTCGCCTCGACAAAAGAGGCCACAGTCTCCCCACCCTCATCGTGGGGTGTAGGCTGCCATAACCTTCTTCGTTCACTTTCCCGGAGGCCAAAACGGCGGATCATTTCTTTTTGAAATCGCTCCAATCTCCGAAAGAGCCATATTTCCCACCTACCATCCTACGCTGAGAGTCCCGGTAATTTTCTGTTGGCAAGCAAATACTCTTTCCTCGTCCGTCCCACCTTTCCGTAGGCGAATTCCACATACGTTAAAAAGGCCTCTACGGAGAGGAAACCTTCTTTGGGCCGCGAACCGTCGAATTCCGGCACGTACCCTCCAAGGACTGGTAATTCTCTTACAGGACCTGGTCTTTTATCTGCGTCCGGCGGCGGAGGCGGAGGCGGTAACATACGTTCCGACGATGTGGTCCCCTTGGTTACACTTTCGCCGTTACTATTCGTGTTTCCCGACGATCCGCTACACGGTCTGCTACTGTCCGAGTCCCTCGCGTTCGTCTGGTTTTCCCCCCACGCTGTCTCCGTTCCATGAACGCTTAAGAAATGCATATAGTCCGTCTATTTCTTGATCTACTTCGCCTCCTTACCGGGCTACTTTCTACCGCTCTAGCGTCTCTCACGCCCTCGGCATCACCGTCAGGCACCTGGGCCCTCGCGCTTCGTGTATTATACACCATTGTACCTCACTGTTTTTCACTTTTGCGGTTAATTATCAAGTTGGCACAACCTCAACAACCCACAGTTGGTTAACGATGACCAATTAGCGTATTGCACCTGTATTACGAACGCACACTATGGTACCCCACAGATCGCTATATTTAACGTTAATTAGCGCTTCGCAGCGTACCCCACACACCTGACACCAAAATTATGACCCCGACCTGGGTCGCGTGGGTTTCTTAAGTTACTGTGGGTCATGCAGAAATCAAACGCTCAGTGATTAATTTAACACCGGTCTTATATTCTAATAAATTTACACAAGGGCCCGAGTGAAATGAACTTAATATCTATAGTACGGCGGGATTGAGACCGAGCGGAAACCGGCAGAGGGCACGAGGGGAAAGTGCGTCTTTTTCCCTTCTCTTGACCGACGCTGACTAACTGACCCTCAAGGAGACGGCTTGGTTTCCTCTCTCCTCAATACCCCCCAGAAACTCCCGATATATTGCTTCTTTAGGCCATGATTGGGTCTCACCTGTCCTTAGGTCTATGGCCAATGAGTGCCCCTATAAGGGACGCCCATGCCCAACGGACTTTTTGGGGGATGTTGGGGGAGGTGACGCTTTCTTCATCTGAGAGAGAATGACCGTTAACGACCTCATGGCGTCTTGTAAGATGTTCCGATATTCTAGGGAAGTTGTTTATAAGCCCTCTAGAATGGCTTATATATATATATATATATATATATATATATATATATATTTATATTATATATATATATATATATATATATATATATATATAGATATAGATAATATATATATATATATATATATTGCGACGTTTATAGAACGCCTCACCTTCCCAGCAGAGTTTTTTTGTGATATTAGTTATAAAAGAAGCAGCCATGCCTTCTCCTAAAGCAACTGATGTTGGGAGAGAGAGCATGTCGTAGGGAGGTATTTCCGGTCTGACGGAAGCTTAGGGTAAGAGAGGCAAGTCACAAGAGTAGCTAGGCTTCGAGATGGGATTTAGGGACTTCTACAATAAGACCTATTTTCCTTCCCAATTTGCTGGCGTTGTGTTTATCACTTTTCAAGGCGATGCCCGAGGCGGTATTTGGAAGCCCCGTGAGATTCAAAAACAACCAGGATTCTCCCTCAGTCCTCTTCAGTCTGTGACCCAGGACAGATGTCCAGCGGCCAGCCTCCGACACTTAAGCCTATCGGCTCGGCGTACTGGCGGGCACGAACCCCAGACCTGAACCAAGTCAGGCCGCATTCTTCTACAACGATACACTGAATATTGCATCCAGGTACGTCTAAAAGTGTAACTTCAACCAGCACCTTTTACTACCATACGACTCTTGGCTAATTTCATTTTCAAGTCTTATTTTTACCCCTTCTACATCAAAAGACCCTTTGTCCTCATCGGGCCACGTGCTTCCCTTTGTGATTGTTAAAGACCAAGCCTTCAGTGCATACCTCAGTGAAACATTAGTTTCCTTCCCCCCAGTGTTAGAGAATTAATCAGCCTTAATCAAAGCAAGAAGTCATTTTTTTCTTTTATCTTGTTTATCTGGGATTCTTTTCCAGATTCCATGAGTCACGTGCCCAGTCTCTCTGCCCGCAAGTGTGCATTACCCAAGTTTATGAAACCAGCTTGAATTAATCCAGTTGGAGCCAGCTATTATCCATTTGTGAGAGATATATAATTCCCTTTCTCCAGGCCAGTAAGGGCCTTTTGTAAATAAATAGCTGTAAAGTAACGAGCTGAGTTTTCTGGCGGACCTTTCCCTCTAAGAAATTATCAATAACTATCAGTTTACGGTAGTTTAAAGCAATTTCCTCTTGAAATCCCCTCAATTATTTCCGTTTACGTATATAGCCTCTCTCAAGGCCGGGCTTAATACGTAAATCTAATATATATATATATATTATATATATATATATATATATATATATATATATATTATATATATACATGACTACAAAAAACAAAACTGTTTAAAAACTATTTTAACCTGTAAAGTCTCATAAAAATTAAATAATACTTAATCTGTGTCTTCCTGTCTCTCACAGCAGGACGAACATCTTTATTATGTACTTTCTAGGCATCATTGAAAACGTGTTTAGACGTATTTTAGAATGTTATAAATGATTAGTATACGTAGATGCAGAGAAATTCAGTATTATTTGTGTAACTCCTTTCGTGTCTTCCCGTGTCTCATAGCATCTCATTTCTAATTATCTTTTCGGGAAACTGGATCACACATCGCCTTTCTATACTTCTTATCGTCTGATGAGCCCATATCCAAAGAATGCGCCGTGGTTTTTTCGTCCCATCTGACGACCTTGAAGAACTTGCCTTCTTCTTTAGAACATCGATATGGTGAAATATTTATATGCAAAAAGGAAGAATTTCAAGTATTGTCTTTATAAAAAAAAAAACCGCCAGTTCAGAATAACTGTTCCATTAGCTGCTATGGAAAACTTCCCCCTTTAACATTGCGTCTAATGAACTGGACGGGAATTTTTTTTAAGACCCTTTAAGCACCTGTTCCATTATGACCCATAAAATGTATTTATAGGGCGGAGGGAAGCTAATGCTATTTTTATGAGCCTATATTTAGAAAGCTTACTTCACTCACCGTTTGACCTTCAAAGATGAATCCTGCTCTAAACAATACACTTATATATATATATATATATATATATATACGTATATGTATATATAAGCAAAATACCACAGGAAAAACAATAGGCAGATATTCGCAACCAAGCGGTTTCGTCCTTTACACAAAAAGGCAGTGACGAGGCAGAAAATGAGATACAGTCGAAAAGCAAAGTTACAAGGTAAACAAAAATAAAAATTCAAGACTACAGGTGGTTAATTGTCAAAAGGTAATGATTATAGAGATAATCCAGGATAATCGGAGATCACATGGTCACAAACTAAAACAGACTTAATCATAAGAGAAAAGGAAGCTTAACCATACTAAGTCCAAAAGCATTTGTACAACTTTTTTTTTAATCATGAAGGCATCGAGTTGAAAAAAAAAAAAAAAAAGACTTAAATTTAGAACATTTCCATTATTTGATTTGATGAAACAAGAATCAATGATATTCCTTTTATTTCTGTGTCCAACAACACGGCATTAAGGATCTTGCCTGACTCCAGTTAATAGGATGATCTAAATTTCTTATATCTACGAATAATGCATTCGATATTTGACCGGTTCTCACCGAATATTGGTGCTGTTTGATTCGTTGTGAAAGTAATTTTCCAGTTTGTCCGTAATATAATTTATCACACTTTTTACAAAAAAATTCATATATGCAGACAGAAACATCTTTAAGGAGAATTCTTTGTTACTAAACTCTTAACATTAATATTACTTAAAACAACACATTTATTTGAAAACAAAGTCTTTAAAATTAAATTCTAGAAAAGTTTCTTAAAAAAACCTTTAAGCAATTCATTATTAAAATAAAATTTTTTTATTTTTCTAGCTAGCTTTTCCTTTTTTTTTTTTTATTTGTTTATCCATACTATAATCTTTACAAAGGTCCTATTGGGTATTTTAAGGTTTTAAAGTTAGGGCAATATCATAAATAGTTTTAATCCAGCGTCAAGGTACAAAAACTTGAGGCTAAAAGACACGTGAAAGGGCCTTACAAGAACCGTAATTAGCCCAGAAAAGAAACATTCCAGAAAAAAGCAAAGAAAATTTAAAACATTTTGAATGGGATTGGGAATGGAATAATTGAACAAAAGAGGCACAATGTATATTTGATTTTCATTAGACTAAAAAGGTGAAATCTTTACTAATCCATTTTTTAGCGGACTTGTGTAGGTACAAACAACTAAACAAAATTACCAAACCACCAAGAAAATTCAAATTAAATTAATTTTAATTCTTTTTCTTTCTACACTACACGAAGAAACAAGAAGAAAAGAAAAAAAAGACAAGAAAGGAAAAGAAAAAAAAAAAAAAAAAAACAAAAACAAAATCTACCTTAAAGAAACAATTTATTAGAGTAGACTAAATTATTGAGCTAAGTATCTGGAATCCCTGGAGATTTTTTTCGTGAAAAATGGCCAAATAAAGTACAAAAGAAATATCAGCCACATACCTCAAACCATATAAAACTTTTTTTTTGAGGGGCAAAATTGCTTGGTAGTTGGAAAAAGTTTTGGTTCTTTTAACAAAAAAAAATTCATGTTAAATATTGCTAAGGGCAGGAATGATAAGGAATTACAACACCCGATAAGCCTGATGCCAAACTATTTTCGATAAAAAAATTCCCCATTAAAAACAAATTTGACTGGTCTTTTGATACATAACAGTATAACCCCGCACAGCACACAAGACCACACCAAACTAAAACTCCCAACAACCACAACCACACAACAGCCACACTAACAACAAACCAACAAACAAACAGGGACCACAAGGGACACACACCACCACAACAAACACACATACATATATTATATATATATATATATATATATATATATTATATAGAATATAATATAATGAAAAGAAAACGGACGAAGAAAAAAAAATTGTAATGGCTTCGTTTAAACCCATCACCACCAAAAATACACTATTATCATTTCCTCATTCAAGTATCCACATTAACAGGCGAGGGATGAAGGTCCACAATAAGGGTGGAATCAAATAATTACCAAAAAACTCAATTATTGAAAGTGCACAAGGTTGAACTTCAAGTTCATGGGGGAGTACAAGAGGCAACAGAACGAAAAAGCCACAAATAAAGTAAAAAACAAGGAATAAACAGATAGAAATTACACCTGAACCTCTTGAGTACAGGAAATAAATAAAACACTATCACACTTAATGATAATAATTCAAAATACACGTTTACTAAAATAAAGATAGAAACACAAAACGCACATCAAAACCAAAACCGTTTTTATTCCATCCAACAGGAAGGAGTTAAATAGTTAAAGAAAGATTATCCTATGACGATTTCTTATTCCTTGGGCTAATTTTAACATCTATTAAAAAAACCGAAAACCTGTCCACTAGTAAGCTTCTTTATAAATAATCCTTAATATTCTCCTCAGAGAATAAGGGAATCCTCCACGTCTGGAGGAGTAGTACTACAGGTCGTTGATCCACTCAGGCCCAGTCGAGCAGCCACAACAGAATCACAGCCGTGATCAATAAAATTCAAAAGGTATGATTGATTGATTGCGTCTATTAAATCTGGCGTCACAACATCTAGGTTACTGACACCGTCAAAAGGTATGAAAAACCTTACCAAGGGATAGCGAGATCCCCCTAGCTTTATAACTGAACCAGAGGTGGAGCTGTGAATTCCAAAGGATCTTCAGATAAGTAATCTAGAGAGAGCTTCCAATTTGAAGATAACGGCTGTCCAATGTAAATCCTCAAGTTCTGCAGCCATCAAGAAACAAGTGACGGTAGTACTACACATCATCCAAGAAGCAAGGGAAAATTATTCCGAATAGGAAAAGGTCCAGAGAAAAACTGCCTGTTCTCCTCACGGAAGCTAAGAAGTCACCCCGTTTATCCACAGGGGAGGGACACAAACACACACACCACCTCTTTGAAAAACAAACACAAATGTTAATAATCAGCAAACAACTGTTATAATCTGAGGTCAAACGACAAGTAAAACTTACAAAAGTAGATTTCACAAATTAAATAAAAACTAAATCTAATTATAATACTTAATGGAAAAGGATCACATAATGACAAATATAATATATATATATAATATATATATATATATATATATATATATATATATATATATACATAAGATCAAGAATTCATGGGTGGTTGTTCTATTTGTTGCTTTCATTCAAGAGCAGACACGTAACATCAATTGATGCATTTTCAGGGATGAAACAAAAAAGGTTACAAACAATAAATGCTTTTATATATAATATGAAAGGTATATAAAGAGGAACAAAAAAGGGGAAGAAAGAGTCACAGAAAAGGGGCACAGACCTTCTACCCATGTTGGCAGTGAAGGGTAAGACTGGAAGAAAAGGATAACGTAAATGGAGAAGACACATGAAGTTAAAGATAAATAAGTAAATAAATAAACATTAAGCAATAAACAGCTGTGTTGACGATGATTATTGGTTGTTGAGCGTTGGAATGGACAGTTTGACCATTATGGCCTCCAAAGTGGTTGGTGTCTCCTCATTTCCCATTTCCCACCTTTCCCATAATTTTAGAATGGTTGGCGTCTATGTGAGTTTTAAATTTTTTTAGCATGATTCCTTATGTTAGACTGATTCGTAACTTCTAGTAGTTTCCTGGTGCACCCAGCATATGCGCCCAGACTACATCTGGGACAGGTATACTTATGGATCACATTAGATGCAAACAGAGGACTGACTGTATCCTTGGAATGGAATAAGGCTCCAATAGTTCGTGGGTTCTTTGGGATTAGCTTCAGATTCAACGCTGGTAATTCTTTATTATACAGGCTAATGCATTTTTTCCTGAATTCATTATCATGTAGGAAGGGGAATTTTGCATACAGAGGTAATTTGGGGACCGTATGAACTATAGGCAGATCATTCATCTTAAGATTAAGCAACTGATTGAGGGATCTAGAGAATATAGTAAGTGGGAAACAGTTGTTCTTACAATAGTTGGTTAGGGATGCGATTTCGTCATGAAAGGCGGCCCAACTAGAGGCCAGCGTAAAAACCCTGTGAAGTAGAGTGGATATAGAATTCAATCTTGAAGTTTGCACAAACATGGAATCCGCCTTTCGACCAGGATAATCCTTGATCAATGTATCAATCCGAGCTACTGCTCCTTGGGTATTTGATGACTATATATTAAATACTAATATATACTATAATATATATATTAATATATATTATATATATATATATTATACTATTATATAGAATATATAATAATTATAGATTATATATATTAATAATTATAAATATTATAATTATATATATATATATTATATATATATAATAGAATAATATAATATAGATAACTATATATATATAATTAATATATTATATATATAATATATATAGAATTATAATATAATATATATACAGGAAGGGTGGGTGGGGCATCAGAACGCCGTAGATTTAATATAAAAAGGATGGAGAAAAAGCCAGCGTAGCATCATACATGTATTTTCCAAATTTTCGAGACTTTGGTCTCATCATCAGGGCTGTAAAATATAAACAAAAAATATACAAATTAAAAAAGGCTCAGTATTAATATTAATTAAAAACGAAACGGAACAACCCATAAAAGTTAAATATTACTAATTTAAAAATTAACTAGAAAAAAAAAAATATATATAAAAAATTAAAAAGTGAAGAATGCTTAAGTTAGTATCTATCTATATGGAGTTAAAAAACTGAGTGACATTGTCTGGTTTGGAAAGGAGGCGTCAACTATGCTATATATAGAATTGTAGAAGAAGTCTGACCATTTAATGGGGGCACAAGCTGTTTGATTGTTAACGACTCCAAAACAGAGAGAGAATAGTCATTGGGCGCTTGGGTGACAATGCGAAAATCCTTATATGAAAAAGATGTTTACATTTATTGCAATGTTCTCGTATGTTGGAAAATTCTTTCGTTTTCAAAGTACATTCCGTACGGTGACTGACTCCGAGATGAGAATCGATTCTGACTTTTGAGCAATCTTTTGGTGGCTCCCACGTATTTCCCGATCTTACATTTCGGGCAAGTAAAGCAATATACCACCAAAGATCGCATCAAAGCCGGAAGTTTATCTTTGTGGGAGAACAAAGAACCCAGAGTTTTAGGATTTTTTGCTACTAACTTAAGATTCTATTTAGGTCCCGAGAAGCAGCTGAAGCTTTCTTGGAATATATCAATGGCGTACATCCTAATATAAATTTCCCAATTGAAC
The DNA here is from genome assembly GCF_015104395.2 of Macrobrachium nipponense. NCBI lineage: Eukaryota > Metazoa > Arthropoda > Malacostraca > Decapoda > Palaemonidae > Macrobrachium > Macrobrachium nipponense. The sequence continues at coordinate 78,174,734 of NC_087209.1, forward strand.
ATGAACAAGACAACCAACTTGCTTTTTTAGATGTTTTAATTACTAGGACAGAACATGGTTTTAATACGAGCTGTCTTTAGAAAAAAGACGGTTTCACAGGTCAAGGTACTAACTTTCTACAGCAGTTGTTCCATAACATTTAAATTAAATAGTATTTCCACGCTATTACACCGTGCCTATACGTTATCGTCCAACTGGCACAACTTCCATAGCGAAATCCAATTTTTACTTCAGTTTTTTAAAAACAATTCGTATCCTCCAGCCTTATTCTTGAAAATATGTCAATAACTTTTTAAATGATAAATTTCAGCCACGTCAACTTGTACCGAACGTGCCTAAACTATTATATATGCCTCGATACCTTTCATTCATTCTAATGGCATTTAAGGTGCAAATACAAAAAGTCATTCAGAAAACTTTTCCGGCTGTGAATCTTAAGTTAGTAGCAAAAAATCCTAAAACTCTGGGTTCTTTGTTCTCCCACAAAGATAAACTTCCGGCTTTGATGCGATCTTTGGTGGTATATTGCTTTACTTGCCCGAAATGTAAGATCGGGAAATACCGTGGGAGCCACAAAAGATTGCTCAAAGTCAGAATCGATTCTCATCTCGGAGTCAGTCACCGTACGGGATGTACTTTGAAAACGAAAGAATTTTCCAACATACGAGAACATTGCAATAAATGTAAAACATCATTTTCATATAAGGATTTTTCGCATTGTCACCCAAGCGCCCAATGGACTATTCTCTCTCTGTTTTGGAGTCGTTAACAATCAAACAGCTTGTGCCCCCATTAAATGGTCAGACTTCTTCTACAAATTCTATATATAGCATAGTTGACGTCCTCCTTCCAAAACCAGACAATGTCACTCAGTTTTTTAACTCCATATAGATAGGTACTAACTTATGCATTCTTCACTTTTTAGTTTTTTATATATATATATTTTTTCTAGTTCATTTTTAAATTATTATATGTTTAACTTTTATGTTGTTCCGTTTTTATTAATATTAATACTGAGCCTTTTTAATTTGTATATTTTGTATATTTTACAGCCCTGATGATGAGACCCAAAGTCTCGAAAATTTGGAAAATACATGTATGATGCTACGCTGGCTTTTCTCCATCCTTTATATATATATATATATATATATATATATATATATATATACATATATATATATATACATATATATATATATATATATATATATATATATATATATATATATATATATATATATATATATATTAACCACCACAAAAACCAAACCAACTATTTTCACAAGAAATAATAACACTGAAGTAAACAAAGGATGCAGTGTTTTGTATGGATAAATATATGGATATGTTTCTTATAGGTATAGATATATACATATACAAATATGTATATATTATATATATGTATATATCTATACCATAAATATATATATCATACATTTATCCATACAAAACACTTCCTCCTTTAATTACTTCAGTGTCATTATTTCTTGTGAAAAAAGCTTGGCTCTTGTGTTGGCTATCCTTCCCAAAATGAGAGCAACTGTAGTTCTATAGTTTGTTTCCTACACTTTAAAAGGAAGCGCCGTCAGGTAGACAAAGGTAGAGAAAGGGATGAGGGTCCTTCGAGACTGAAGGGGTGTCATATTTTGCAGCTATATGTATAGGAAATGTCATAACATGTATTTCAGAGTAGGCCGAAGAGTCGATCGCCCATCTGACAGTCGATCGCGGCCACGTTGTTTTGGTCGATCGCCGTTCCCCTACGATGCTATGTAAACAAACGAAAAACACATGCATATATATATATATATATATATATATATATTATATATATAATATATATATATTATATATATATATATATATATATATATATTATATATATATAAAAGTGAAAGGAAATTGTATTCATGTTTTTTCGTTACTATGGTGCTATTTGAAAAATTTTCCCTTCGTAATAATATGTGATTTTGTATAGTATGGTAGATCGTAGAAGAGTTTCAGTCTTTAGAGTAGATCTCGGAGTCCAAAAGTCTGGCCACCACTGATGTATTCCATCAAAGGTGAATTCTAAAGCAGTAGTAGTAACGTAATTCAGTTAGTCAATGAAAGATGGTGTTCTACTCAAGTTCAGTATAGATGATCGGTGCCTCGAGGACGAACATATTCTAGAGCACTAACGTCTGCTTATTATTCTCGAGTTAGGAATAAGTGTCATCATTTTTAACACTAACACTGTTTCTAAGTCAGAAAGGAACGCGTCCTTCTGTAGGCAATCATGTTCCATTCGCACCGGAAATTAATGTTTCATTCTTATCAAACATATTACAGTTTTGTGCAGGTGCTGGAAAGAATGTTGAACTGAGAAGTAAGTTAACCGATAATGATGCTCTACTTGAGGCTCTGCTGCGTTTCTTATTTCACCGCTGAAAACAGTCGTATCCTTTGTACTGGCTTTTTATCCTAAAGTTTGGTACGACAACTCCAAAGTTAAGCTTAGGTTTTCCGTAGAACTGCAGATGCTGTTAGTTAGAGTCCATCTAGGTGATATTTATCATTTTCGTTTTCCCTCTTCTGGTTACTAAGTCGTGAGTTATGTGAGTGATATTTTTCAGGTGTAATAAGTGCAGTGAAAAGCCATTATTTTTACTGTGATGCACTGAAGTTCGTCATTATTTATTTGGACAGAGTAAATCGTTTGGATAGTTATTGTTTCACATTGTCATCACCATTTGCATGCTTTGATTGGTTTTGTGATTATTTTCCAGCGGTCATTGTTATGCTGCATGTTGGATATGCTTAAGGCAAAAGCTAATTCCAGTATGTTCCTTCTTGCTTAATGATAATTTAAAGAAGAAGATGGCAAAGTGGATGACGCAATAAAACATTGACGTAGGTAGGGAAAACTCAGGCACCAAAAAAGGCTTCTATTGATATACTGATGAATTTTGCTTGTTTGAAAAATGCCGTGGCTCATTGTACTGAGGAAGTAAAGATGATCTTTTTTTTAAATTCCAAAGACTGAACTTCCTACAGCCAAACGCTAAAGGTACAAAGAACTGTATGTAATGAACAGGATCCCATCCTGTAACCGAAGGAATTCTGTCCGCATATCTTATTTTCCATCTAAGTTCGTCTTGTAATTTTGTCACAGGAGCTTTTAATTACTCCTATTCCTTTGGGGAGTCTCCAGTTACAGGAAACTAATTTAGTTACAAAACGGATCAAACAATTTATCCAAGTATTGATAAGGAAGCTATAAGGGTCTTGACCACTGTATTGCATTATTGTATTACAACTTATTTTTACCGATAATTCAGTGGAATTTAAAGTGTAATTCAAGTAGAATGCAGGTGATTTTCCAAAATTCCCTTGATCTTGAGTTTCTGATATTAAAGCATGACTCATTTGAAAAGATAGCATTACAATTTGATGGGTGAAAAATATATGCAGATCTTGTGTTTTTCAACAGCCGTATCTTGTGATGATTACGTCATTCTTTTTATCTTAATTGCCGATGTTTATATTGATGACATGACTAAATTGAGGCAGAGTTTTTAAAGTAGACTGAATATTGTCTCTGGAACCCCAGGCAACACTCTAAAAGGGGGAAACAATCTGATTTTGTTCCTCTCGTACGGGGTAATTTATTTAGATAGTTTTAATGTAGTTCAGAAAGAAGTTGAGTGAAGGTAAACTTTTTACATTTACTGTAGTGGACTTACTTCTCTCAGTGTATAACAACAATACAAACTGGATAATGGCGTCTGACTAAAAGAATCAGAATGAAGGGGAGGCATGTAGCCAGTAGGAAGAATTTATTTGTTTATTTATTTATTCATAGTCAGAGGTTTTCCGAGAAGCGTGTTAACCCCCCCTCAAGGACAAAGGTGGGCTACTTGAAGAGACACTTGAAGTTAATCAGCCATCACTTGAAGTTCCTCACGATATCAGTCATTCTGATAGTCTCATTGCTCATTTATTCTAAATAATAATAAACTTAGACGTAGCAGGCAGTTGTGGTGGAAAAAACTCGCTAGATTTTTCGTACCTCTTTGCAAAGAGAGGTTGTAAGTGCTGTTCCTCTTAACTAGGCTCATTAGTGTTTTTTCATTCCAACAAAGCGCGTCCAGATGAACAAGAATGAACTCATTCATCTTTTCTGAAAGGTTACGTTAATGCAAGTCGCAGTTATTATCAGACAATATCTATCTTTCCCTTTCTGAAGTTGTTACGCAGGCACTTTCATATATACCTTCGTATGTGAGAAACAATTAGCTTACTTGTGACGTCACTTTAGGCATGACTAGTTTTAGCAATGATAACCTTGGCAATGGCCACGAGTTCAGACTTGCCTCTACCGACTCTAAACCTGCTTTTGAAGGGCTTAAAGTCAAAGTTTTGTGAACGATCTTGACTTTGCTTCTGATAGTGAAGAAATCAAGACTCATCTCGTTGGACTAGGTGGCTAAAGCCAGGTCTTCTTGATGTAGTACCAGTTGTGTCCCGTGGCTGCGGTAGTCCGAGTTTGATTCCCCCCGCCCAACCCGCTCTGCCAACGTGGAATCAAAAGGAATTTATTTCTGGTGATTAGGAATTCATATCTCGATGTAATGTGGTTCGGATCCCACAACAAGCTGTAGGTCCCGTTGCTAGGTGACCAATCGGTTCCTAGCCACGTAAAAATATCTGATCCTTCGTGCCAGTCCTAGGATGAGCTGTTAATCAGCTCAGTGGTCTGGTTAAACTAGGATATACTTAACTTGTCCCGAATCTACTGTGTAGATTTCAAGTGCCTGACAGCGCTTGCTGTTGACTCTGACTTTTAGTTTACATTATTTGAAGCGCCTTAAATAAATATAAAAGAATATAACTGGAGAATTAAAATTGTCCGCAATCATTTTTGCATATGCGAAAGGCGGGGGCGCTTCATACGTCTTTCATTTTACCATTAATAGGAAATTTTGATACTGACGATTGATAAGGCAATGAGGGTGCCGTTAAAGAAGGCTTCTCATTTTTGAAAAGAAAGAAAAACAACTTTTGTTTTAGGTTTTTTCAACTGACTTTTTTTTTGATGACTGATGCTCTAAAAAGATATTGCAGATTAATATAGGGCTCAAAAACCCCATGGTTGCTTTTCAATTTCACATCATTATATATATATATATAGTATATATATATATATAATATTCTGATATATATATATTAGATATATATCTATATCTATATCTATATATATTATATAGATATATATATATATATATATGTATAGGTTATATATATATATATATATATATGAAGTTTAATATATTTACGTTATTTCTATATAGTGTACTATATATTATTATATATGTATATGATCTATTATATTCTAATAGTATATAATATATATATATACTATATATATATATATATAATATCATGTATATCCCTATATTAGCATATATATCATACACACACACATATATATATATATATATAAATATATATATATCATATATATATATATATATATATATATATATTTGCACAATTAATTTTTGCTTCACAAGACTCACCACATATGAATGAAATCACCATTAAAAAAACCTTCGATTCATGAATTTTATTTTTACTGTAAGACACATAAACTTTCATAACATATAACATATTGCACAAAATATATGTCAAGATATGCTTAAGATATATCACAATGACCAGACAGTACAGTAATAACCTTTCTATTGACCAGATTATTTTGTTTAAACACACGATATTGTTCTCCATCTCACAGACGAAAATTGTCTCAATTAAAAAGAAGAGATTTTTCTCTCTCTATGTTATATATATATAAAAACGGCTGTCCCAATGACTTTCTTGCTAAGGTGGGACAGAAAAAACGAATACCAAAAAAAATAGACTTCAGAAAAGAAACATCAAAACTCTAGATTCGGCAAAAGATGCTGAAGGACAGATATGGTTTGGAATTACTAGACAGCAGATATTGCCTTGACATTCGTACCTCAAGAATGCACAGATACTAAGGATGATCGAAAAGAAATAAAGATGAAGTGAATAAAGAATAACACAAATTCACCTCAGTCCTCCATCAAACACGAAAGATCTTTTTAACAAGAACCTTTGAGTTGATATTTCCAAATGTATTTGACGGACCACCGCGAGGGAAGAAGACATTACAAAAATCCTGGGACGCATAAAGGAAATTGGTTGGCCAGTTTCCTCTTTTTTTTTTCTTTGTTTCCTTTCAAAAAGCGTTATTTTTCCTCTATATAAATGAGATGCCTAAGTACAGAACATCGTATAATGACTATATGTATAGAATCTGAATACTGTACATGATACATATATAATTTCATAATCTTTATGTACAGTATAAGCGAGTTCAAATAAATACACGTATACATAATTACGTAAATACGTGTGTATGGATATTTCCATCGATATGTTAATGGATGCTCATAATCCATAGATATCTGGATTTATTTTTACCTATGTTATCGTATATATATAATATATATATATATATATATATATATATATATATATATATATATATGTATATATATATATATAAGATTTATGTAATTACGTAAGGAAATGTATGTCCATATATAGATACTCATATACATATATATACAAAAAACACTAACAAACGCAGGCACTCACATACACACTCATCATTAGCCAAATTTGATTAAAATGCAACTGCAAAGTGAGACATTCATTTATATATATATATATTTAGCAAAATAATCTGCTTCAAACATAAATCTTCCTCTAAATCTAGTTGAGTATTAATAAATAATAAATAAATAAGTCATGAAATATCATATAATACATACAGTATATACAGGACATCGTAATTATTATATACAGCGCCGAATTCCACTTAAGAAAAAAAAAGGTATTCAAAAAACTCTGCAACGCTCATACGTAAAAAAATATCATAAGTTTGGCCTGAATAGTCTTACTTACACCACCGGAGCACCTAGGCCAAAAATGCGACTACTTATAGGACTACGACTCTCTTTTGTCTGTCTTTCAGCCTTGGCGGCGCCTTGGAAATAATGCCAGTGATATGTAGAGAGAGAGAGAGAGAGAGAGAGAGAGAGAGAGAGAGAGTTCGACTCGACATCTGAATGAAAATAACGAAACAGATCTTTGGAGTGAAATGGACAGATACACACGGGTCCTCTTCCGACGGTCCAGTGGATGATGACGTTCCCTTCCACCACTAAGAGCTCCAGAAGACAACATCTTCCTCTCAGGATCCTCAATCATAATAGTAATAATGACGGTCATCATAACGATAATCACAGTAATGATAATGACGATCTACCCCCCGAGGAAAATCGCGCAATAAACAAACCCGACGCGAGGAAACAAAATCATGGAATGTTTAGAAACGTAACGCTAGACTAGTAGATGAGGAGTCTTTCATTGTCTGAGACGATAATAATAGACACCAGGGTCGTCGGAGACGATAATAATAGACACCAGGGTCGTCGTCGGTTTTATTTGAGAGGTGGCGGCTGGTGAGATATAAGTGGGAACGAGAGACAAACAACATCTCGACTGAGAGATAAAAGCGGAGAGAGTAAATGGGGTTTCCCCACTAGAGAGATTTGTAATACTTTGGACAGCTTACAGTCCGACGGGAAGTGAAAGGAATTATGAGATGAGATATTATGACGGATGAGGGATGCTGTATGAGAGAGAGAGAGAGAGAGAGAGAGAGAGAGAGAGAGAGAAATAAACTCTGTGTATCACAAAACGCAACAGCCGGGGCGATAATCAGACAATCTACATAATATTGACGGAGAAGGCAGGAGAGGTCGATGACGGAGAGACGGGAGAAACGGAGGAATGAGGAGGAAGTCGAAACTCCTCTGGAATGAAATGAGGAAGGACCTTTAGTGGCTGGGATGACGCAGAACGCAGCGAATATGAGAGAGAGAGGAGAGAGAGAAGAGAGAGAGAGAGAGAGAGGACTTTTATTGCAGAAACGGATCTCCTCCACTCCAAGCGCGGTTTCGCCTGCCGAACGTCGCTGGCAGCAGCTTAGTTTGTGGGAGACTGTCACTCTTCTTCTTCTTCTTCTTCTTCTTCACGCTGACTCCTCAGCTCGTTTCCCACGAGGTTTTCCTTCGGCAGGTGGTTCCTGGGACGCGGTCATTCCTCTCGTTCTGTTCTAGTTGAGTCTTCAGCTCGTTTCCGGTAGGCCGTCTTTCAGAAGTCTTTCAGATTTTGCTCCGTTAGGACGTACCGCTCTAGGGCTTCGATGTGCGTTTTCAACTGTAAGGGGAAAGAGAGAGAGAAAAAAATGAAGCATACGTGAGTTTTCCGAATTCGTGTTGCTCTCAACATTTAATTAACTAGTTCATTACAACTTGCATAAAGATACTTTTGTGCTCGTAAGTTATATATGAATCTGGTGATCCCTTCTACAAGATACTTATGTATTTCTAAATTATATATGAATCTACTGATCCCTTATACAAGATACTTCTATACTTCTAAGGTATATATGAACCTACTGATTCCTTATAGAAGTTACTTAAGTGCTTGTAATTTATATATGAATCTACTGATCTCTTCTACAAGATACCTATGTATTTGTAAGTTAGATATGAATCTACTGATCCCTCATACAAGATACTTACGTACTTCTAAGTTATAAATTAACCTACTGATCCCTTATACAAGATACGTACTTCCATACTTCTAAGGTATATATGAATCTACTGATGCCTTATACAAGATACTTCTGTACTTCTAAGTTATATATGAATCTACTGATCCCTTCTGCAAGATACTTATGTACTTGGAAGTTATATATGAATCTTCTGATCCCTTATACAAAATACATCTGTACTTGGAAGTTGTATATGATTCTACTGATCCCTCATACAAGTTACTAAAGTACTTGTAATCTACATATGACTCTACTGATCCCTTATACAAGATACTTCTGTACTTGTAAGTTACATATGAGTTTACTGATCCCTTCCACATAACACACATGTATTTGTAATGGTTACAAAGACCTTTTAACATCTCGATATCTTCAAACTAAAAAATAAATAAATAAAAGTTTATTGTGGCTATAATAAATACAGATGCGAGTTGTTCGAGGTGAAACCAAGAATGACAGTGATGGAATTAATCGAGATAAATGTTATATTAAATGCCTAAGAACTAATTACTAACTTTCTTCCGAAAGAGAGAGAGAGAGAGAGAGAGAGAGAGAGAGAGAGAGCTCAATCTTTACTGGATAACTGATTGTAAAGCACGAAAGAGAGAGAGAGAGAGAGAGAGAGAGAGAGAGAGAGAGAGAGAGAGGCTCAATCTTTACTGGATAACTGATTGTAATGCACGAAAGAGAGAGAGAGAGAGAGAGAGAGAGAGAGAACGAAAAAACACAATCTTTGTTGGATAATTGATTGAAAAGCAAGAGAAAGCAAGTGAAGAAGAAGAAGAAGAAGAAGAAGAAGAGAGAGAGAGAGAGAGAGAGAGAGAGAGAGAGAGAGAGAGTCCTTAATCTTTATTGGAAAACTGACTGAAAAGCCCGAGAAGGCAATTGATGAAGAGAGAGAGAGAGAGAAAGAGAGAGAGAGAGAGAGAGAGCCGGTGACGAGTTGAGAGAGAAGTCCTTACAGCGTTGTAGAAGAGACAATGGGTAGGAGCCTCGTCTTCTTCATTCGGACACTGGGGGTTATTGTCGCACAGTTGGCCGTCCTCTATGCATTCAGGCTCGCCCGACTGGTAGGGCGTCGGGCAGTACCTCTTACGAACGCCGTCGCTCCCCATGGGGCACTCTGAAGGGAAGGGAAGAACATGTGTGTTACTTTTTAACGTCTACACTGATGAGGAACAACACCGTTCAGGTGTTCGAAAGTTTTTTTGTTTTTTTTTTTTTTGACATAGAAATATATCTAAATATATAATTGTGAATTTTTTAACAATTTGTTCTTCGCGAGACTGTGATATTATTATCATTATTGTTATTATTATTAAAAATAATGGCAGAATTCACAGAATTGATTTTGTACAATATTCTTTCAATTCTCCTTATGATTTGTCTTTCTAAGGAGAATTAAAAGAATATTGTACAAAATCAATTCTGTGAATTCTGCCATTATTTAAAAAAAAACTTGTTTGATAGAAGGTCTGTTCCAGCATATTATTATTATTATTATTTTTTTTTTTTTTTTTTTTTTTTTTTTTTTTTTATTTTTTTTTTTTTTTTTTTTTTTTTTTTTTTTTTTGCTCTATCACAGTCCTCCAATTCGACTGGGTGGTATTTATAGTGTGGGGTTGCGGGTTGCATCCTGCCTCCTTAGGAGTCCATCACTTTTCTTACTATGTGTGCCGTTTCTAGGATCACACTCTCTGCTGAGGCCCGGAGCTACTTCAGCCTCTAGTTTTTCTAGATTCCTTTTTCAGGGATCTTGGGATCGTGCCTAGTGCTCCTATGATTATGGGTACGATTTCCACTGGCATATCCCATATCTTATTTCTATTTTCAGATCTTGATACTTATCCATTTTTTTCCCTCTCTTTCTCTTCAACTCTGGTGTCCCATGGTATTGCGACGTCAATGAGTGATACGTTTCTTCTTGACTTTGTCAATCAAACGTCACGTCTGGTCTGTTTGCACGTATCACCCTCTCCGTTCTGATACCATAGTCCCAGAGGATCTTTGCCTGATCGTTTTCTATCACTCACTCAGGTTGGTGCTCGTACCACTTATTACTGCAAGGTAGCTGATGTTTCTTGCACAGGCTCCATGTGGAGGGCTTTTGCCACTGAATCATGCCTCTTTTTGTACTGGTTCTGTGCAAGTGCCGGGCATTCACTTGCTATGTGGTTTATGGTTTCACTTTTTTCGTATTGCACTTCCTACATATGGGAGAGATGTTATTTCCGTCTATCATACTTTGAACATATCTGGTTTCTTAGGGCCTGATCTTGTGCCGCTGTTATCATTCCTTCAGTTTCCTTCTTTAGCTCTCCCCTCTGTAGCCATTGCCAATTGTCATCGCTGGCTAGTTCTTTAGTCTGTCTCATGTATTGTCCGTGCATTGGTTTGTTGTGCCAAGTCCTCTGTTCTTTCTGTCTTTTCTCTGTCTCTGTATAGTTCTTTGGGTCTTCGTCTACTTTTATTAGTCCTTCCTTCCCATGCACTCTTTAGCCTACTCGTCTTCACTGGTTTTCAGATATTGCCCCCAGTGCTCTTTTTCGATGTTGACGCAGTTCCCTCCTATACTTAGTAGTCCTCTCCTCCTTCCTTTCGTGTTATGTATAGTGCCTGTCCGTATTTTTGCTCTTGGGTGTAGTGCTTTTTGTGTATTGTCATTTGTTTCCTGGTTTTTCTGATCTATGCTGCGGAGTCTGCCTTCGTCCATTCCACTATTCCTGCGCTTGTATCTGATTACTGGCACTGCCCATGTGTTTATGGCTTTTATCATATTTTGGCGTTGAGTTTTGACTTGAGTATCGCCTTGAGTCTCTGCATATATTCTTTCCTGATCGTGTCTTCATCTCTTGGTGTTTTATATCTCCTCCTTCCATTATTCCCAGGTATTTTGTATCCTGTCTCATCTATGTGTTTGATGTTGCTCCCATCTGGTAGCTTTATCCCTTCAGTTTCTCGTTACTTTGCCTTTTTGTATGTTGACTAAGGCGCATTTTTCTATTCCAAACTCCATCCTGATGTCTCCAGAGTACAATCCTTACAGTCTGGATTAGGGTATCTATTTCCTTGATGCTCTTACATACAGCTTGATGTCGTCCATGAACATCAGATGGTTGATTTTGTGCCTCTTTTCTTGAGTTGGTACCCGGCATCCATCTTCTGTAGTACTTTTGTCATGGGAATCATGGCTACTACGAAGAGTAGTATTATTATTATTATTATTATTATTATTATTATTATTATTATTATTATTATTATTATTTTATTATTATTATTATTATTTGGGAAAAACTCTCTATCACGAGTGTTTATACAATGTTCTATACAATGTTTATACAATGTTCATTTTAATTGTGGGTTCACAATAATTAAAACGTTGAAGAGGATGAACCCAGGGAAGGGTTCGAAAGGTTTTATGAAGTGTTTATAATTTATACACAAACTTTTAACATTTTTATTATTGTGGACCCTTTAGAACATTATTATTAATTATTATTATTATTATTATTATTATTATTATTATTATTATTATTATTATTATTATTATTATTATTATATTTTATTATTATTATCCAGTAGATGAAACCTATTCTCATGGAACAAGCCCACCAAACGGACCATTGACTTGAAATTAAAGCTTCCAAAGAATATGGTGTTCATTAGGAAGAGGTACGAAGAAGTGAAGGGAAAATACAGAGGAAAGAGATCCTACTTATTAAAAGAAAAATAGAGATTTTATTTTGATGGGACTAGAGTAGAATTTTTTTCTTTATAATTTTGATTACTGTCAGTGGTAGACAATACTCAATAATAGCTTGAGTGTAATTTAAGATCCACTGTTATATAAACAAACTTTCTGTTTACGTTTGAACGACTGAGGAGGAACACCGTTCAATTGTTCGATGGTCTTTGTTCTGTCTTTTGCAAATTAATACAATCTATTTACATAATTGTGGATTTATATTACAGAACAGTTTATCACGACACTGTGAATTTCTCAGCAATAGCTTGAGTCTTTAAATGGAGAAAACAGTCAATACTGTATAAATATTCAAATTTCGAAAAAGTTCTCGAGAATCTGTACAATCTTCCTTTACAATAACTGTGGATTGTGTTCTCCAATGCCATTATAATCGTAAAGTTTAATCAGACCACTATATTAGGATCATTATCATTCAGTTTAATGAGACCACATTAATATCACCCTCATTATCATTTATTCATTGTAATCAGGCCACCAATACAATATTGAAAATGATTTTCCTCTAACACTTTTCTTTAAAGTAGAAATAAAGTATCTGCCGTTTAATCAACTCCAAATAAACATAAGCCTAAGGTTTAATACTCCTCATTTTGCTTCGCTGAAATATCTGGCTATTTTCTGAGAGCAACATCTTTTTACTATTAAATTCCAGCGAAAATAAGTTGAAATATCATGGGAGATGAAGTAAAATTAAAAGAAAACCTCCCCTTTACTCTTGCAATAAAAAGCCATACATACATATGATTATACGCTACACCTGCACACACACACACACACAGTAAGATGACCCGCGCTTCTAAAATCACTAAAGGTATCAGTGATTCGAGAGAAAATATTGCTTGCTGCTGTGCTTAATAAGCAAACGGGAGAGAGAGAGAGAGAGAGAGAGAGAGAGAGAGAGAGAGAGAGAGAGAGAGAGAGAGAGAGAGAGGATGGTAACTATAAACGGTCATGTCTTTCACAATGTATTTACAAATAACCTTAATTTATTCCACAACCCAGTCTTCAGTCATAGGATAGATAATTCATGGAATTGAAATATATACTTAATATCTTCGAGCAATATCTTATCAGTGGTAATGGTTATATCTATACTAAAAGAAAACCTTATGTAAAAATGACCACACGGAAGACATTCTAATATTTATATTCAGTTGCCAAAAATAATGACTATAACTCACTGCCTAATGCAATTGCTGCCCCGTTATCTTCAGTAGTTCCGAGTACTTGACTTTTTTTTAAAATTTTCGATTCGCAAGCCATCCATTATCGCTAATACATCGCTTAAAATAGCCACCAATTATCAAAGGATTATAAACTGTGGAAAAACCGCACCTCGCCCTGGGAAACTTGAACACGATACCTCAAGTTCTGCGTTTGGATAAAAAGAAACTGAAAAACAGGAGGAAGAGGAGGAAGAAGAAGAAGGAGAAGAAGAAGAATGAGGAGGAGTAGGAGTAGGAGGAGGAGGAGGAGGAGGAGAAGTAGAAAAAGAAGAGGAAGAGGTCGACCCCGCCTCGGCGGCCAAACTCCGCAAAGCCAATGGTGAGCCTGGCGCGAACCCTTTGATCTGATATCCAGTATGGCTTACTTCAAAATTATGCCCCGGCTTATTTTGTTTTTGTCCTCCACTTTGAGAATGTTTCGATTTTTCTCCCGGGAAATTTAACTTCGGCCGGTCTGAGGTAGTTGGGTGTGTGGGAGGGTAAACTTAAAGCTCTTACAAGAAGTAGGGAGTGGAGAAGGTCTTCCGACTGCCGGAGGAGGGGTGGTTAGGGGGGGGATGGGTCAGCTGGGAGTTCATTCACCAATTTGCTTTTGGGCCGACAGTCGGATTATCGGAGTCTCATTTGCCGCTGAGAGATCTGGCGTTCCTGATCAAGGGGAATGAATACTCGTCGTTTTCATCATCTTCTGCATTTTTAGGACGTTCGTTAGCAATCAATCCATCAAACATTTATCCGGGTCACGGACGAGGAGGAACGACGACGTATAGGTCTAATTGACGACGTATAGGCCTCATTGCGGTGAGGACAACGGAATATATACTACAGTATTTAGGATCAAAGGACGTATAGGCCTCATTGCGGTGAGGACAACGGAATATATATATACAGTATTTAGGATCAAAGGACGTATAGGCCTAATTGCGCTGAAGACAATGGTATATATATTCAGTATTTAGGTTCAGAGGAAACGACAACAATGAACGGTAATTGTCTAAGGCAGGCTGCAGTTAAGAGAGACCATCTGATAATTACAGTTCCGACCTTTCCTAGATAGTGAACCGCCAAAGGTTTTCGGGGGTCGTTATCAAAGACTAGCATTTCTTGGTGGTCATTTTCTTTATGATATTTAAAGTCTTTTGTTGACGTTTTTACGGTAATCCCCAACGGACTTTCACTAAACAAGCCGCAAAGGTGGATGCACACCGGGTTAATTAAAACCTGTGGGGTCAGTCACTATCCAGGAAAAATCCGCAAATTCCAGAGTCAATATCCAGGAAAGATCCGCAAATTCCAGACAAATCCCAGCCCCGTCTGGTTATGTAATAAAAGTTGGGCCGCCAAGATGTGCTTCTTGGTCCCAACTATTATCAAGAAACAAAAGAGAGAGGGACCTGAAACTAAAGGGACACAGAGAGAAAAAGCTAAGAGCGCTGGAAGAAGAAAATGTCGAACATAACTATTAGCCTTAATTGACGCATTTCATTTTTCTTACCCGAAACAAAACAAAAGGTAATGAGTAGGCGAGATCATTTCCAAACTTCGTGTACGCTGTGTCAGGCCTCGAACTTAGTTTAACCCGTAGGGATAAAAGATGTTGAAGGGAAGAGAGAGAGAGAGAGAGAGAGAGAGAGAGAGAGAGAGAGAGAGAGAAGGGACGGTGGGAGGGGTTTTGGGGGGAGGGGGGGGGGGGGAACCTTCTAACTTCTCGGGGCAAATTTAGTTTGTAACAATTGCTCTTTTTCCAAAAATTTCGTTCAGTTCCTCTCATTCCATTGAATTCATTCAAGGTTTTTGTCTGTTGTTCTAACCATGCAGCGAAAAGCTATGCAGAAAGTAGCACATATAGAAGACAAAAACGAAAATATGGAGCTGAAATAACCAAGAATGGTGAAAACATCTTAGATAAATGACCTCGAGATTTTAGATAAACAGATATTCTATAATG
>NC_087209.1:78195371-78212871 GCF_015104395.2 Macrobrachium nipponense
CGTAGCGTCTATTAATAGCACTCTTTCGGACTTGAGATCTTTTTTAAATAAGTAAAGAAAGCTTAAGGAGTCTGAAGAGCCAAAACTCTGCAAAACACTTGACGTGTTATAGTGGGACTTAAACAGCAAAACGAACGCTCCCAGGGAGCGTTTCTTTTAAACACTTTCCTCTCTTCAAGCGGCACATACCTACGTGCATCTGGCTTGATGTTTATGAAAGAAAGACAATGGTTCTCCTCATCTATCCCCTCTATTGTCAATCGCTAACCAGCCGGAGAGAGAGAGAAAGAGAGAGAGAGAGAGAGAGAGAGAGAGAGAGAGAGATCAGGTCATCGAGTGGGATGGTGGGAGGACTCCTCAAGAAGACGCGTGGGCAGCGGTTGATGCTGGTGGTACGGGGGGGGGACCCGGGTGGGCAGCTGGGTAGGGGCGTAGGAGGGCTATCCGAAGTGTGGGGGTCTGCTAGGTACGGGGCAGGGGGGGGAGGGGGGGTGTAGGTGTTGGGGGGGGAGGAGCAGTCATTTTTAAGGGCGGAAGCCCCCTGCAACAAGTGCGATGGGTGAATCTCACTCTCTCTCTCTCTCTCTCTCTCTCTCTCTCTCTCTCTCTCTCTATACCTTTTCTCTTTGCTTTTCGAGGGAGCCAGATAATGACACCAAGTGCAAAAGGATGATTGTCAATGACGCTTTTCAAAGTTATTGATCGTCCTTATATCAGGTTTTTATTTCTTCTTCTAATTATCCCCGAATCTTCATAATTTTCTTGCTAATTACATTCTCGAATTCCCAGAATCGACTCGTCATGTTAAAGAACAGAAGCGGATAAGTTTCTTGGAAGTGTTTACGTATATAGCAAATAAGAATGTTTTGTGGGCAGCGGGAGGGACTGAAATCCATCAGTACTTATGAGAACCAAAAATCATAAAAGGCCCATTAAAACACTCTTGTTTAAAGGTTTAAAGCTAAGGACTATATTTCGGTGGACTGACTTCCACCCTTATCAAGCAGTGAATGACAGAAGAAGTTAGATTCTTTAGCTGTAAACCAGTGTTTTAATGGGCCTTTTATCCTTGAGACGTATTCTGTTTTAACAGAAGAATTTATTTACATATATATATATATATATAGATATATATATATATATATATATATATATATATATATATATATATATATATATATATATATATATAATATAATATCCATGTTGTCTGATGAGGCTTCGGATGAATTCCTCGACACCAGCATAAGATAAATGCAACGTTGGTCGTAGGCAAAGAGAGCGTGAAAGAAAATTAATGATGCTTACGGACCGCCAAAATTTTTTTTTCACCTTCAGGTGCAAATTCGGGCTTAGAAAGAAACTGAAATTAATGTTGGAGAAAGCGCGCGAGATTAAGATTTTAGACTGCGCGAGCTCTCTCAGGCGAATAAAGAGCTAAAATCGTCATCCTGAGCACAAGTGTTCCATAAAACAAGAACGTTAAAAAAACTTTGGCAGTCATTTGTCAACATTTATCATCATGTTATCATCTGGTTTCAAATGTCCGTAGAAAAACAGGTGATTTCACCTTGTAAAAATATCTGATTAACTCAGGCATGAACTGAGTATCACGGAAATGTACAGTGCACCGCAGTGCTTTCGTGCAGACGGTAATGGGTAGAGAGAGAGAGAGAGAGAGAGAGAGAGAGAGAGAGAGAGAAGAAAGGAAAATTAATGCTGGTATGTACTTCATGAAATTAATGGTCCCTTCTGAAGAGGCAATAAAAGGGATTGTGGGTAAAGGAAAAGAAAGCTAGTACATTAGTGGTGGTACGCAGGGTATACATAGAATAGGCCAAGTACAGAATGGGCGAATGACACCACTTGGAATGATCAGAGTGCCTTTCATCATGGTGTCATTGGGGTATTCTGGACCGTGACTGTTCGTTTCTATTCGTTTTACTCTGCGTGCGACAACCAATTGAATTTTCTTTGGCTTCATTCACGGTTCATTTCATTACCTCCTCAGAAGAGGTAATCAATGCCATCAGTTGCAATTTACAATAGTTATGGAATACGTGACGTTTTTGAAAACTGAGAATTACGTTCATTGGTTAAACTTGTAACTGGAAATACCAGTTACATGTTTAACCAGTGAACTGAATTTACAACAACCCAACCCTATTTACAAGTTTCTGTTGTACAGAATAGCCAAAGTACAGAGTACCCAACGTACTAATAATCAAAGTAATACTATATATCCTTATATTCAGAACAGGAATGAAAGTTCGTATGAGGAATCCTTGTCAGTATATCAAAATTGATAAAAGCATAAATAGCATTACATGTAAGAATTAATTTACTAACAAACACTGTAAAATATTCAAGACAGTTAACAGGCGAATTAAAATGACTTCCCCGTGAATATAATATTTATTATTCATCAGAGAGAGAGAGAGAGAGAGAGAGAGAGAGAGAGAGAGAGAGAGAGAGAGAGAGAGAGAGCAAAAATTAATGAAAAGACACCGAGGACTAAAAGCAATCTTATAAGAGATGGATATAAAAGCCGAGAACGCTGACAGCGAAATAAGAAACGTAACAGAAAATATCGACGAAGAAAAAGAAATGTGAAGAACGAATTCGAACCCAGCGACAGCATCCGAATCCCTGTAAAATGGAAAGCCGATCATAAATGCAAAAAGAAGCAGAGCCAAAGTCTTCGAAAAAACCGTCTCGCAGTGTTCATGAACTAAGCGTATTTAGAAACTGCCTTATTTTTCGGCGCTCGGGAAGGAAAAGGGCGTTATGGCTGGAGCTGAGACCTTCCTGGCCTAAGTGAATAAATGACGAGATTGGAAGCAACAGATGACAGAGCCGGCAATGAATCAAATGTGAGTGATTGCAGGAGCGCAGAGGAAAGAGGTCTACGCGTTTACTTGAGGTATATAGTATATATTCCCCGAACGGGAGGATCTTCCTGTCGTGAAGGATGTTTTTAGCCGAGTCGAGGGCCTTCATCCTATTTTTAGGATGGAATGAGAACAAAAATTCATTTTTCCGTTGCGTCACCGTCGGCAGTTCTGCTATTGTATGCTTCATCAACCGCTGCGCTCTAAATCTTCTTCCTTTTCTTCTTCTGTACTCTAAATCTACTTTCTAATTCATCCTGCATGCATACAAACACGCAATGAACTTCCTCAAGCACAGATTTATATGAATCATGTATGCGCAAAAGCACACTATACACTCACACGGTGACCAAACGCTTGTATTCGCATGCAAATGAATTCGAATGCAAGAACGCAGACACTGTCTCGAGCAAGCACTCTCGTTTTCATTTGCGTTCGCTCGTCTCCGTGCCAATGTGTTTATTAATGTCTTATGGGTTTATGTTATTTACGCGAAGTTGTATTTTGATGTTGTAATTTTTTGTAGGCCATGTACTTGCAAGAACGGATGAGATTACTGTCCACTTTGTTTATTTTGTACTATGTAGCTTTGTGGACAAATTTGTACTAATAATTGTAAAATTTTTTTAATAAAATAACTAAATATGTGTGCCCCTTTCTTTTCCTCTCGCAAGGGGGTTGGGGGGGCGGGGGGGGGCGGGAAGAGGGGGCGGGCGGCGGAGGAGGCGGAAAGAGCGATAAGTAGGCGGGACAGATTTCATTAGTTAATGAGGGGGAAGGGGGCGGGGGTCATTCCTTTGATGGCCCCATTGCCATTATTATTCCTTAATCAAAACTGCGTCGGGGAAGAGGCCAGGCTCACCTGGCGACGGCCAGCATCGGCGGATTTAATTAAGAGGTGTTAAAAAAAAAAGAAGAAGAAGAAAACTCCCAAAGGACAATCTCGGGAGAAGAGAGTGATTATTATTAGCGTTTTTCTCCAGGTTGTTTGTTCTTTTAACTCCGAGCGATGACGGGGCATTCGTCATGTTTAAAGGCTAATGAACTGTTCGTTTTAAACTGGGGATGAAGGACCTATTCATTACTAGTGACATATCTCAGCCGACGTGAATGACCAACGCTCATTATCAGGTGCCGCAATCACGACGAGTTAGATAATGTTGTCTATGAGAGCCGAAGGGAATTTCAATATTTCTTTCGCAATGTGATATTAGCGACGATCAAAGATTTTCCCTTCTCGAGTTTCCTGTGAAATATGTTCCCGTCTATACTAGTTTTGTTAAAAGCATTTTAATTGAAAGTCTTGATGGGAGCTGAGACGGGATTTTTTTTTTTATTTTATTTTAATCGTGACGGCTCGTTGGTAAGGATGAAGAACAAAAGATGGAAGAAGGGAAATGAGAGATTCTTGATGCCGAAGGAGGTATCGCAGCCAGCTATTGAAGGAAGGGGAATTATGGAAATATAGAAACTGGCGGGAGTTCCGAAGTTTAGCACTTGAGAGAAAGAGCGATGCTCTACTGCCAACGGACGATTTGGTGCACTTCACTGGTAAGACCAGCAATTACTCAGGAAGTTTTGACGTTGCTGAGACAAATAATGTTCCTATATCTACTTCTGCAGAGAAGGAAAACAGCGGGGAGGTAACCATGTCATTATCTGTCGTATTCAATATGGCAGGTATTTCCCCGTAGGGATGCATAAAGCCAACGAAAAGCTCTACTAATTCAAGGAAAGTAAGTATTTTGAGATTAGAAACCAAGAACTTAATCGTCTTGAAGAGAGCCCAGAGTAATTTCCATACATTGTAATCTGACTTAGACAAGTTTGAAGTTATGTAAATAAAATGTGGCCATAATTTTTTTTTTTTCTAGACTGATGTACTTCAGTTCCACGATTCGGAAATGAAACTCGGCCTACTACTGATTTCTTTGAAGAATTCTTCCACGGTTTCGTCATGTCTGCCTCTAAAAATCCAAGCGTTCTTTTCGCAGTACAATGTTTTTCCTTTGCACCGGCTCCTCCTAATCTTTGTGAGCATTAATCGTCAAGTCTTCGAGTATGATCCCATTTCTGAGAAGGCTCAGAGACCAAGACACTTCTGACAGAGTTTAATTATAAGAGGTTTGCTCTCTGAGCCAAAATTTTTCGTACCATCTTTGTGTCTTCTTCATAACTTTTTTTATTTATTGATTAACTCATCCATTTGCTGGCGGTTACGTCCAGTCTCAATTCCAAAGATAAGATATGAAGATTGTGAACTCGAGTCGAGTGATAGGAGACTTTTTTTACTTCCTTCTCCTTGCAGGAGAGACACAACTCCCTAATTTCTATGATGCTTTTGCTGGAACAATTCAGCGTCAGTGCCGCAGCGATGCCGCTTTTTCTTCACAACACTGGCTTTTAGCAGTGTTACCATACGCAGCTCTTCTGAATTTTTTAACGTTTTTTATGATTTAATGGTTAGAATGCATATTTTCCGATGTAGAATCATTTTCCGTGACGTAAAAAACTACACGTCACTAGCTTGATATAAAGTATTTTTGACGAAGAAAAGTAAAGGATATCAATGAAATTTATTTGATTAAATAAACAGGATATGTTTTATAACCTGATTTTCATAATAACACATAAAAATGCGAAGTGAAGAATTTTATTCGTCAGCGCTGTGGCTGTGGTCAGAATATCCATGGAGGGTTGCCAGAAGTCACTAGAAAGCCACACTAGTAGATGAAATTCCTCAAAACGGCAACACAACTTTGCGTTTTTCAGCCTTAGGGACCTAGAGAAAAACTCTCTAGAATTCGTCTTCACGACTCTTGCATGTAATGATCGCGGGCGATACAAACGCAAAAAAAAAAAAAAGATAGGCATGTTTTTTTTTCGACTAAAGCAGTTGTTCCCAAACTTTTCCAGTACGTGACCCCTTTCAGTAGCACCAAACCTTCCATGACCCCCACCTTTATAATAAGCCTTTTGAAAATGTATTAATTTCCAATGGCGTAGATACATTTTAAACATTAAATGAAAGATTTATCACAGCAGAAAGAGAGAGAGAGAGCAATAACAACAAACAAAAATATTAATTAATGTTTATTAACAAGTACCGATTTGATCATGCATTTTGATGAGAAGGATGTAATAGCTTTTTTGACATCATAACAAATTTCCTCAAAACCATGACCCCTTCGGGGGCATTCATGACCCGCAGTTTGGGAACCCCTGGAATAAAGGGAAGCTTATCCAGAGGGTGATCCATATTCTAAATATTCATGATTTATCAAAAGGATCATGAGTCCCCCGTTATTACGAGAACACGTTTACATAATGTGACCTGCTGCGCACTACGATAATGAGCGTAAACGTTCTCTCTTCCCGATTAAGATATGATAAGATTGCGCGTAAGTTTGTGCTTATCACTGTGGCCATCGAGCTTTCCGATTGTGGCTTCGTGACGTCGAGATGTCTTAAGGGCCGGATTAACCCCGTCTACAGTGATAGCGTACGAAAGAGGGTTATATTTAGCGCTTTCTTAGGGAGGGTCAAATCCGCCTGAACGGTATGATGTAGGTCACATAGATTTCCAGATTCGGACGTGGATGAGAGAGAGAGAGAGAGAGAGAGAGAGAGAGAGAGAGAGAGAGAGAGAGAATGGACGCCAAGAAAGGGAGCGGTTTCAGGACTGGGAAATCTCCTCCCTCCAAAAGGCCTTGTGGGTGGAAGTAAATTTATTGTCCACTGGCAGTAGAGAAAACCGATGCATAAGCCCAATGGGGTGTGGAACCTTAAGGAGATGTGTTGGTATTATCAATACAGGTAAATAAAAGTCTTCCCGGGAAAGTTACGGCTCTTAAAGAGAGAGAGAGAGAGAGAGAGAGAGAGAGAGAGAGAGAGAGAGAGAGAGAAAACCATCGCGGTTTTCCGTTCTTGTAATGCATCGGCCAAACTATTCAGCGGCTTTTTAGGAGAATTATTACTTCTCTATGCAACCTTAGCCTCAGAACAGGATGCTCCCTGGTCTTATTTACAGCCCAGATAAATGATGACTATGATCCTAACATAATACATAGTTGTTGCGACGAATTGACAGCTGAGGTATAAACATTTCTTTAATCATCCATCGTAAGTCAGAAGTTATAACTAATATGACTTACAGGTAAATAGTTGAAAAGGTCGTAAAAGAAAAGTTGTATATTTATATAATGAAACAACAGGTGACTATCACGAATGCGTTTTCGTCAATCAGTAACGATAACACCAGAAAAATCAAAAGGCTACTGATGATGAAACAAAGTGGATACGTGTGAATGGTTGAAATCATCTCCTGAATTAAGATTAAAATCACTTATTATGAATTTGAAAAAAAAGATAAAATAAAATGCAAGGCAGCATCAACTGAACCACGTACATTTCAAGATAAATTCTTAAATTGCCTGACGGCATAGAACAACCGATTAAATATGAATCACTCAGCCCTAAGTGTCAGGGATTTTAAGGATTACTTACCAGGCTAAGCTTCCAGGACGTGGGCAGCAGGTAAAGACGGAAAAATCGTGCGGCATAGAAAATGAGGCGAAAAATAAGGTTCTTCAAATCCAAAGAAAAATCTGTACGTACAGATTTATCTTTAAATATATGTACACATACAAAACTGTGGATTTATTTCCCTAACAGCTGTAATGATTATGATAATGATGAACATCAGTTTGGTGACGTCTGAATAACTTAAAACCTTAATTACATTAACTATAACAATAACGGTGATGAGAACCAATGAAAATCATGAGTACAAAGCCAAAATAATGTGTATGAAGCTGTGTTCTTCCAAAATACAAAACAGTTAAAAACTGGAGCTTTCGACCGCTTGCACAACCGTGGTCCTCTTTCTCTTCTGAATTGGCTGAAGAGGACCGTGGTGCGAGCGGACGAAACCGCTCTGTTTTTTTTTTTTTTTTTTAAATTTTTTTTTTTTCAACAGTTTTGTATTTTGGATAAATACAACATCATATACATTACTGTGGCTCCGGTCACGGCATAGTGGACGCACCATAGACGAGGATCGTAATTGGGGCTAAATATTGCCATGGGAATATCGGCGCTTGAGAGATTGGAAAGTGACGAAATAAGGAGGAAGGTCCAGTAAAGATGACCAATGGCAATGGTATGTGTTGAGGATGGATGATGAGGAGTGAGTGAAGAGAGCTTTGGAGGAACCTGTTAGAGGAAGAAGATCGAGAGGGAAACAGAGAATTAGATGGCAAGGCAAAGTGAAGGAAGATATGGAGAGAAGAGGTTTGGTGGAGGATGGTGTCTTTGATCGAAGGCAGTGGAGAAGAAGGGGCAATGAGGCAACCGACCCCTTGATGTAGGGATAACGTTGGGAAAGAAGATTGCCATGAAAAATTGTGTACGCAAGGGAGAAGACCTTTCCATTTTAAGAACTGCATTGAAGCACCTGTTCAGAAGGCGTTGGCGATGGATAATTGTAAAGAAAAATAAGTAAATTCCGCGGAGATGGACTCTTGGGAATTATGCTACCGGATATAAATAAAACAAAGGAGTGACGCTAAACACATTCGCTTTCTCCTTCAGCTCAATAAACAATACAGAAATGAAAGGCAGTATATATACGTGCAAAGATGGAGATATTTGATCTTAATTGAAGATATTTGTTTTTGCTGTAATTATAAAAATCATTTGATTAAAATATTTTTGGGAGTTTTAACAGACCCTATCAGAACGTCAGCAAATGAAAGCTTTTCTTCGTATTAATGTGTTATGAAAAAGGATAATTTTAATGCGAATAAAGTTATCCTTAACAGATCGTGTATTTTTTTGGTCGGCATCCAATGTTACCCTTTGATTTGAGATCCTGATTCCGATTATTTGCTTCAAATGGATATCGGTAAGAAATCGGAAAATCAACATTTATTGTCATGTTGAGAAGTTAACGATTTTCGTAAAACATCGATTATCTGATGAAGAGTTGCTGTTACCGGAGGAAATTCTGTTTATTTCAGTGTGCTTCATTAAAAATATAAAAGCTGCATACATTAAGCGTAAGCGTAAGAGGATTTCAGCCACTTAAGCTTTGATGGTGGCTAGTTCAGAAAAGAGCCAGGGAATGAAACACAAACATAAATGGAAAGATGAGACGATTAGTCACTGCTACCTCGCAATCACCAAATGGCCGAAGCGGTGCTAACGATATTGGCCGCTTTTCCGGAAAATTAGGATTTTTCTAAC
The DNA here is from genome assembly GCF_015104395.2 of Macrobrachium nipponense. Taxonomy (NCBI): domain Eukaryota; kingdom Metazoa; phylum Arthropoda; class Malacostraca; order Decapoda; family Palaemonidae; genus Macrobrachium; species Macrobrachium nipponense. The sequence goes on from NC_087209.1 coordinate 78,204,509, forward strand.
AAAATTTTTTCACTAATTAATGCCAAAGAAAGCTTTCGGAAAAGTAGAAATTGTAAAGATTACTTTAGTTCTTGAAGTGAATTCTTTTTTACTCCTAGTTTGTATTATTATTATTATTATTATTATTATTATGATTATATGTACTTATCGTACACAATTGTGGATTTCTTGCTACATTTCAAGACTCATGCTACTACGAGTATTTTGTTAATTATTTTATTTATTTATTTATTTATTTATTATTATTATTATTATTATTATTATTATTATTATTATTATTATTATTATTATTATATTATTATTATTCATAAGATGAACCTTATTCAAATGGACCAAACCGACGAGTGCCACTGACTTGAAATTTCAAGTTTTCAAAGATATGGTGTTCATTAGAAAGAAGCACAATAGAAGCTGATTGGGAACACCAAGAAGAAAAAAAATTAATAAATGAACTGAGAAAATGAAAGTTAAATGATCAAAACATGCGGAGAATTGTATATAGTGTGTGCGTGTGTGTACATACCTATATATACATATATACTTACATATATGTTTACGTAATGGGCATATATGTTAATGTAGTATATGTATATATATATAATCAATATATATATATATATATATATATATATATATATATATATATATATATATATATATATTGCCGCGCGTGTGTGTACTTAGTACTATGTGTATGAGTGAGACTGGATGTTTTGTATTAAATATATTATATATATATATATATATATATATATATATATATATATTATATATATATATATATCTAATTTATATATATATATGTGTGTGTGTGTGTGTGTGTGTGTGTGTGTGTGTGTGTGATGGTTGACGTATGATCCTAACGAATCTTCCACCAGAGTATGACGAGTACAACAAAAAAGAACCGACAGATATGGTCGAGGTGCTCCTAAGAGCGGAGTACATCAGGATCTAAGAGGAAAGATGAGACGATTAGTCACTGCTACCTGGGCCAATCACCAAATGGCCGAAGCGGTGCTAACGAAAATTGGCCGCTTTTCCGGAAAATTAGGATTTTCTACAACAATTTTTCACTAATTAATGCCAAAGAAAGGTTTCAGAAAAGTAGAATTGTAAAGATTACTTTAGTTCTGAAGTGAAATCTTTTTTACTCCTATTTGTATTATTATTATTATCATTACGATTGTATGTACATAAACGTACATGTGGATTGTGCACTTTCAAGACTTCATGTACTTATCGTACACAATTGTGGATTTCTTGCTACATTTCAAGACTCATGCTACTATGAGTATTTTGTTAATTATTTTAATTTATTTATTTATTTATTTATTTTTTGTTATTATTTAGATTATTATTATTATTATTATTATTATTATTATTATTATTATTATTATTATTATTATTATTATATTATTATTATTATTAATATTGTTATTATTATTATTATTTATTATTATTATTATTATTATTATTATTTATTATTATTCATAAGATGAACCTTATTCATATGGAACAAACCGACGAGTGCCACTTAATTGAAATTCAAGTTTTCAAAGAATATGTTGTTCATTAGAAAGAAGCAATAGATGCTGATGGGGAACACCAAGAAGAAGAAGAAAAAAAAACAAATTAATAAATGAACTGAGAAAATGGAAGTAAATGATCAAAACACGCGGAGAATTGTATAAGGGCGGTAAACGGAAAATGAAACTAATATATAAATATTAATAAAGTCACATCTCGGATAATGAAATGGGTTTGGTAATCGCCCGAGCGAAAGAATAAAGATCTTTTTTTTTGGGTTTCCTGATATTCATTTGTAATGGAAATGGTCTCGCCCTCATACATTCAGAGCTGCCCAGACCGTCGGAGTTTTCCGGTCCAGAAAGATTGAAAAAAAAACACTGAACTACCACCTCGCCTAGAAAACAGTTCTTAAACCTGTAAGCAGTTCAAAGTGATGGGAGTTTTAGTCTTTAGTTTTCTGTAAAGGAATACCATTGAAATGGCTATTTTGTCTGTCCGTCTGCACTTTTCCTGTCCGCCCTCAGATCTGAAAAGCCACTGAGGATAGAAGGCTGCAAATTGGTATGTTGATCATCCACCCTCCAGTCATCAAGCATACCAAATTGCAGCCCTCTAGCTTCAGAAGTTTTATCTATAATTTAAGGTTAAAGTTAGGAATGGTTGTGCATCTGGCTCTGGCCACCACCGACCCTTGGCTGAAAGTTTTATGGTCCGCGGCTGAGAGTTTCATATCACATTATACGCTATACAGAAAACTCGATTGCGCCTAAGAAACTTTGCCGCGTTTTTTAGTTTTTGTTTTTTTCGTCACTCATACAGCTCCGTACTTTTGTAGTCAGAAAGTAAAGTCAGAATTATGGCTTAAAATTCTCAGAAAGTTTAGGAAACTTACGAAAGGCCGTTCTCATATACATATAAGGAAGAACTCTGCCTTCGGAATTCACCGATTAAATTTTTGCTAATTTTCAATTTCACGGGAAAATTAGAGAAATTCAAGGTGGCTTCACAGAAGGACGGAATGGCTGACTGAAATATGACATAGACGGAATATGTTCATTTGGACCTACCAGCAACGGCTTTTACCAAGTAGCTTCACTATAGAGATGTTGATTCTTAAATATTACTCCAATTCTTAACCTCTATCCCTATGGATCGCCGAGGAAGAAACTTCACGATGGGGATGGGTTACTCCAATACCTTGATGGATATGGTATACATACAAGCGGGTCGACAACCGCCCCCACCAACTAAAAAAAAAAAAAGTTGATGCATTAAAAAGCGGCTTCATTCGAAGACATATTCCGGCTTTACCCAAAAATGCCCAGTCCCAATGTGCCCCATCGCTTGAAGTACGTTGCCTTCAAGGTGCTAAAATAATCTCGGAGACTCGCTTGCGTGACGCGGTTTCAATCTCGACCAGCCAAAGCTACGTTTGTTTGCTGCTGAGTTCTCCGCAGAAATCTTTTGGCTTTTTAGCTGACTCTCTTCGGACTAGAGTCTAAAGTCACGTTACCTGAACAGTAAGTGAATAAGTATCAGTGATTTAGTGCGAGTAGGATGTTGTAATGCAAATTGGATGAATAGCAGGTGCCTGAACGTACATATTTCTTAAGCAGTAAGGTTGCCATCATTACTTTATGCTGCTTGTGCTCCAAATGATAGCAAAAAGTTCATTGATTTTGACTTCTTATTCTTTCTAAGCCATAGTGATCTGTAAATATGCACATTATGTAACGAATGTGATAATTTTCTGCTAAACGAAAAAAAAAATAATGATAGCAGGCAGTTTAAACAATTCATCAGTATTCATTAGGGATAAACACATTTGTTAATATATCTTAAACGTTGCGCCATTATTGTATTTTAAGTAAGCAAAAAATGGATTTTATAGACTAACTTTCCAAACATGTAATTTTGAAAAGGGTTGACAATGGCCACGCACCATAATATGAGAAGATGCGATTAAAATGTCATGTGTTACGTGCATCCCAACTAACGGACTTACGGTGAAGCTTTTCTTAACGATAAAGCATCACTTTTATTATTTTCATTTTACTTAGTTGCTATCAGCGGGTTTTCTCCCTAGAGTGATATCGTTAAGGAGCTGATGCCTCCGCTGATATATTTCAAATATCTTCTTATTTCTTAATGTATAATATCTTAGAGAGAGAGAGAGAGAGAGAGAGAGAGAGAGAGAGAGAGAGAGAGAGATAAACATAGCCGTATGTTAAAATTTTAATTGGGAATCCACTGCGGTGTTCAAGTGAATACTAATTTGATGATCCTGAGAGAGAGAGAGAGAGAGAGAGAGAGAGAGAGAGAGAGAAAGGCATTCATAAACTGGTACAACCTTCATTCACAACGCACTCCTACCCAGTCCTACCCAGCCGCCCCCCCCGCCGGCCTTTCATTCAAGAAAATGATCTTCGAACTCAGCGCCGCGTCTGACTCCTCTTTCTCTGCTGTGCCCTCATTCTTAACGACGTCTCGTACTTACAACTCATTCGTTACTTTTCCCCATATCTTTCTTTTTCTTGATTTTAAAAGTCAAGAGTAGGTGTTTCACAGAATGTACCATATCAATATATATTCAGTCCATTCATCAAATAGTTTCCTGTGGAAAAATCAAGAGACTGTTATCCTTACCTCTTGATTGCAAAAAGTAGAGGTAGTGGCGGGATTCGTATTGCCGCGATCCATGCCTACTGGCGAGAGCCTGGTGTTTGTGCGCTCCTCCCGGGTGGTGCGACCTCCTTCTGCGCTCTTGCTGTCTGGAGTCTTCTTCTTCTTCGTTTTCTACCCCTGACAAGTATTCGGAGAGTTCCGTGAGGGCACCGAGAATGCTGTCAGGATCCTCTTCCGATATCTGACTCTCTATATCACTGGGTTTGAACTCGATGTTCTTGTGGTGACGTCTCGTCTTCTTGTGCCTGCGCGCGATTCTTGGGTTCCAGGTGGCCTTTTTGGCGGGGGAAGATTCCTCTACTACGGAGAGGACGGTGTTCAGCCTCTCCAGGTACTGACGGCTGCTCGCGAGCAGAAACGCCGTCGAGGGCTCGAGTTGGGGTGCCACCTTCCGCGGGGACACCCCCGACATGAGAGCTTGAAGCTCGCCGTCGTTGAGGTCGAGAAGCTGCAGGAGGGCGTATCGCAGGCGGCTGCTGTCGATCTCTTTATCGCCGTGGCCGCCTTCGTCGTCGTCCGCCACTTTGTGGTAGGCCCAGTGGTACTGTCGATGGTGGTCCTTTCCGAAATCTGACGCCGACGTCGGCATGTGCAAGCAGCAGGCAGCAGGCAAACTCGCCGCCAGCAGCAGCGCCAGAGGGAGGAAGGGCAGTTCTTGATGCATGACACTACACTAGTACTAGTTCTCACTCGCACAGTTCGTGCACTTGAGATCCCAGTTATCTCGCCTTTATCGCAGACGCCAAACCTACTACTACACCCAAACGCTTATATCCAAGTTTCAAAACTTTGCTGCTGCAGATTGATTGAGCAACGAAGAGTCGTATTCTCCTTCCGAATATAATGAGTGATCACTTCCAAGTTAAACGGAGGAAACAATCCAAGGTCTTCAGTTTGGTATCGTTGCTTACGAAGGAAAATGAATAAAAAGGCAGAGACTTCTTGAGACTAGTCGAATGGAGCGACGCGCAGAGGGAGGGAGTAAGGGTCCCAAGTCCTCTTGTGCTGAGAGAGAATGACTCTGAGGCAGACTGGCTGAGAGAGAGGCTGACTGCGTTCTTATATCTGCTCTCTCTCCTTCTCTCTCTCTCCCTCTCTCTCTCTCTATCGCTTACCACCCCCGCTTCTGCTTCTTTAGCTCCTATATTGCTAGGGTTATCTCCCAACCCCTCCCACTACACGCAACTCTTACGCTACGCCACCCATTACATTCTTTCGAAGCGTTTCGTCGGAAGAATCATGAAACACATTCAGCTAATGGGAAAAAATTCGCGTCGTTTTTCGAGTCTTCCAGCAGCAGAAAATACACGAAGATGTGTATAAAGCTGAAAATAGTGAATAATGTTAATACACACACGTATATATATGTATGTATGTATATGTATTATATATGTATACATACATATGTTTATATACCTGTGAATATGTATAACCACACATAATCAAGTAATAAAATTATATATATATATATATAATTTATAATATAGAAAAATTATATAGAGATAATAGAAATATATTATATTATTATTATATATAGAATATTATTATATATAGAGATTAGTATATACTATAGATTAATATAGATATTATATAATATATATATTTATTTCTACCACACACACACACACACCACAACACATAATATATTAATATATATATACATTATATCTAATATATTATAAATATATACTAATAAATAAAGATAATTATATATATATAATAGGATAGATAAAAGATATATTTAGCAACAGTGATGGTTGTTTATTGACGATATATGAAACCGAAGACAGGTTACAAAGAATACGACTGAATTTTAATAAAATTTAAGAGCAAAAATACAGCATCGGCAAAGCTATAGAATTTGATAAAAGTGAAGTGATGAGGATCACTACGGTTGAAAGGCTAAACTAAAATAGTAGAGACCTACATAGATACCACAGAGCAAATGATATAGATATAGCTATCAACAAAGGAATTAAATTGTATAGAAATATCGAAGGAGTTCTGCCTAAAGTAACGAATACAAACTTCTGAGCCAATATTGTTCAGGCAAAGACGCTTATGGAAGGAAGTAGAAGCGCTGACCTCAAATCTCTGAGAGAATAATGAATAAAAAGACCGAATTTACTGAGCATAAAGGAGATGGATAGTTACGAATCACAGAAACAATGAATTGCCAGATAGTATGCAAAATTCATAGAATCGAACAACGCTATGGGGCGTAATGTATATCAAGAGGCTGGCATACTGCCGATGGGTCTTTGTGCATGCATATATATATATATATATATGATATATATATATATATATATATATATATATATATATGATATATGTGTGTGTGTATATATATATATATATATATATATATATATATATATATATATAAATATATATATATATATATATATATATATATGAATATAAATATTATATATAAGATATATATAATATATATATATATATATATATATATATATATATATATATATATATATATATATACACACACACACACTTACACACACACACACACACACACACACACAACATATATACCCATATATAGATATATATATATATATATATGTGTGTGTGTATATATATATATGCATGCACCAAGACCCATCGGCAGTATGCCAGCCTCTTGATTTACATTACGCCCTATAGCGGTGTTCGGTTTCATATATCGTCAATAAACAACCATCACCGCTGCTAAATATATCTTATTTTATTCAACAACTTTACGGGACATCTCTTCTTTAATTAAATTGTTTCTAACGCTAAACAAAAGCGATAAAATGTCCTCGCCTTATGATACATTTTATACATATATGAATGGTCTCGTATATACATTTCTACGAAACTGGCCTTTCATTACAAGCTAACTGCTGCACGTTGGGGCTACAACATTACGATCGTAAGTAAACGCAGATTCAAGTATTCCAATGCTATACAAGATTAGGTTTTATGTGCATGTATATAAATACATGCATACATTCACACACACGTATATATATCTCAAGTATAAAAGGCCCATTAAAACACATATGGGTATATCTCCCACTATATAATATTTCACTAATGCACCTCCTTTTGTCATTCACTGCTTGATAAGGGTTGAAGTGAGTCCACCCCCGAAAACATAGTCCTTAGTTTAAACCCAGGAGTGTTTTAGGGGTGTTTTTTAGGGTTTTACTTGAGACGTATTCCTGTTTTAACAGAAGAATTTATTTAACACACACATATACACATACAGACTACATACATACACACACACACACACACACACATATATATATATATAATAAATATATTATATATATATATATGATATAGAATAATATATTATATATAGAATCTTACTATAATTCGCGTTAAGTCTGTCCGTCCGTCTGTCATTCAATCACGGCCAAAACGGCTAGTCGATGGGCATGAAAATTGGCAGGATTATAGTGGGGACCCCTAAGAGGTTTATAATGGGTGGGTTTTCATCTTACCCTCCCACCCCCCCATCCGAAGGGAGTGGGGATGAGAAGGGATTTTCTGAAACGGGGCTGGTTATGCCCGTAGAGTTAGTTACTTTACGAATTTATCATACACAATTTTTGTATGCATATGACTTATCATTTGGAAAAGAATACTATAAGGTATAAACATCGATGACATAATAATTGAAAAACACTAGCGAGTCACTTATACGAATCAGCAGATGAATATGCTTTTTGTAGGGATTGGTAAATTGCCACTGAGTACAATGACCTGCCGAAAATATTGAAATGTTGAAGGTAAATCCTCAATAATATTAATTTTCCGCCAGTAACTTTATCAGACTGTGTGCTGTCCATTGTTACTGACAAAGTTCGTCAGACGGCATAAGAAAGAGCTCCCTAACAACTTGATTGTTAAATTAGAACGGGAAATGTATCGAAAGACAGATAAGTATTTATCGAAGTGAATGTTTGGGTCCCTGGAGATTATCCTGACTCTTGATGACTCTTCTTGCTGCCGCGTCACCTGCAGCAGGAGCCAAGTTGTTGTCTTCACGGGGGGAGGGGGGGGGGGGGGCGGTGGGCGTTTGTGTGTGTGTTTGTGGAATGTGGGAGGGGAGGCGGGTCAGGGTTTGTCAGTGCCCCGGTAACCAAACA
>NC_087209.1:78217871-78222871 GCF_015104395.2 Macrobrachium nipponense
CAGTTTTATGTCTATTTTCACTCAAAACTATTTACTAATGGCTAAGTACAAGACATGGTAGATTTTACGGTTAGAAATCCTAATTTTTAGAATCTCATACTGAACTTGGGCAAATGTTTAACGAGGAGAGCTTTTAAAAATTTTTTATTTTTTTTTTTTACTTTGTAGACTCAAAACATTTCGGAGAGTTCCAGGGAGGCACTCGAAGTGTTTTCATGACTCTTTTTACTTCTGGCCTTCACCTGGAGAGAAAAGGCACAATTAGGAATTTACAGTAAAAGGAGCGAGTAGAATTGGTCGTTCCATATAAGGATCCCAGGCAGGGAAAAGAAATATTAATTTAGGAGTCTGAGAAGCGGGATTCTGAGAGTTTTATGTGATGATGTAATCTCGTTTTATTCTGGGAACTGCTCTTGCATTTAGCCAGGGATTCCCTACTTGGATGTTCTTCTGCTACTTTGAGGATTACCTCTCTCTTTCTCTGCATACATATACATATATATGTATATATATGTGTATATACATACATACATACATACATGCAGAAACACATATATATACATACGAATAATTATCACATCGCCGTGATTCATATAAATTATTCGAGCTACAAATGTCCTTTAATATCTAATTCGCTCTACCTCGGAATTAATATATTTTCATATATATGTAAACCGAAGGGGAATTTTTTAGTTAATAATAAAGTCGTCCTCTCGTGGGCTCGAACCAGCGCCCAGCGGATAGAGAAGAAATCAGGACTTCAGTGATGTTATCGATTCGGCTAATAAGATACATGCATATGTACATACGGAAAACCAAGAAATCAGTTGGACTTTTACCTTTAAGAGGTTTGAAACCTCCTTCGATGTTTGATATGGCGTGCAAAGCACAATACCACATGAATAATCGTCAACAATAAAGAAGTCGTCCTTGTTATTAGAATTTGTAGGAAAATGTTCTCTTGCTGTCAATTCTCCCGAGATAAACCCAAAGAAGTAACGAACGCAACTAGATTCATGAATTTTCAAGAACTAGTTTTATTGTCATTACTATTTTTAATCTTTTTAGTATAAGAACTCCCCCGTTATAGGAAAATTGAATAAATTAGACTTGAATGTAAATTTTTTCTAAATTTTATCTAATAAACGTCCATTATATATGTGATGTTCTGCTGATGATGTCTTGTGATGATACGATGACGTAGCTGTGACGCTGAACGTACCCTTGACAGAGAGGACGTGCCTTATCTTAGAGAGAGAGAGAGAGAGAGAGAAAACCTCAGTCGTGATTACAAGCACACTTGCAAGCAAAGAGGCAAAGCTCCGTTGTACGCGATATCTCGAGTTTGTGCAGAATAATAATTTTTTTTTCTCTGATTCATTGATGATGAATCTTTTTGTGACAGTCACAGGGTTGCATCCATGAATCATGACCACCCAGGTTCTGTTTTCTTGATTTTTCTCGATTCCTGTGGATGTGATGAAACATCAGTTGTCAATTTTTTTCTTCTTCATAGCTTTTCCTCTCTAACGTCATTCTTTTCAATTTATTATCACTATTATTGGAGAAGTAAATCCACAATAATATGTGTTTGATTTTGTATTTTAAATAACAAAATCAAACAGACATATCATTGTGGATTTACTTTTCCATTTTATTGACTCATGTGATTATGAGTTTTCTTTGTATTATTGTTATATTATTATTATTTATTATTATTATTATTATTATTATTATTATTATTATTATTATTAATGTACTTTGGACGCAGACCCTCTCTCAAGCATACTTTATTACTTTTAATGAAGTATTATTATTATTATTATTATAATTATTATTATTATTGTTATTATTATTATTATTATTATTATTATCATTCACAAGACAAACCCTTATTCATATTGAGTAAACCCACCAAGGGAGCCATATGGCGTTCATTCGCAAAATGTTACAGGAGATATTACGAAATACAGAATGGAGATATCTGTCACTAGATAACAAAAAAAGATAAAAGGAATAAATAACTAATACTATAAATAACCTTCTTAACTACAAGGGGAATTGTGTTCATTTATCATTTTATTTATATTACATTTAGTCCTAATAAGAATGGACTGCCTACAGCGTGTCTTTTGCAACAAGTTGTATTTTTTCGGTTGTATTTATCACCTCGATCTCACCCCACCTTCAGTGCTTGACACCTCTGCAATCTTATCTGATGGCCTTTGCTTTCTACAGCAGAGCCATCGAATTCCTCCTCTCTCTCTCTGAATGTAAGTCAAGAAGAAATCAGTCGAGTTAAACAACCCCAAATGAATTCAAGAGTGGAAATGACTGACCTGTGCAAACTAATATATTACAACAGCCCTGCTCGTGTCAGGTTCATAGTACATTTTTGTCTGTTGGGAGATTGATCTCTTCAACTCATGAACGATGATGACGCAATGTGGAGGAGTAATGAACTCAGTGAGCTTGAAGAGGGTGGGTTTGGGGGGGGGGGGGTGAATGCGAGGGGTAGGGGGGTTAGTTTGAGGGGGGCTGTATGGGATGGGGGGGAGAGGAAGGGGGGAAGGGGAGAAAGAGGTTGGGGATGGGAGGAGCATATGTACCCAACAATCCCCGTGTTTGCATCATGCTTCTGTGAATATCAAATTAATTTCATTCAAGGTCCTTTGGTAATAGGAGATGTTTTGGTTTTTATTTAGTAATATTTGACTGATATTCGTGGTATAGTAAGCATTCCTGCTCTCCAGGAATAGCAGAGCTCCTAGCATTATTGCAAACGTGAAATGATACCGGTACTCGAATGGTCTCTTACTTATCACTTGCTTTCTCTCAGTTGCTTGAAGCTTATCTGGAGTTGAGATGACACCAATCATAAGATGAGTGATATTTTCAAAATGCATAAAACTGATGACGAAATTATGTATTGCAAATTCCTTAAATTTCTCATGTTTAATCATTTCTTCCATCTGAAATTATTCATTTGTTTGATAAGAGAATGCAGTAGGATAAATTAAAAGAGGTGTACTATTATTCTAAAGGCATTGATGGCATTACCTAGGAGGAGGGAATGTTTTCGCCAATGTTAGTCTGATTGTCTGTGTTAAAAGAACATCTCGAGATAGATTGATTGATTTCTGACAGCTCAAACTGGCGTCACACATAACTCTAGAACGGAGACATCGATGAATTCTGGACGTCGCATTGAAAACCACTCAGCCGCAATGAAATGCAGATATGTTGAGGAATTTCATCTTTTGAGAAAAGCCTCACATAGTTGCGAGGTTGCGAGGACTTCATGCTTCATATTTGGCGGAGGTATGCGGTTCACTTATGCCTCTCAGGCGTTTAATGATATAGAAATCAGTCTTACACCCGGTAATGACTGGACAGGGTTGTCGAAGGGAGCATTTTATGCCTATAAAGAAATCTACAAGCTAATAAATTTCGCTAACAGGATAAAATGACAAAGCAGAATAATATGCCTTTTAAATATGAACTAAGGTATGCTTTCTTCTTTCATTTAATAGTTTTGTCATTTACTTTGCTAGCGGTGATGTAATACCCTGAGTGAAAATCCTTTTTGATTGTGCTTCAGTCATATTGTTGAATTGAAAGCAATGGCATAGATATTGTTATGTTGATCGAATTAGATATTCGAGCGAGAGGAAACCGCCGAACTTCCTGCCCAGTTCCACGAAACGATGACCATTTTTGATAAGGAAAAACTCGAGGAGAGGAAGAGAAGAATATCTCGAGCGTAACTTCCCTCCTCTACATATGCAAGACGTTGATAGAACGCCCATTCCCGTCGGATTCTTCAGGCGGACGAAAATCGTGAATGTTTCGTGTGGGCGTTAAAGCTCCGCCTTTGAGAATCCTTTGCGGATGTGCAAAGCTTTGTTAGACGAGTTCTTAGAACAAGAATATCATTAATATTGTGAGAGATGCGACTGACCAGGTGCGACTGCGTGACCTGATTGGAAATCCCATACGAATTGTTATCACAATGATTTGAAAATTTCGTATCCCAAGGCCCTCTCAGTCAAGGTAATAAACATATTTTGATTGTATCGAGAATTGTTTATAACTGTATTGTATCTGGGAGAGGTCTTGGAAAATCAGCTGACAGCTTTGCCCCGGGAAATTCTCACTGAAAAGTTTCGGTTATAATCACGTCTGGAGTTTCAGCAGAAATGATTATCATTGTGTGCTTTCTTGTCTCGTTTTAATTGTTTCCAACGTTCATTATGTTTGTTTTCTCTCTCTTCAGTAATTTCGAATCGGGAAGTGAAACGGAAAAATTTTACCACGACATACCTGGTTGGTTATGGCATAAATTTTCCTGGTGTGATGTGAGCTTAATTTAAACAAGTAAAAAAATGCACAGACGTTTCTTCGGCGCAATCGAGTTTTCTGTACAGCGTATAATGCTGTATGAGCTGCGGTCCATGAAACTTTCAGCCACGGCCCGGTGGTAGCCTGCCCTATAGCGTTGCCAAATGTAGGATCATGGCTAAATTTAACCTTAAATAACATAAAAACTACTGAGGCTAGAGAGCTGCAATTTTGCATGCTTGATGGTTGGAGAGTGGACAATCCACATACCAATTTACAGCCCTCCTAGCCTCAGTAGGTTTTAAGATCTGAGGCGGACAGGAGAAGTGCGGATGGACAAGCAAATAGCCATCTCAGTACTTTTCTTTTACAGAATACTGAAAAAAAGAAACCAGCTTTCAAAACTTAATTTAGAGACGAGGCTTATAGAAAATACTTGTACCTTGCAATATAGGACCTAACGGGGACGCATTAAGTAAGACGATTGCATAAAGTGATGTAAATAAACTGACAGCCTTTAGGGAACAATGAGGTTCTGCTTTACGTGTCACCATTTCCGGATGTTTCGGGATAATGACGCGTCATGCTGAAAGAATCTCTCCAGTCACTGATGTCCCTTACGTCACATTACGTAACTATCTGAGGCCACACACACACAG
>NC_087209.1:78227871-78244778 GCF_015104395.2 Macrobrachium nipponense
TTATAATATCATTTTCAACAATGATTGAAAAAGAAACCCACAAAATCACTTTGTAACTTGTTTACTTCTAAGTATTTACATTTAGTATTTTCAACAATGTCCAAGTTTCCATCAAAGGTATTATTTAAAGAAATGAGAGCGCCTTCGATGCATCTTCTGGTGGATCTGTCCAACCATTTATACACAACTTTACAATTCTTAAAACTTATTCTATGATCCCACTCCTAGGCGTGTCTAGCTATAGAGCGATAATTATTCCTCAAGTTACATGCTGAAATGTGTTCATTTTTGCAATTTTGAACGACCACTTTCACCAAGATAGCAAGAATCACGATCTAAGCAACCCACAGAATAAACATCAATACCTTCAGGCAATTTTACAGGGCGGTTTTTTATGGTTTTTCCCCCCAACTGTGCTCAAATTAAGTTGCTATATATATATCTATATATATTATATATATATATATATATATATAGATATATATATATATATATATATATATATATATGTATGTATATGAATATATATATTCTCAATTTTTGAGAAATATCTTTAAGGAGCCTAAAGTTAAAAAATTAAACAGAATTTTATTTTATATTATACTTCATTTTGGTGATCAAGTCCACGGCAGTTGGAAGAAAGCTATAAGCCTTGTACATAATTATTCTTAAATATACTATGTTTTGCAACAAGAATTTCAGTTGGACTCCCACACACACACACACACACACACACACACACACACACACACACACACATATATATATATATATATATATATATATATATATATATATATATATATATATATATATATAGTAAACTCATACTTTGATGGGAAGTAACTTCAGTGTTTTACACTTGTTAAACTTCCAATAAACAAACACACCAACGTTTTCTTTACAGAAACTTCCGTGTCTCTTTGAATAAAAGGAAAAGAGTGGCAACTCTGCCATAACGCTTAGATGTCAAGAACAATGAAAGCGTTATTTTAGTCATTTCCCAATGAACTTTTCGTCCTACTGTGAGGTATGTCAATCATGGCTTAATGTTGCTTGCGTGACCTACGCTGAAAAGTTAATGATTGCTTTTATTATGCTCAAGCGACTGGCACATTACATTTGCTTGCAAGTTTGTGTCTACTCCTTTTTTTAAACTAAATAGCATCGTCAAGCAGGAGAAAAAATATTGATAACGTTTGAATTACAGAGGAGAGAGAGAGAGAGAGAGAGAGAGAGAGGTTAATCAGGTTAGGCCAAAAGTGACTTGTAGTCGTTCTCTTTAAAAGAAAACAAGAAAAAAATGCTCCGAAATTTTGACTGGCGCAATCGACATTTCTGTCCGGTGGTGGCCTATGGTCCATGACTCAGCTACGGTCCGTTGGTTGTCTATGTTTTTGGTACCTATAACACTACCAGAAGTACGATCATGGCTAACTTTAACCTTATATAAAATAAAAATAAAAACTACTGAGGCTAGAGGGCTGCAATTCGGTAAGTTTGATGATTGGAGGGCAGATGATCGGCATACCAATCAGCAACCCTCTAGCTTCAGTAGTCTATAAGATCAGAGGGCGGACGTACAGACCAAAAGCCCTCGAGATAGAGTTGTCTCTTACAGAAAACTAAAAAAAATCTATGGATAAGAGACTTAAACAAACCGGGAGAAAAACAGCCGCTGCAAATCGGGGTTAAGAAATCTTATCGTATTACATAAAGGGACAGCTGTTGATGAGCGGTTGTCGAACGTTTCCTACTAAGACCAGATAATAGCTATCCAAGAAGAAGCATGCACAAAAAACAAATACAATAACGGACAAGGACACGAAACGAGAGAGAGAGAGAGAGAGAGAGAGAGAGAGAGGAGAGAGAGAGAGAGAGAAAAGAATCTTTCTTTGGAAGGGGACTAGCTTTTCAAGGATAAACTAGTTGCGGCGATGATGACAGATATTTGTATCCACCGTTCGGCACGCACTGAGCCAGAGATTTCCTACGATGATTACCGCTTTTGCATCGTAACGATACTGTTTTCTTTTTATTCTTTCGTGATGCGTTTCTGTGGGTCATGCTATTGTTCATCGGTTTATCTCTCTTTTTGCAACGCCGGGCTACGTAAGCGAATTAAATCAAGGCCCTTCTATTCTCAATGCAATATAGGAAATATTCCATTCGTTGGAATTGATTCCATTATGAGTCGCGATGGGATCTCTGTCGTATACGGAGTTCTAAAACTACTTTCAAATTCTTATATAGAATGCCAGAAGAGCTATTTCTGGAAGATCCACGTTCCTAAGGATTATTCTAACGGCTTCTTTTACTGGAACATCTGCAAAATGGCTTCTGCGTCAAAAGAGGGTCATTTTCATGAAGGGTTCCTATATTCCAGGTCTCCCAGAAAGTGTACCTTCCTATCAACGAGCGAATTTAGAGCCGTTTGAATTAAGCGTTATTATGGAGTCATTGCACATAGAAAGCTCGTTATGCTAGAGAGAGAGAGAGAGAGAGAGAGAAGAGAGAGAGATGGTCATCATTCATGGACTTCACGAACCTTAAGCCTGCAAGCAAGTAAATGTTGGCCTAAGGAAGTTGTTAAAGGGGATCAAATAAAAGTGAATTGAAGTCTTTAGTCATTGATTGTAAAAGTGAATTGAAGTCTTTAGTCATTAATTGTAAAAGTGAATTGAAGTCTTTAGTCATTAATTGTAAAAGTGAACTGAAGTCTTTAGTCATTGTTTGTAAAAGTGAATTGAAGTCTTTAGTCATTGATTGTAAAAGTGAATTGAAGTCTTTAGTCATTGATTGTAAAAGTGAATTGAAGTCTTTAGTCATTGATTGTAAAAGTGAATTGAAGTCTTGAGTCATTGATTGTAAAAGTGAATTGAAGTCTTTAGTCATTGATTGTAAAAGTGAATTGAAGTCTTGAGTCATTAATTGTAAAGGTAAATTGAAGTCTTTAGTCATTAATAGTTAACCAGGACTCAAAGACGGATGGATAGGGTGGGGACACTGGGTCACCAGGGTGACTTTGTGGGGAAAAGCGAGTCACACATGACCTTGGTAAAGTGTTTTATGACGATGGCCCCTGGCACTCAGTTGGCGGTGGTTAACCAGTCACGAACTGGTCATCAATGAAGGAGGAAAAGAGTGGTCATTTGTGGACGGAACTGAAGTGAGGACGACGGAGCGATAAAACGAGTCATAAACGCGACTACAGCCTCGTATTTCAACGACGTAAACAATCAGAAGCCAAAAAAAGTCCATCTTCAGGAATTGAGAAAAATATGTAGTTGGTTGCCTGGGGCAGATACAGACACGTGATGATTTACGAAATTACTTGATTAATTATTTTGATGTCCAGAATTGAAGGTAATCTATTTGGATAAAAAGATAATTAAGGAAAACGTTCTTGGTTAAACCACTGCTAGTTTCGTGCTGTAGGCTTCAGCAAACGTTTGGCGCGTTCTTTATAAAATATGTTGGTATTCACCTCCAGACCAAATAAACCAAATTCTTATAGATGAGACTGGTTGAGTTTCAAAATTATGGAGCATCACTTTCATTCTGATGGAGGAACCACCAATTAACATAAAAAAAAAACAGAAGTAATGGGCAAAAGTTCCGAGATAATTCGGTTTTTCTCCAGGATGAGTAACAGGAAATAAAGTCTCGCCAAGCAAAAGATTTAGACCTTTTACGTAATGGTGAAAAGAGCTAAGCGTCTACAATCTTTATAATTTACTAGCTGACCAATCCGACGCTGCCTGGGAAAACTCTGAATGACAACCAATAAACTCTCTTCCACTCGCTCGCACGGTCTTTCCCTCTTTCTCCTCCCTAACATCTCCTCTACTATCTCCCTTACTCACTACAACTCTCTCTTACACTTTCCCTCTTTTTTTCTTTTCCTTAACATCCTTTCTACTCTCTCTAGCTCTCACTTTTTCCCTCTTTCTTCTCCTTAACACCCCCTCTACTTTTGCTCTCATTCTCTCCAACTCTCTCTCAATCTTTCCCTTTTCCTCCTCCCTAACATCCCCTTAACTCTCTCTCTCTCTCTCTCTCTCTCTCTCTCTCTCTCTCTCTCTCTCTCCTCTTCCTGGTAAGATAGTTACTTCAATTACAATGCCCAACATATTTTACTTTCCTTATTTCACCCCTCCTCACCCCACCATTCATATCGGGGCTGAACTTGGAATTAAGGGCATCAGGAGTGTTACTATTCATCTCAGTGACCTCGAAAACTATGGATTAGACACTAATAACTATTGTTTTCAGTCATTTTTACATGATATCCACTTCCCACACTGAACCCCCTTTGATACCAGTGATGTCTTACTCCCACATATTTTTTTCCAGATAGTAAGTCTGTATACAGAAATGAGCTATGATAAACCTGTAGAGTTTGTTTAGTTGCTAAGTCTCCAGGCAACACCAGCCCTGTTTCAGGGAAGTCCTTGGTGCCCTTTAATTATTCTTAGTGATGTCTTACACCCACAGTATTCTTTCCCAGATAGTAAGTCATATGGATACCACGTTGGTCGAAATTGCTCAATGCATTTCAGAGTTATGCTGGAATACACACGCATTCATACATACACCCAGTATATTATATATATATATATATATATATATATATATATATATATATATATATATATATATACAGATAGAGAGAGAGAGAGAGAGAGAGAGAGAGAGAGAGAGAGAGAGAGATAGATTAGTTGTTTCTCCAACATTTACAAAATGGGTGGTAGAAGAACTATCTAGATTCAAAATCTATGAAATAAAAAAAAATGTATGAAATAAAAAAAAAGTGTACAATGCCGTATGAAGCTTTCAGCTACGGCCCATTGGTGGCCTGTGTTGTTGGGACCTATAGATGTGCCAGACGCACGATCATGGCTAACTTTCACCTTAAATGAAAAAAAAACCTACTGAGTCTTGAGGGTTAAAATTTGGTATGTTTGATCATTGGAGGGTGTATGATAGTGTTTATTTCCCGGGATCCCGGACAACTTTCAAGGCTTGATAATCCCGGGATATTTCTGCACATCCCGGAAAATCCCGGCAAGAGATTAAGTACAAATACAGGGACAAATCTGACTGCAGGATGGTTGTGGACTTGCTGCCCTGTTTATTGAATTGTACTTTCCCATCGACAACATCTTGCTAGTTGCAAAATTGCAAGTTGCAACACTTTTTCAAGATAAGTACTGTCAAATAAATCGGTGGAGGGAAGATAAAGCGTCTGTTCCCGTGTTACCAGTTTATCGCAGTAGCTAAATCTATAGAAGACAGTGATATAAAACCATGACAAAATGATCAAGAGAAACATATTTCTTTTTTATCAAGAGGACACTCAGTATTACTGTTTACCTAATGCTTTATTTTGCTTAATTGGGACGGTAATCACGCGTAGAACTCATACACATACATACTCATATATATATATATGTATTATATATATATATATATATATATATATATATATAATATATATATATGTGTGTGTGTGTGTGGTGTTGTGTGTGTGTAGTGTGTGTGTGTGTGTGTGTGTGTGTGTGTGAGAAACAAAGTGTATGCTGGCATTAAACATTAGGTGGAATTGATAAGACAGTCAATCTACAGCAATATTTCTGCATTCCTAGTAATGTTAAGCACATCAAAACCCTGAAAGGGAAACTAGGTATAATGTGCAATTTTAGACAACTGAAAATCCCGGGAATTCCCAGGATTCCGGTATTGAGACTAATTTTATCACGGAATCCCGGGACGAAGAAAAAGATCCAAAACGATAATCGCTAGCGGATGATCAACATCCCAATCTGCTGTCCTGTAGCCTCGGTAGTTTTTAAAATCTGAGAGATGACAGACAATATGTGGATTGGTCAGACTGATAGCCATTTCAATAATTTTCTTTCAGAGAAAACGTCAAAATAAAATAGGTGTATTGTCTGAAGTAAAAAGAATGTAAGATACATAACATGAAAGAAGGACACAAAGCATTTAGCAACCTTCCCGTCTTATTAATACACACGAGGCTTCCGTGCAGTTAAGACCAAGTGCTTGCTTGCAGGAGCAGTCTCTCCTTTTTCTTTAAATTTCTCACTTAATCTTTATGATTCGGAACGTTGTCATAAAGAGAATCAGAATTTTTAAACTACCCATTTATGACGATGGTTTACATAAGAATAGTTTTAGGTAATTACTATCCTCCAAAAAATAAAAAAATCAAGGCCCAGAATGAGATGTCCTATATGCAAATGCAGTTGAAATTCATATATAGTTAAGGGTTTCTAACCAAAGAACATACAACTATAGCCGTCCTAACAAAGTCCAAGGTTTCATTATCGTGCTTTGGTATAACCTAACGTTGAAAGACAGGATTTATGTTGTCCGGTAGTTTACCAGGGCTCCATAATATAATTTCTCGATTGTCTGATGACGGGAAATGGCACTTTACATAAATTATAAGACAAGGTTCCCTTTAAAACTGAAAAAAAAACATATAAAAAGAATTTTAACATGCTTTTATTTAAACTGCTCTAAAAACCAAAAAATGATTTTGGAGAAAATCCTGGTGTGTCTCAAAAAAAATCTTTTTTTTTTTTTTTTTTTTTTTTTTTACTTTTTAGTGCTTTTTAATAAAAACGTGTTTAAAATTTTTTTTTTTAAATTTTTTTTTATCTTACACTTTTTAGTTTTGACAGAAATTGTTGGCGATTTATGGGAAGGGAGATGAGGAATGGGGAGGGGGAAGGGTCAGTAAGAAGATGAATGGAAAGGAAAATGGGAGGGGAAGGGGAGAGGAAAGGGATGAAAGAAGGAAGGGGAGGGGTTATACAGAAGAAAGATTCTACCAGTCAAAGAAGTTGTGAAAAATCCAGAGTTTCATACAAATCCTGAGCTACTGGGTGAGGTCACTGTAGGGTCACTAGAGGTCAATGCTGACCTACTGATGATGGAAGGTTGTAATGTCACCGGGATTGAGTAATCATGCAAAATTTCAAGCCTATCAGACGAATGGAACAGGTCGAAAACTGAGTTACGAGCAATTACCTGTCTCACCGTGTTCATTAGTTGCTCATTTGTTTTCCTTGTTCCAAATCTATGCTGTTTGTAGGACACTGGATCTACTATGAAAAGTCTAATTGTAAGAGTAGAGGAACATAAAACCAACTATTCGAGGCCTGGGCAGCAGCTAGTAAGAACGCTCCACTCGGATATCTGATAGAATTGCTTAGAAAATATAACATCTATCATTATATTTCTTATTCATCATTCTTAACTTTATCATTTATTTTACTGTCGGCACAATGGTCCATAGCAGACCCTTCATGTACACTAAAACCGAATAATCTTAGAACAACAAAGAGCTTAATTCTAACAGTAAAAACATAATTAATGTAACAGGAATAATTGGAATGAAATAGAATGAATAAGTAATAAATAGCTGTTTCAGTTCTCTTGAAACGTTGTTTCATTGTGGATGGAGACAAAATAACATACTAAGACGTTAAAGAACCCTGACTAGGTCTAAGATGAACCACATGAGATAAGCAGACTCAATTGTTGCAGTGAGTTATAAAGAAAAATTCGTTTATCCTCCTGTTACATTACCGCACAAAGGACCCGCCACTTTTGGATTTTCCTAGAGTTCAGCTTTCTCCCAGCAAGTTTGTTTGATTGCATGGCGCAATGAGGAAGAAGGAACTAGCAGTTTGTAGCCTTTTCATTTCATTAACGTAAACTGTGGCCGGGATTAATTCAATTTTACTGTGATACTTATCAGTATGACATAAGACTGAAGACTTCTCTCGGGATCCGGTGAGGTTTCCTACAAGCACAAAATTTTCCTTGGAAACATGATCATTGTTTTCCTCTTACAGATGTCCCTTTCTTCTTCTCAACCTCTGCGTCTCCAATCTCTCTCTCTCTCTCTCTCTCTCTCTCTCTCTCTCTCTCTCTCTCTCTCTCTCTCTCTCTCTCTTTAATAGAATTCGCGACCATCATACAATCCTATGCACTCAACAGCTTTCAAGAAAACGTTTAGATATGACGATACTCAGTAAAGAAGACGAATTGTTTGACTGAAAACTGTACTATCTATCTCTATCTTAACCTTTCCTCCCGTCTAATGAACACACCATTCCCTCTTCATCATCTCTCTCTCTCTCTCTCTCTCTCTCTCTCTCTCTCTCTCTCTCTTCCCAGCTATGAATCATAAGCGTGTACTCACATGTATGTTATTGTTTTCATTCGTCTCTCTCTCTCTCTCTCTCTCTCTCTCTGTTTCCATTTTTTCTCACTTTGAATCATAACACCGCACTCACATACATAGATAAACGAGAGCATCCTATCTGGCTGGCGAAATAAAAACAGATCCCTGTGGCAGTTTATAATATTACTTAACATGGGTCCGTCGCTAAGGAGTTTTAACCAACCCCGCTGGGCACAGATCTCCTCCCATTTATCTCTGCGCTCTCGTCTTGGACCTCAAAACCACCACCACCACCATCATTACGCCGCTCTCGTCCTCTCATTCATTTACATCCCTAATTTTGTTGTGTACATCTTTTCCGACTCCCAAAACTGTCATTTATTTGCAGCCCAACTTCGCCGAATTGCAGTTGTCCGAGAAGTTGTGTCCACCTCATTCGGAGGCTACTCGTGCACTGCTTGGCCTGTCTCTAACCAGCTTTTTCCTGTCTATCTGTCTGTCTATCTATCTATCTAGTTATTCATCTATCTACCACTCTGTCTCTAGCCATATATCTGATTAAATATCTATTTACCTATCTATCTGTCTCCCTATCTATCTATCTATCTATATATCTATCTTTCTGATTAAATATCTATCTTTCAAACAATCTATCTAGTCATTTATCTATCTATTTCTCAGGCTGTGTCTATCTATCTACCTATCTATCTATATAGTTATCAATCTATCAATCTATTTCTTTGTCTGTCTATCTATCTATCTATATAGTTATCTATCTATCAATCTATCAATCTATTTCTCTGTCTGTCTATCTATCTAGTTATTTATCTATCAATCTATCCCTCTGTCTGTGTCTATCTATCTATCTGTCTATCTAGTTATTTATCTATCTACCTATCTATCTCTCGGTCTGTATCTATCTATCTATTTATCTATCTCTCTGTCGATCTATCTGTCTATCAATCTGTCTATCTTTTTAGCTACCTGAATTGTTTGTGGTAATATGAATCGAACATGAAATAAGTTCATTTCTATTTAATTGAAATAAATGAACAAAAACGAAACTAAAAAATGAATTTTTGATGTCTATAGACCTAATTTATAGCGGCAACGTAGCCCAAACTGAATGTGAATTTGATGCGAAATTTAACGGTGAAATCACTATCCATTTTGTTATCAACTTTTTTACGGGCTGCTTTAGGAGCAAGAGCCCGTGCTGGCACAAAGCCGGCTGAATCATAACCAACCATAATTTTTCCTGAACTTGCTACGTGTCGGCAAAATGCTATAGGAAGACGCTTCGCTTCCGCAAATATATAAAAATGTTTCGGCATGAAGTAATATAAGGTTAGAGAGAGAGAGAGAGAGAGAGGAGAGAGCGAGAGAGAGAAGAGAGAGAGAGAGAGAAAACTTTTGCTCTTCATATTTTTAAAGTTAAGCGGCCTCTAGTGGACCGTTTTGTCCTTCGATAAATAAATTTAAATTGGCGCTGACTGTCGATTGCTGAGTATCTCTTGCAATTTGAAAGAAAAATCTTTTGTTTTATTTTTTTTTATACCTCGGGTGTTCTTTAATAAAGTGCATAATTCTGCCAACTTTTTTTGCTAATGTGCGTTTACGTAAGCTAATGGTAAAGATGTTATCATTAGCCTACAAGGATACTATTATTGCGAACAGGGAAAGTGAGCCGTGCAACTTATTTTTTTCATGTACTATTATGGGAACGGATTAATGTTGAAAAACACTGACACACACACACGACACACACACACACACAACACACACACACACACACACACACACACATATATATAATATATATATATATATATATATATATATATATATATATATATATATATCAGTAAGGACACCAAGGCCAAAACCCAGAACAGCATTTTGTACAACTTTATTGGGACATGTTTCGAGTAGTACTATCACCCGTTATCAACCTACAAAAATTAAAATGAATTGACATTATAGTTCTTGCAATCAAGATAGCTAATAGATATAAGATTAATATATTAGATAATATATATATATATATAATATAGTATATATATGTAGATATATATATAATGGTATATATATATATATATTATATAGATTATATAATATATAACAAATATATATATTGTCTATATATATAATTATTGAGAAAAAATATCTCAATCACAAGAGAGCCACTTAAAACAAAATGTACATCATGACCATTGCCTCTGGAAATATTCTTTTTTATGTAAAACGTCTCCAAAATATGAAATCTAGATTGTTTAAACTTTTTCGGTTTCTTGATGCTGTAACTTTTTTTTTTTTTTTTTTGCAAGTCTTTTGGTTTATTTATTTAGACATCCATTGTCGCACTAGCGTGGCTAATCCTACAGCCAGTCATATAAACAAATACTTCATCCGAGCCTTAAAATCCAATAGTTTGATGTAGCATTTCATTTTGTAGATTACCGAATTGTTCATCCATTTAAAGGTAGCCACAGCACACGAGCTTCGTATCATGGTACTACCCTTCCCAGGCTCTGAAAGAAGTATCCAAAGAAAGTATTTGAAGAGCTCTTAACATTTCCATACGTTTATCAGATGCATCCTTCATTTCCCGTAAAAGTAAAGCATGATTCTGTTATGCCATTTAGAACAGTACTACCGGAATGCATTCATCCGTTTAACAAGTCCAGCGACACATCGAAGCAGACTTACGATAAATCCGAGGGTGTTTGTTTGAGATTGTAATGGATGTTGGGAAAAAAATATGCATGATGCGAGAAAGAAACTCCCTGCTCATCTGTGCAAACATGATTAAGGAAAGGGGTCCGCGTTTGCCTGTCTAGAATGAAGGCAAATGACGAATAAAACTCCAGATTCTGGCAAAGTTATAGCTGAGATTGTTTGCTTACATCTGGAGTGGCTATCGATAGTCAGAGGGTTATTTAACCCTTGACTGGCTATAAGTTCTGTCTTAAGCAGGATTAACGTTTGATCGTTCTTCTTCTTTTCTCTCTTATTCATTCCCAAGTATCGTGAAGGATATGAGAAAGGAAAGTAGGCAAAGATAGAACGGAAGGAAGGGTAGACGTAAGAAGAAATTTCCTTTCAGCCTGCAGACATTGTTTATATGTCCTACATCTTCCAAGCCCTCTTTGTCTTCTCTTCAATGCAACTCTCATTTCAATTCTCGGAATGGGAGGTCGGGAGTTAAAGTTCAATCCAGATATAATGAAGGAGAAACATCTCTCTCTCTCTCTCTCTCTCTCTCTCTCTCTCTCTCTCTCTCTCTCTCTCTCTCTCTCTCTCTTGTCGTTTATGAATTTTTTTTCTTTCTTACTGGTCGTTTGTTAGTTGGTACGTTTTTCCTCTCTCTCTCTCTCTCTCTCTCTCTGTAACACCCACACTTACATTCAATCGTGTCCAGACCATGACGTCCCCTCACCTTCGATACAACTTTTGTGAGTTTTTCTCTTTGGTCCTCCTGAACTGTGGAAATTTACGTAGGAAATGTCAACAACAATTCATCAGTAGAGTTATTAACTTTTCAATAATGTGACGTATGTATACAGGAATATAAGCGTTGGACCTTACGGCAAGAATAACTGAGATATATCCAGCTATAGCCTTACAGAATATTGATTATTTCTTATCGGAAATCGGATAACCAAACCAGTTCGCAACTGTAATCGAGATTTAAGAGGGGTGCGGGTTTGGGGGGGGGGGAGGGGCGCGGTTCGGAACGGTAGTCTAGCTCTTGGGGGAAAAATGTGATGCCAAAGGAGTCAGGGAACACAGAGGCAGGAGGAAGAGAGTCACAAAAAAATAAATAAATAAATAATGTTTTAACAGGATCACGACAGTCTCCAGGATTAAGTCCCTGTGACTCACTAAGGATGTGCTACGAGGATTTTAGCGTTATCCTCACTGGCTCAGGATGAAGACCACAACAAAATATGACATAATTAATTTGAAGATTACATGCAGTAATTTTCCAGTTTGTTTTGCTTGCTTCTTAGAAAAAGTAAGATAAGGAAAGATATGAGTGTTATGTTACATACTGTTAGGCTAAGGCCCCACCGAATCCGTCGCGGCGCGTCGCGTGCGTCTAACACGGCTACGCGTTTTGTGCGTTTCGATCAACTGTTATAGTTCAAACACGAGTGGCCCCACACGGCGCATGAGCGTGCGTGGCGTCAGGTGCGTTACCGGACTAGACGCACAAGGAACAAAACATTTTGTTTTTAGCCGCACGTGGACGTGCGTCTTCCGCATGAAGGAAGAAATTGTGGTAGACCTACAACAACCTGCATTTGAACCACCTGCCCAACTTTGAGTTATAATCAAATGTGATGATTTGTGGTTATGATAAAGGATTAAAGTATTTTTTTATTATATTCTAATGGATACATTTATGTAAATATCTTTGTTTCAGAAGTTCCTGTATCAAAGTGTTCAGTTCACACACAATTCTACGTATCTTAATTTTTGTATTAAATGAAATAAAGTGCAACTTTAATTTCGAAATCAGTAATCCTTCCCTCAGAGTTACTACACTACAAGTTTCTTACGTTAATACTTATCTTCTGTAATTTGTATCAAATTTTGATATTCGAGATATAATGCCCTAGTGAATTAAGTCAAAGGTTTTCGGCGGCATCCGACAATATTAAAAAAAAAAACTTGTCTGGACGCTATCGTAACTTATGAAAGTTTTGCTCATTCTCCACTCTTTCCTCATCTAAAGTTATGTCATAAGTCCAGATTTTCCTACTGTTCAACGCCTCTAATTTGGTTGACAGCACCGAGTCAGAGGAAAACCTCCCTTCATAACGGCAACTACTGCTGAAGTTTGAATTGTCCGTCTTATAACCGTCACTCGTGTGTCTGGTTGGGCCACACTCGCAGAAGACGGAGACGCTTGTAGACGGATAGCCGTGTTGCACGCACGCGACGCGCCGCGCCGGATTCGGTGGGGCCTTAGCCTTAGTACTTTAGGAAAGAAAAAATGGTAGCGAAACAGCTTCCCTACAATAGTGTTTACTTATAATTACCTAAAATAATAAATCTTCGGAAGCTAAAACAATAATTGTTTGGAAATTAAAACAATTATTGTTTGGAAACTAAAGCATTAATTGTTTGGAAGCTAAACAATAACTGTTTGGAAGCTAAAACAATAAATGTTTAGAAGCTAAAACAATAATTGTATGGAAGCTAAAACAATAGTTGTTTGGAAGCTAAAACAATAACTGTTTGGAGCTAAAACAATAGTTGTTTGGCAGCTAAATCAATAATTTTTGGAACATGAGATGAGGAAAGTATCCTACCAAGAGAAAAGTTGTCAGACTTCCTACCTCGCTTCAAAGGACGAGCAATAGAAAGTGTGCAATTCTGCCCTGGCACTCAGTGACAACAGGAACTCTATTTACTACTGAATGTCGTTGCACTAAGTGTGAAGTATAAGCTGGAAGTAAGGAAGTATTTTCTCGAGCGACTCTTTGATGAAAGAGGGCAAAGACCAACGTAACTCAAGTGAAACAGAAATCATGATAAAAGTTTATGAATTACTGGTTACCGCTGACTTTGATAGAAAGCCATGGACGAAAGTTAAGCTGACACATTAATACATATATAGACAAAGACACAGACACAAACATACATTTAAATATATATATATACATATATATATATATATATATATATATATATATATATATATATATATGTAAGAAAGAAATGAATTAATTAGTAAACTTATGACAGCTGTAAAGAAGGAGTCTTGATCACTCTTATCTGAGCAACAGCCACCAATGGACTTCATTGTAAACGTTAGAAGACATAATCGAACTTCTTAAAAGCACAGTACATATTGATTAGTTATCTCATTTACTGTTTCTAAAACACTAGTTGAATAAGTACAGCTATTACTTAGGAAGCAACAAAAATAAGGATTAATTATCGAAGGAACAAAAAAAAAAAAAAATACGTTTGAATGGTAGGACATTTGAGCGGTTGATTTATTTATGTAAAATACACACACACACATACGCACACGTAGACCAACACACCCACTAAAAACAAACATTTGAACTCATTCCTTGCTCAAGAACAATTTCATTGGCCGTCTAAATAAAATGAGCAAATAAAAAAATGCAACGGGCATTGCTTAATCATGAAGCTTCCATAACTCGGCTAATTTAAGCACGAGCACGCACAGAGAGAGAGAGAGAGAGAGAGAGAGAGAGAGAGAGAGAGAGAGAGAGAGAGAGAGAAATGTAAGCCGTTCTTTGGAATTACAAAACGTTTTATTCATATATTGTTGAGAGAGAAAATAGCATCCTGATACATTCCTCGAAAAGCATAAACAACAGTGGACGATACCAGATTACATTTATATAAAAATCATGAACAGCAGTAGACGAAAAAAAGGATACACCTTTCAAACGATTCTAAACAATAATCGCAACAGAAAAAAAAAACTCGATGACGAAACCGAATACATTTATAACAACCACTTAACTGTACTTCCAACATCTTATTAGGGTAAAACGGCTTTTCAAAACCCGCTCTAGTGAAGGCAAGATTGATTTCACCAGCATGAACGAAAATTGCTCCATTCTCTCAAACAATCTTCATGCTCTTCAAATTTTTTGCCAATGATCTTCCAGTTGAACCGATACGAAAATTGTGATTTCAAATACAAATCCTTTTATTTTGCCGGGAGAATGCTTTATAAGTACCCCCTTTTTTTCATTGTATTATAATTCTTAAGGATATATTTAAAGTGACTAAACATATCCTTGTTTCTCTGCTGCCATGATTATCAACTGTCTTCGACCGTTAATGCATTGTATAATGTCATAATAAGACATTATCATTTCTTGCTTACATTGCTTATAACATCTATTTCATCATGCGCATATTCAGGGCTACATATACATAACGCTTTCGAAATCACGTATAGGAAGCTGTTTACTTTACTCTTTATTATTTGCAGTTTATCTGGAAAACAGAGGAAAAACCTTATCGAGCGAAAACCCGAGTCTAAGAAAAGAGGAATGTAAGCAGCCAAAGATAATGTTTATTCGCAAAGTAATAGGTTTTTGACAATACAAGTATTGTCTAAGTCGAGAAGCGGCACTCATTGATAGCACAAATGCTCGCGAGGTAGAATTATTGAGCGATGTACTATTGCTAAAAGAAACGAGACACCATTGGTATTTCAAACAGATGAACTTGATGCAAGTGAAGACCAGCGTAATGTTTTGAAATTATGTTGTCGTTTGATCATATTTGAGCATATCAGATTACAGTACAGAAAAGTAAAAAAAAAAAAAAAAAAATAAAAAAATAAATCAAAATGAAACATCACCACAAATATTTTGCATGGATAAAGTTGACTGAAAGTAACAGAAAACTACTCAGAGTGAAAAAAGAAAAAAAAAGTGAAGTCATCTGTCAAGCTTAATGTCTATATTAAAAGCAGACTTGCGTCAGAACAAGCAGTAATCATGAGAAACGGCCAGTACAATTTAGGAAAAAAGCAACAGTAACCAAGCTACACGTATATAGTAGGAAAAGACATTTGTCATGTGGACGGCAGTTCTTGGAGTTGAAGAAGAAGAAGAAATAGAAGAAAACAAGGAGAAAAAAATTTAGGAAAAGAAAGGTTTAAAAGCTAATTGCATGACATATTGCTTGAGGGAGGAATTATCTGTAATTTGACGCCGCGTCACGCGAATTCATTGCCCGATGAGGGTGTCCAGACTAGAATATAGGAACGAATTGGCCGATAAGGGGAGTGGACAGCGCACGAACTTCGTGTTCAGGAGGTTTTGGTGGGACTGGGAACTTTCTGGCGCGCATTTGATCGGCCCGTGGGCTCGAAGAATGGGCATATGGGCCTAGTGGCTGGGAGCAAAATTCCTTGACAAACAGAATGGATTACAACCCGTCATTTTCTTTAAATTGCAACCCTCTACACGTGTGCTTGAGGCGGAGGGCACTGACATCGCCTTAAACACACTGGCTGTTCTTATGACTGCGTCAATTATATCGCCAGCAAAGAAGAGATTTGTTTTAGGAAAACGGTTCTGTGCTTTTGCGATGATGTTTTATTCAGTTACAAAGTTCCATTTCCGATCAGCAAATCCTTTGGGTAACTCCGCCTCAAAAGGGATATTCTCAGAGAATATAGTCAGTCAACGCTAACGACTTCTACCTAACTGCAAGTCCTTTGGGTAACTGCGCCTCAAAAGGGATATTCTCAGATAATATATTCTTAGTTCAAGAGCATAAAAACTTCCGGTAAATTGTGTATTTCAAGTCGAAGAACATCTTGAATCAGGTCCCTGAATTAGTCAGTCAACGCTAACGACTTCTACCTAACTGGACGTGAAAGGGATTTTAAAATATTCCACAACAATAACTACAAAAGTAAAAGAAACAATAAGAAAATACGCCGAAGTTCCTCTGGCGCAATCAGCTTTTCTGTACAACGTATAATACTGTATAAAACTCTCAGTCACGGCCCATGAAACCTTCAGCCACAGCCCGGTGGTGGCCTGTGTTGTTGGCACCTATAACAGTACCAAACGCACGATCATGACTAACTTTAACCTTAAATAAAATGAAAGCTACTGAGGATAGAGGACTGCAATTTGGTGTGTTTGATTATTGAAGGGTGCATGAT
>NC_087209.1:78245278-78255278 GCF_015104395.2 Macrobrachium nipponense
GAGGCTAATATAGACAATATCAAGAACATTCCTATTCCTGCCACCAGACAGCAACTTAAGTCTTGCTTAGGAATGGTTTCTTACTATGCTAAATTCATTAAGAACTTTGCTGTTATTACTGCTCCCCTCTATGCTCTTACTTCCCCCTAAGGTAAAGTTGACTGGACCAAAGAACAACTGTCACATTTTTAAGCAACTGAAGAGCATCTTGGTTTCTAAACCCCTCTTAAGAGCTCCTGATTTGATAAAGAATTTTTCATGCAGATTGACGCCAGCAATACAGGTTATGAGGCTGTTTTGCTACAGTCTTACTCAGTCAGTACCACAAAAACGCCACCACCACTTCATCATCTCCTTCCCATCGCCTACCACTCTCGCTTCTTCAAAGGAGCCCAAACCAGGTGGGCCACTGTCGAGAAGGAACTTTATGCAATCGTCGCTTTGCTACTACGCTTTCAACCCTACTTAGAAGGACAACACAGAGTAGTAGTATATACAGACCATCGACCACTCATCTTCCTCAAACGTTCTCGCCTCCGAAACAACAAACTACTTCGTTGGCCATATATCTTGTCGGCCTTCAATCTACGACTTCAGTCGATCGGAGGTGCCAACAATCTCATCGCTGACACGACTGTCGCGGCTTCCACCGACTTCAACAAAACAACCGTCTGGTCCCACTATAGTGGTCCCATCTCAGCGGGGGTTGGGGGGGTACAATGACGAATTGCCACTCTCCCTCTTTATACATACATATATATATTATATATACTTTATTTTCAACAGTGTGTACCTTTTCCCTATTTGAGTATTTCAGTCACTTTTGCTTCAGCGCCATCTCTTGAACGCGCGACCTACTTCCACTCTGTGCTCCTTCCCTTTTTGTATTTTCAAACCTTTCTTCGGACCTTAAAAACTATCGGGATGAAGTAAGGTTTGAACTATAACAGTGACAGTTGTAATTGTTGTATTGTTCTTACTTGCTATTCAGTACCGTAAGTCGTAACTATATTGTGGAATATTAATTAATGTTCGTGTTGGTGTTGATATCTAGGTTACGTAATTGTTTGATATTGGTATTATATAATACATAAATACGTGAGCAGCGTTTCCTTTGTCAACATTTGAGTAATAATGGTTCGTTGGTAAGATACTAAGCTAAGGTACGTTAAAAATTCTCTTAACCCTTAAACGCCGGAGCGGTAAATAAAAAAATGACTCCCGTATGCCGGAGGGGTTTGAGAGTGAGCGCGTAAGCGGAAAAAAATATTTTTTTCAAAAATCACAGCGCGCTTAGTTTCAAGATTAAGAGTTTATTTTTGGGTCCTTTTTTTGTCATTGCTTGAAGTTTAGTATGCAACCATCAGAAATGCAAAAAAAAATTATCATTATCATATATAAATAATGCGATATATGATAGCGCAAAAACGAAATTTCATATATAATTGTATTCAAATCGCGCTGTGCGCAAAACGGTTGAAGATAACAAGTTACTTTTTTTTCGTTGTAATGTGCACTAAATTGCAATCATTTTGATATATAACACATTGTAAAACGATAAAAGCAACACAGAGAAAATATTATCCCAAAATAATGCATGATTCGTAACGCGCTTACGTAAACACATATTTTTTTTTTAAAAATTCAACCCATAAAACTCTAAATATGTCCTAGAGACTTCCAATTTCCTTCAGAATGAAGACAAATGATTGAATATACTATACTGTAAGAATATTAGCTTACAAATGCAGTTTTTGACCATATCTGACGAGCTAAAGTTGACCGAATGTCGAATTTTTTATATAGATATTTTTTTATATGCAATTATTTCGGAAATAAGAAAAGCTACAACTTCAAATATTTTTCGTTTTATTCTACATGAAAATTGCGCACATTTCCATATATAAAACTCTATGAAATGCCTAATATGAAACGGAGCAAATATTCCGAGAATGGGACTTACGCATTTCGGAGATTTGTGGCGGAGAATCCGCGGCGCGGAGGAAGAAAGTTTTTTTTAAAAATTCACCATAAATTTAAATATTGTGCTAGAGACTTTGAATTTGTTTCACGATGAAGATAAATGACTGAATATTACTAGACTGTAAGATTTTTATCTTACAATTGCGTTTTTTTTTTTCGACCATTTCGGTAGAGTCAAATTTGACCGAACTGTGGTTTTTTTTTCTATTTATCGTGATTTATATGCAAATATTTCGAAAATGAGAATAGCTACAACCTTCAACTATTTATTGTTGTATTATACATGAAATTGCGCACATTTTCATGTATAAAAACGTTATGTAACGGCTAATTTAAAATGGTGCAAACATTACCACATCACACGTATGATTTTTCGGAAGAGTACCGCGCGGACGTAAAGAAAATGTTATTTTTTTCATAAATTCACCATAAATCGAAATATTGTGCTAGAGACTTCCAATTTGTTGCAAAATGAAGGTAAATGCTTGAATATTACTAGAATATAAGCGTTTTAGCTTACAATTGCGTTTTTCGACCATTTCGGTAGAGTCAAAATTGACCGAAGGTTGAAAAATTTGTCACTTATCATTTTTATATGAAAATATTTCAAATTGATAAAAGCTACAACCATGGGTTGTTTTTAGTTGTATTGTGCATGAAATTGCGCACATTTTCATATATAAAACTTTATGTAACGGCTAATTTAAAATGGTGCAAACATTACCACAATCGCATGTATGATTATTTTCGGAAGAGCTACCGCGCGGACGTAAGAAAAAGTTTTTCATAAATTCACTCTAAATCGAAATATTGTGCTAGAGACTTCCAATTAGTTGCAAAATTAAGTTAAATGATTGAATATTACTAAAATATAAGAGTTTTAGCTTACAATTGCGTTTTTCGACCATTTCGGTAGAGTCAAAGTTGACCGAAGGTTGAAATTTTGGCACTTATCGTTATTTATTATATATATCTTAAAACCTGATAAAAGCTACAATCATGAGTATTTTTTTGTGTATTCTACATAAAAAATGCGCACATTTTCATATATAATACTCTATGTAACGGCTAATTTAAAATGGTAAAAAAATTATGTCAAAGTGACGAAATAATTTCCGAGAGTGTCACAGATACTTTTTAGTGCGGCAAGAAAGAAATTCGCGCTTGCGCGCCTGCGTAACGATTGAAACAAAACAAACACCTTGATCCGTGAACTCCCAGCATCCCCCAAGGCGCGTGATTCAAGAGTTTTCGGCTGGTAGGCCTAAAAGTATTTTTCCGCGAATTTTTTAAAAAAAACGTAAAAAAAATTTTGTATGTCAACGTTAAAATACGTCCAGTCGGCACCCGAGAGACAAAAAATGTCGACGTAAAATACGTCCAGTCGGCGTTTAAGGGTTAAGGAGATATTCCATCGCAGAGGTGACCAATATATATATATATATATATATATATATATATATATATATATATATATATATATATATATATATATTGCTAAATACTTTCCAATAAATCCTCCGCCCCCGCCCAGAGCTTCATTAAATCAAATAACACGACATTTTCACTTATATATATATATATATATATATATATATATATATATATACATATATATATTAATATATACATATATATATATATATCATATATATAATATACACTCAGAAATCACAAAAGTAAGCACGTGATTTTGTTCATTAGCCGAAGCCACTGGGAAATTTTAAAAAGGAAAAGACAGAGCGGCACTTTGTCTTTTCTTTTTAAATTTTTCCAGTGGCTTCGGCTAATATATATATATATATATATATATATATATATATATATATATATATATATATATATATATATATATATATATATATATATATAAAAACATGCAATATACAAAGCGGAAACTTGACACTTAATAGACTTTTATTCCCCCTTGCTGTTGATGATTGCCAGAAGTAATGTTTATTGCTTTGACATTTAACAGTGGGTGAATGATTTTTAATTTCTATATGGAAAATTTGCGTTTTGCCTTGGTGTTCTGGTAACCCTTAGGGGAAAATACCTCTCCTCTCTCTCTCTCTCTCTCTCTCTCTCTCTCTCTCTCTCTCTCTTCTCTCTCTCTCTCTCTCTCGTATTTTTTTATCACTTGATTAAATAAATGAGCTATCTTTCTTGAAATTCAGATTAAGTGATTACAACAGACTTTCGACGTTTGCTTGCATTTCTATCAAATTTATTCTTGGTATTAATAATTAAATGTGTCATAATGATGTTTTGTAATCGCTCTTCTCCAACTTAGGCCTAAAATAACCACAAACAAATACAAGTGTGGCCTATGGAACTCAGCCGCGACACATGAAAACATTCAGTCAACTTGGTGTGGCATGTGTTGTTGACACGATCATGGCTGACTTTAACCTTGAATAAAATTAAAGCTACTTAGGCTAGAGGGCTGCAATTTGGTATGTTTGAATATTGTAGCGTGGATGATCAATACACCAATTTGCAGCCCTCTAGCCCCATTAGGTTTTAAGATCTGATGGCGGACAGAAAGAAAAAACCATCTCAATAGTTTTATTTACAGAAAACTAACAAGAAAAGAAGCCTTATAGCTCCCTCTTGAGGGACGAAAGGAGCCGAGTCAAAAAACTGAAGCAGAGACTGATGTAAAACATTAATTTCACCAAATCACTCGGATAAATAATATCACATATAAGTACATGAGCGCAAATCGGCTTATACAGCAGCGACGAGGCTTCCTGTGCTGAGATATTGTGTCTAAAATCTAACCTGCTCCACCTGAGGCAGAATCCCCAGAAGAATTCCCCTTCAGGAGGCAGATAATTCGTTACTTGTACGTCCTGAGAAGTTTGACAGATTTCGCAAACATGTCTTTAACGTGGTCGTACATCTGTCTGATTGCCCAACGAACGTTTGTCGTGACTTTCGCGGATTAGATATTGTTATCAGCACAAGATAATGTACAAGCTGTAATAAGCTTCAGCCCCTACCATAAGCCATAGGATTACAAAGATCCTGTATAAGACTTGTCGACCCTTCGAAGCGGCGGGTTACCTACCTGAAGCTAATCAGGAATATTTCTTAAAAGGATAATTTCATATGACCTTGATCCGTTCCCTATCACAATCAGAAAAGGGTGAATGGAATCTATAATCAGCTTGTGTTGTGCAGATAATAGGCGAACCTTACATGAATTATACCACTTGCCCTGATGGCGCTTCTGAACTTCATCATGGGTTGGGAATAATCTTCATCTTCGAATTTTGTAGATAATCGTAATAATGACTGCTATGATCATTCCCACAGCCACGCAATAGGCATTTGCATTATATCCATATGCATGATACGGTGTGAGAGAGAGAGAGAGAGAGAGAGAGAGAGAGAGAGAGAGAGATATGAAAACAGAAGTTTTATTTATGATTCCTGAGCAGTGTAAACCGTGAATTCCGTTACAGAACTGTTTACAAGTTTGATAACCGGTGGTAAGTATGCGTGCCGGAAATAGAACTACAGCGGGAGATTCGTGGGTTGCGGTATGAGAGGAATGATAGCATAAAACAACTCCGGCATTCCACCGGGTGCTTCCTTCGATCCACGAGATTTCATGAGATTTCGTAATCTCGAAAGATGCGTAGGATCTCTCGAACCAAAGGGGGATCGAATGCTCCATCGTATATTGATCTTTTCAGGACACGCTTAATGCTTCAGATCTTAACGGTTCTTTAACTGACTTCAACATGAGTCAGAAAACGTTCAGGAACTGTGTTCCTTCATAATGGATTTCATGGTACTTTTAGGGCGTGGCGTTGGCCTTTACTGACTCTGAAAAAGGGATCAGATACCATATTTCATTGTACGTTTAAGGCGTCTGATTGGCCCAACATGTGACGTCCGCTTTCCTTTATCAAGTTTACTTTCCTCCGCATTGCCAAGTCATTTTGGAAACATTCGAATTACTCAAATAACTTTCCTAATACCGGATTTCCGGGGGACTCCCTGCCGAGCGCATATACCTCTTCACGCACACGTGATGAGATATGAATATCAAAACATCTTAGAAATAGCTGCACCAGGAGTTAGTTTTTTTATATATGTCAGGGAATTCTTATGGAAAACAAATATCTTTTATGCAGTCATCGGTGTGAGAGAGACACGTGCTTCCGCTGGAGCCATTTTACTAGCTTTAAGATCAAACAAATCGGTCGGTTAGCCAAAGAGAGTGAATACGAGAATTTAGCTATAATATCAGAAATGAGCACCAGAATTCATTCTGTATATTTCAGAATTTGTTCAGCAAAAAAAAACCCAAATGCTTTGAAAGTTTGATATTCAATATTGAATGTAAGTTTGGAATTAAGAATGGGTAAAAGTCTGAATCAAGAATAAATAAAAGTATGTAATCAGGCATGAATACAAGTGTGGGATTCAAGAATAATAAAGTATGTATCAGGAAGAATAAAAGTGTGGAATTCAAGAATAAATAAAAGTATGTAATCAGGAATAAATAAACGTATTTTTAATTTCAAGAATGAGTAATATTATGGAATTCAATAATGAATAAAATTATGGCATACAATAATGAATAAAAGTGTGTAAACAGGAATAAATAAAAGTATGACAAATTCAGGAACAAATGAAAATTATGTAATCAGGAGAGAATAAAGTATGGAATCAAGAATAAGTAAAAGTATGGAATTGAAAAATAAATAAAAGTATGGAATTAAGGAATGAATAAAAGTTTGGAATTCGAGTATGAATGAAAGTATGGAATTTACGAATGAGAAAATTATGGAATTCAATAATGATAAAAGTATGGAATTCCAGAAGGTATAAAATTATGGAATTCAATAATGAATAAATGTATGTAGGGATACAACTGGTCCCTACTATTGTAGGCATGATGACACCCTTTAACCATTATTTCTCATATCATTGAAAATATGAGGAAAAACAGTCTACCCGCTGACTTTCACTCGAAAAGACGGGTCCGTAAATTTGGCCTTAATTTTAAATGTGCCAATACATAAATAACTGTCCATTTTATGCGCACACAGATATATATATATATATGTATATATATATATATATATATATATATATATATATATATATATATATATATATATGTATAAGCTTATGAAATCATGTTGTTTTCTACGTCAGTATAGATTAACCTCTAAAGAAATGTTCAAGAGTGGATTACCTACCTTAAACTTGCAAAGTGTTATATATCCAGGCAATAAAAAAAAACCAAAAAAAAAAAGTTATGCAGTGATGCTATTCATGGTACACTAAACATACAATGCATCACTTATAGTTGCACAGAAAATTTGAGCCCATAACTTTGCAATGTACATAAGCCATTTTCTATTATTATGCCTCCTGGATGTAGTTTCAAATGTTTGAAGAAGTTCCAGGACAGGTAAAAGACTAAATCAACTGTGGCCGCAAATATCACTACTTCAAACACCACCGTAGGGTGTTAGAGCCACCAATATATATCACGCGGTGCACTGTGGGCATTACTTAAGGTTTTTTTTTTTTTTTGCAGTGTCCCTTCGGCCCATCAACGCCGGATGACCTCATGGGTCCCAGAGCTTGGCCCGTGGTCTAAATTCTGTCTTCCAATTCCTGTTTCAAACATTTTTGGGGGTTTTTAAACTTCTAATCAGCTGCTCCTTTATAAGATCTCAGTGGAACAAATATCACTGAGCTAAAATAACACAGAAATTTAACTGATGATACAAACCAAGCTTAAAAAAAAAAAAAAACTATTCTCGAAAAACACAAAGTTACACACTCGGCAAAATAGCATAAAAGAATGATCTGGTGACATAAATATCTTTAGATACTGCAAGTAATGTCATTCTTAGAAAATCTAGTTCCTCTTCTTATATTATGAAGAAAAATAGCACAAACTTAAGCATGCCCTCGGATTTCGTTGCATCAGAAATCATCTGTGACCATCATCTCTTTTGAATTTCCTTTTTAGCCTTCGTGACGCAAAGTGCGACCCAGGCAAAGGTCCAGCTCATAACTGAGCGAAAAGTAACACCATAAGAAAGCAAACGGCTCGGAATAACCGAAACTGTTCCCAAAACACAGCAAAATAAACCATTATCCGCCGAGAGAGGCACTTACTGAACGTCTTTTCCGATGGCGCCCCAAAGTTGGGCAATTGTACATGAAGTATATTTTATCGACTTGAGTAATGAGCCTAATGCGCCATGCTCCACTTCCTTTGTTCTAACTTCGAGCACATTCTCTGAATTTACGCCGGCAACCTCATCGGAGCCTTTTATCTTCCCTGATACGGTCTTTTGCTGAAGAGATAATCTTCTGTTTCCCGAGAAGATACCGGGAGCTTTCGACACCACATATCCTATTGCGGTTCAACAAAAAGCGATTTTATCTTAATCCGGAATCAGTTTGTATAGGAACGCTCCCGGATTTTGATTTTAGCCCGTAACTGCGGGCAAGATTCATGAGAATCCGTTGCCTATCGCTGAATCTTGATCTCGGTATAGTACTAATGCCAAAATCGTCGTTTGTCCATGGACTACATAGCCAAAAATAGCAAGTTTATATACTATATATATATATATATATATGATATATATAGATATATGTATATATATATATATACATACATATATATATATATATATATATATATATATATATATATATATATATATATATATATATATATATATATATATATATATCTCCTATACAAGTCCAAACCCCAATATCAGTAGAACGAGTTCTTGGAAAGTCTCTTCTTCTTCATAGAGAGAGAGAGAGAGAGAGAGAGAGAGGACATCATCTGCTTTATGACCTTCAGTTCGAGGAGCACCTACAATGCAAGAACCCCCCCCCCCCCCCCCCCCACCCCCCCCCCCCCCCCCCCCCCCCCCCCCCCCCCCCCCTTCCACCCAACGCCCTGATATGTTTTGTGCAATTTGCTTTTTAATTTCTAAAAGTATTCCTGCTCTCAGTGAATATTATGGTTCCTATACTCTGTTTTTTTTCATCTGTCCATCCGCCTGTGGTGTTTTTGTATGGTAACACTGCGTCCCGGGCTTTAGATAGTTACGCTATGTGTAAGTTTTAGGTAAATAAAAGGATATCTGGGTGTACATTTGCAACTGAAAAGTGTTTTAATAATTTACTGTATGCGAATTACACCGTTAATATTCGAAATAGGATATTATTATAATCGTTGAATGTAAGCTGAATGTAACTATCTAAAGCCCGGGACGCAGTGTTACCATGCGAAAACACCACAGGCGGATGGACAGATGAAAAAAAACAGAGTATAGATTAACATCCGAATCACTTTAAAACTAGCCTTTCCCAAGTTTTGCTTTCCTTCCTCTTTCTTGGAATTTAAGAATGTTTTCCATTTCCACCAACATAATCAACTATAGCTCTGCTATGTAGCCAACATAAACATACCTTCAGTTCATTCTGTGAACCCAACTTAAACATCTCATCAGCTCTGGAAATCAGTGACCTAGTTTTGATGCCGATAAATTCATGCATGAATGAAATTTATCAATTCATTTAATCACACATGCATTTATTCATCTCTAGTTCTAGTATATAGGCGGTCTAATGGTACTCTCATCCATCTAACATGCTTGTTGGGATTATTCATATTAAAGGAAATGAAAAGCTTTTAAGAGTTCTTTTTAGTCCTTGTGAGACTATTTAAGTTTTCATTCTGTCACGTTTTAGGTCTTACTGTGCGACTCAGGTTACTGTTGTTATAACTTCAATAGTATTACTCAACGGAGATTCCTTTTAACATTGCACATCGAACGTCCCTTACCGACGAATGTGATCCCCAACATCTTCGTTTTGACCAGTCACTGTCCGCATTCATTCTTCATACTGATGTTTAGAAATTTCCTTCAGCAGATATGTTATCTTGTAATTAAAAGAGCAAAACGGTGTTACAAAACAACTTACAGGATTCCACACTGAAAGCCCACTT
>NC_087209.1:78257778-78265278 GCF_015104395.2 Macrobrachium nipponense
CCTTGACATATATATATATATATATATATATGTGTGTGTGTGTGTGTGTGTGTGTGTGTGTGTATAACCTTCCCCCTCCTCCTCATTATTCCCCACCATCCCTTCTGCCAGTCCCTTTCCCTCCCCTTCCCACGTAAAAGGGCCTGGTGCTGCCTGTAGACTTCGTACTAATGTGTTATATAAATTATGGAATGTTTATGTCTTCCTGTGCAGTTTGATGCCAGAGAGTTTTAAATCGTTCATATAATCATTTCCTATATGATTTTCTATTTTAAATCAATATAGCTTAAGAGAAACATACGAGCACCTTTATAATTGATTAATATATATAATTAATATTATATAGATATATATTTATATATATATATATATATATAGTATATATATAGATATATATATAACATATATATATATTCATATATTTATATATATATATATATATATATATATATATGGTAGTATGGATGTGTGTGTAAATAAATTCTTCTGTTATTATAGGATATGTCTCAAATATAAAAGGCCCATTAAAAACACTGGTTTACAGCTAATGACTATATTTCGGTAGACTCACTGCTTGATAAGGGTAGAAGTGAAGTGAGTCCACCGAAATATAGTCCTTAGCTTTAAACCAGAGTGTTTTAATGGGCCTTTTATATTTGATATATATATATATATATATATATATATATATATATATATATATATATACACATATGCATATGATTATATAATATATATATCATAAGATCAATGGGAATTTACTAACAAAATAAAAAACTGTTTTAAATATCAAATTCATTCTTTTTTTTTTTTCCGAAATCTGTTATCGCAGTTGTTTCCCTAGTCTTCAGTTTGTCGTAGTTTTTCCTCTGATTCTATTTTTCTTCATCTTGCTTTGTGGGCGCTCACATTCTCACGCAATGATCTTGCTTTACAGAGCAAATGCCTCGTCTACATGACATAACTTAACCTCAGACTTCCTTTCTTCTTACAGATTAAGAAGACCATATATGTTTTGCTAGGTTTATTGTACATGGTGTCCATAAAGTCCCAGTATAATTACAAGTA
Organism: Macrobrachium nipponense; assembly: GCF_015104395.2. Classification (NCBI taxonomy): domain Eukaryota; kingdom Metazoa; phylum Arthropoda; class Malacostraca; order Decapoda; family Palaemonidae; genus Macrobrachium; species Macrobrachium nipponense. Next base: position 78,258,847 of record NC_087209.1, read on the forward strand.
TCTATCGCTTAGAAACCATATAACATAAAGTAATGCAGCTTTTTTGTAGACTGCTGTACATTTCCTCAAGTCTACATTCAGAGCACTTCATTCTACAAAAAAACTGCATTACTCTATGTTATACGGTTTCTGAGCAATAAATACTTATCATGGTACTGGGACTTTATGGACACCCTGTTTATTGTAATGAACACTTACTTTCTGCGATGCCATATAGCCCATAGAGTTTCAGTGGCTTTCTGTCCCCTGACTGAACCTATGGTAATAAGGAGAAATAGCTTTTCAGCAGACTTTTTTTCAAGCTGAATATTATTTGTTTATTAGCTACTTTATGCTTCCTTGCCATTCTAATACCCTGATACCTAGTGCGAGGTTCAGATTTAAATAGAATAAATAATAATTTTGAAACCCCTCTGAGGATTCCTTCATGTGCGCACGAGAGAGAGAGAGAGAGAGAGAGAGAGAGAGAGAGAGAGATGACAAGCTTACAAGCTAACAAACAACTGAAAAGATAAAACTAGGCGCGAATTCCTCGAAAAAAAAAATTCTTAAACTGCAAGAGAGAGAGAGAGAGAGAGAGAGAGAGAGAGAGAGAGAGAGAGAGAGATGGCTGCAGTTAATCAAACCAAATGTCAGGCACACTGAGAGAGAGAGAGAGAGAGAGAGAGAGAGAGAGAAATCTTTGATATTACTTTTCTTTTGGTCTAATTAATTCTCGTCAGGAGACAAGAACATAAACACGAAATATATCATATATGTTACCATTACATTAGATATTTTAAACAATATTGAATCTAACATAAGCTTTAAAAACTATTTTATTCTATGCAAAATTAATCAAGGATATTTAAAAAAATATTAAAAAATTAAAAATTATTTTCAGTAAAATATCAGCACTAATGCCAGTTGGCAACACCGCCTCTAGCTTTAAAAAGGGGAGAGCTATTTAAACTCCGTTGAATCAAATAGCTCAGTTCAGTTTGAATGAATACCTTTAAATTCTTCCCGGCGAATGAATGGTTTAAATCATTCCCCTCCCCCCTCATTCATTTGCGCCACACAGCGGACACCTGCATCTTCGGAACCCCATCAGGGCATTTAAATCGCGTCTGGGGTTCTCTATAACGGGGGTCTTAATTGGCGGGAGTTTAAAAACCGCCTTTAATTGTTAAAGGCTCGAAGAAAATTGGCAATTTTATGCCGATGTGATTTCGTTATGGTGTTTTTATATAATTCACGAAGTAAAGTATCTTCATTCGTCTTATATGAAAATTAATTTAAGAAGTTAAGTATCTTCTTACGTCTCTAATTTATTATTTTTAAAGTACATCATCGCGAAAATCTATTTGTAATTTCATGATGCATCTGAGTTATTTTGCAACTGCGGGAAGTACGCTATACTGCTCACAATTTACTGGTAGTCTGTGTGAGTTCATTTGGGAAAAATAATATTTTTTTATCTTTTTTAACTTTCAACTATTTATGAGCATTAAAGAAAAAAACACACACATGTATAATATTACTTCGTATCCTGTATTTTACTTAACATGGTGTCGGGCTGAGTAACACGACTGGAATTGGTGCCACGCTTAGAAAAATGTTCCTACACCTCCACTGAATTCTTTTGTCATTTAAAGTATGTGTACTGTCACTGAAAATGCTTTTTTACCTGTGAGTAATTATTCTGTCTAAAATTCATTTCTTTAAATAAACATGTTAATCACAACCACACCACATGTTGGAGCAAGCATGCTATGTTTCTAAGGTAAATGATGAACTGTCATTTAGAGTTTTCCCAGGCAGCGCCGGGTTGGTCAGCTAGTCGGATATTGAAAATAGCATATGATTCTTATACATTTTTGAGAAAACTTGAAGGATTTTAGATATATTTGAACTCACTATGAATAGATTCAAGGTAACTATAGCTTAGTTTTATGCTTAATTTCTATAGAGCTTTGCTTGAAAAATATTTTTTTTTAAAAATGGTTACTCAGTAGGACGGAATAGTTCTATAATAACTTATTTTTGTTCCTGTATTAAATGCTTTCTGCTGGTAATCTTGCTTCACATAGTAAGAAAATGTGTTGATATTATTCATCTTTTGATCTTTTCCCCATACACCATTTTGAATTGCCTATTTCTACATTTCTTTGCGTTCACTTTATACTCTTATTTCCTATTTCTTTCATCCTTCAAGCTCTCCAGGATGTTCATATTATCTCAAACTTATCATGGGACAGTATTGCTTTAGTTGCTAACTAATTTGGAGTGTGTGTGTGTGTGTGTGTGTGTGTGTGTCTACGCGCGCGCGGGTGTGGATGTTTGTGTGATTATGTGTGTCTATGCGCGTTTGAGTGCATCACCAAAGAGACATTGCCGTATCTATCCTTCCACTGCTAAAGCCTTTGTTTACAAAACTCCCACCAGCATTATTTGCTTGATACGTCTGCAGAGAAGCGCAACCCATGAGCACAGACTATATTCTTACTCACATCTTGGTTAAAGCAACTCCGTCTTTCTCTCCCACGGGATATTAAGTCCTTTTCAGCTTAACCTACCTGCCACCAGATAAGCACAGCTTTTTTCAGGTACTCTTAGGATCCTTTTCGCCCTTTATCTTGTATTTTCTCCGCATCGCTATATCACCTCAGAACGCTCCCACACTTCTCCATTTTGGTTTTCTATTTACACTTTATCAGCCTTTTATTCCTTTTGACCTTTTGTTTGAAAATAAAAATGTTCATCTCAACAGATTACAGTTTTTTTTATTCACTCAGTTTCAATACCCAATATTCACATCCAAATGAAGAGTTGTTAAAAAAATCTCTACAAAATACCGAATCTTTCCATATATAAACATCCTTCTCTCTCTCTCTCTCTCTCTCTCTCTCTCTCTCTCTCTCTCTCTCTCTCTCTCTCTCTCTCTCTCTCTCTCTCTCTCTCTTTCTATTCACTTTCAAAAAGAGCTGTTATAAAATCTCTACAAAATGACGAACGTTTCCATCTTTAAACGTCCTTGTCTGTCTGTCTGTCTGTCTGTCTGCCTGCCTCTCTCTCTCTCTCTCTCTCTCTCTCCAAGCCAAGCATCCTGCACAGCTCTACAGCTTCGGCTAATATTCGGTGATTATGTTGCAACTTTTCTCAACCTGTCACATTCTCTAACCACTCTCAGTCTTCTACCTCTAATATGAACACATCAAATCCTCCTATTTTTCCACCATTCACTAAACAAACCAATTACTCCCGTTCCTACTGCATCATGATTAACGATTCCACCAATCTTTTCCACTTTGTACATATATACATTATCCCATTTACATTTCTGCTTGAATGTTAAACGAGTCTGTTTTATGTAAGCAGATACCACTGATCTTTTGCCATTACGTAACATATGACATAAACGTGATTCTCTCTGAAAGGATGCCAGAGGTGCGTGTATTTATAACCTTATCACTTGTTTTGCTGAGAACACAGGCGAGGTTGCTGTTACACTGCTAATAAAAAAAGGTTTTACTCCTCATTAGAGCATTATTATATGAATGGTGCATGTTTTAGTGCCTAAATTAATTGTGGCGTTGGTAAATGGCAATTTTTTTTTAAATTAAGAATATTCCTCTCTCTCTCTCTCTCTCTCTCTCTCTCATATACAATAACCACAGTTTTGCCCATAATCTAACGCTTATAATAATAGACTTCTTGCTGTAAAATTTGAGACTCAAGACCCTGTGATCATTTTTCTTAACTTTGCCCAGAAAATTCTATTACATGCCCATACGTGCAAAACTCTACGGTCAAATAAAACCTTGTTTCACCAACGAAAATTAAAATAAATACGCTATATTTTATTAGAAATAATTTTTATGTTTAACATGCACATTACTTAGTCTTTACTTTTTCCATTCTACGAATAAATCATAAATATCCTATCCTAAAATTCCTGTATCCTAAAATTCTGTATCACGTTTAACTCAACCCGTAAAACCTTTTTCAGACTCTTTTAGGCTCTTCCATAGACATTGCCTACCCTCCCCCACCCTCCACCACCAGCAACAACAGCGACAACAAATTAATTTATAAAGTTTACTCCCCGAGTAAGCGAAAAGATTTCCCACTTCTCGTGGGGGGGTGTATGGCGTGCCCGCGATTTCGCCCTTAAAACACAAATAAGTCCTGATATTATTAGCTAAGCAGGTCCATATATTCAGACGCTCTTAAACAACCATGAAGATTTACCCATTTCAAAACTTTGGTCTTTCTTCTGATTATAAGTCACAGACTCGTGATTCTTTTTTTTTTTTTTTTTTTTTTGAAAGGTCGTTCTGGTCTTGTTTTTGTTTTCCATCAAATCACAAGTTTTGTATATTATGTTCATATGCTTTGGTCTTCCAGTGAGCATTCTTTGCAAGTCGCCGCGTTCAAAGTTTCCGAAAAAAAACTGATCTCAGAGGTTTCACTTTAGCAACTTCGTGGCAACTTACCTAAAGTTACAAGAATGGAGACAATGTATGATAACTATTTGTTCCGTCATGTTAATGTTATATTAACACGAAGATCATTATACGACCTGCGTTTGCAAAACTTACGTGATGTAATAGGGAAGGTTGCATTTTTTATAGTATATTATTATATGTATGTATATATATATATATATATATATATATATATATATATATATTATATATATATATACACACACACACACACACACACATATATATATATATATATAATATATATGTATATATATATATATATATATATATATATGAAATTATAATATATATATATATTATATAATATATAATTATAATCACTACAAAGTCTATCCAAAAAAAGAGCAAGGAATCTGAGAAGTTAAGAGGTCATTGTGGCTATTTCAATCTCATTTGCATCTGGTGAAAATGACCAACAGATTCTATATATATATACGTATATTATATATATATATATATATATATATATATATATATGTGTGTGTTGTGTGTGTGTGTGTGTGTGCGTGTGTGTGTGTGTTGTCGTGTGAGTGTGTGTATACATACATGCATGTATTTCTGTGCAAGAAAACAAATTCTTTCAATTTGCTGTCCAGCGTAAATAAGTGGCGAAGACGGCGCCCTTACTCAGGTTCACCTTTATGAAGGACCTTAAACCAGACATTTATCTGCTTTAGTGGCCATCGGGGAGCCATGCGTGCCCTCCACTTTAGTTCTAATTCAAGTTGCCCCAATTGGATATTGATGAGGCGATGCCGGACGAGGGCATTTGGGGCTTGTTTGCGTTTTAAGGGCGCAATCCGCGGGCACGCCCCCCCTCAGCCCACGAGCGGAGGGAAATCTTTTCGCTTGCTCGGTGAGTAAGCCTATAAATTACTTTGTTGTTGGTGGTGGTGGTGGAGGGGTGGGGTGGATGGGAGGGGTGGTAGGAAAGGTCTATGGAAGAGCCTAAAAAGGTCTTAAAAAAAAAAAAAAAAGGTTCTTTGGGTTGAGTTAAACGCGATACAGGAATTTTAGAATACAGGAATCTTAGGATATGTTATAGAATAAAAAAAAAAGTTAAACAGTACAGAAAAATTATTTCAAATAGAATATAGCGTATTTATTTGGAATATCGTTGGTGAAACATGTTTTACTAGTTCCTCGTTGGACGAGCGGTTTTCACGCTCGGCTACCCATCCGGTGGTCCGAAGTTCGATTCTCGGCTCGGCCAACGCGGAGCCAGAGGAATTTATTTCTGGTGATAGACATTCATTTCTCAATATAATGTGGTCTGGATCCCACAATAAGCAGTAGGTCCCGTTGCTAGGTGACCAATTGGTTCCTATCCACGTAAAAATATCTAATCCTTCGGGTCAGCCCTAGGAGGGATGTTCATCAGCTCAGTGGTCTGGTAAAACTAAGATATACTTAACTTTAACTTTGTTGTTGGTGGTGATGGTGGTGGTGGTCGTGAGAGCGGGGATAGGAAAGGTCTATGAAAGAGCCTAAAAAGGTCTAAACGCGACACAGGAATTTTAGGATACAGGACTTTTAGGATAGGATATTCCTGACTTATTTATTTATAAAAATGAAAACGTAGAATATAGTGTGCATGAAAAACAGTGCAGAAAAATTATTTCTAATAAAATATAGCATATTTATTTAAATTTTTGTTAATGAAGCAAAGGTCTATTTGACCATAGATTTTAGTATATTTTACGTTACATTAAAAATTAGGAATATAATGTATACGACTTATGTGTGAGGGAAAATCTTGCACACATCCCGAGTGAGCTGGAGGTCAGATCACGCCTTGTTTGGATTTAAACTTATTTGGGAAAGAATTTGCAGTTAAGTATGGCCAGTTGTTTAATATAAATTGCTGTTGCGAGAGTTGATATTTGAACGAAATTGTAATTATTTGTTTTCTTGGACGAAAATTTAATTATTTAATCTT
>NC_087209.1:78270278-78282778 GCF_015104395.2 Macrobrachium nipponense
TAAGGATAATAATAAGAACAAGAACATCCATCTTGTAAAGTTTTATAAGTTAACACAGACAACAAGGATCATTCTGTTTCTTGCATTACCATAACGTACTTATTCTTTTTATAATAATAATAATAATAATAATAATAATAATAATAATAATAATATAATAATAATAATAATAAATTAAAATAATAATAATAATAATAGTAAAAATAATAATAAAGTGGCGCCGTGGCAGTGGGTTAGGTCGTCAATGGACTGATTAAGTCAAGTTAAGCAACATTGGGGCTGGTCAGTCGTTGGATGGGTGACCGCTCTCCTCGGAGTTGATTCCTTGGGAAAGGATCTTTACCATAATTTCCTCAGTCTACTCAGCTGTAAATGAGTACCTATCCCTGATGGGGTAGGGTCCAGCTATGGGTTAAATAGCAAAACTCAGCAATGATGGAAAGAAATGAAGGAATAAACGACAACGACGTAAATGGAACCTCTGGCAACAGAGGAGCTTCGTCCGGCAACCAGGTGTTCAACCCAATTGAAGGGGAAGACGGTCAGGTACTTTGAGGTCGTCATCCAGCAACTGACCACCACAACGACAGTAATCAACAGCCTGAGATTGGAGCTACAGAAGCAAAAAGGAAGAAATGGACAAGAGAAGAAAATAAGGAAATATGGAGATGCTACATCAGAAGCAACCCGACGGAGAGAGGATATAGAAGGTTGGTCAGCATCTGAAATGAGAGGAATAACACCCCCCAAACAGAGCAGAGGCTGGCAGATCAAGTAAGGAACATAAAGAAAAAGAACTGGCTCTCCCCAACAGAAAGAGAAGAACTGGAAAGGGAAATGTCACACGACAACAAATTACACGAAGATGAACTGAGAGACGATGCCACAGAAGACGACAGGGAGGATGAGGTATCAAACAACGACACACGAAGAAACGCCGACGAAGTAACAGAGAGGACGGAATGGGTAGAAAAGATTAGACAATGGATGGAGCCAGATACAGAGAGAGCAAAGATCCCCTCCATGAAAACCTACAACACCAAGAAATTAAGGGAGAAAACAAGTGAGGTCAATGAAATAATGGGCATAATACACACCACCAGTATCACAGAAACAAATAACTTGGCATACGCAGGAGCAAGATTAGTAGCAGAACTGATAGGGATTCGAACACCAACACCACCAGCACAACCAACCCAACAGAAACCAAAACAGCAACCTCCTTGGAAAAGGCGCCTGGAAAAGCAAATCATGGTGATGAGATCTGGCTTGAGTAAACTGAAAGAGATGGCAGAAAAAAGGCTAAGAAGCAAGAAAACAAGGGAGGAACTCAACGAGAAATACAAAGTACAAGAAGAGGACTAAATAACACAATAGAAGATGTAAAACAGAGGCTTAAGGCCAAAGCACATAAGATCCAACGGTACATGAACAGGAATAAGGGATACCAACAGAGCAAACTATTCGGAACCAACCAGAAAAGACTATACACCCAGAAATTCCTGAAGCCAAACCAATTAAGAGACTCTAGGAAAACATATGGAGCAATCCGGTATCACACAACAAACGTGCAACATGGCTCCAGGAAGTCAAGGAAGAAGGAACAGGGAGAATAAAACAAAGATTCACAGAGATCACGACAGACACAGTCAGACACCAACTAAAGAAAATGCCAAACTGGAAAGCCCCAGGTCCCGATGAAGTCCATGGATACTGGCTCAAAAACTTCAAGGTCCTACACCCACGAATAGCAGAACAACTCCAGCATTGTATATCAAATCACCATGCACCCAAATGGATGACCACAGGAAGAACATCCTTAGTACAAAAAGACAAGAGTAAGGGAAATATAGCCAGTAACTACAGGCCTATCGCCTGCCTACCAATAATGTGGAAGTTACTAACAGGTATCATCAGTGAAAGGCTATACAATTACCTAGAGGAGACAAACACCATCCCCCACCAACAGAAAGGCTGCAGAAGGAAGTGTAGGGGCACAAAAGACCAGCTCCTGATAGACAAAATGGTAATGAAGAACAGTAGGAGAAGGAAAACCAACCTAAGCATGGCATGGATAGACTATAAGAAAGCCTTCGACAAGATACCACACACATGGCTAATAGAATGCCTGAAAATATATGGGGCAGAGGAAAACACCATCAGCTTCCTCAAAAATACAATGCGCAACTGGAATACAATACTTACAAGCTCTGGAGTAAGACTAGCAGAGGTTAATATCAGGAGAGGGATCTTCCAAGGAGACTCACTGTCCCCACTACTCTTCGTAGTAGCCATGATTCCCATGACAAAAGTACTACAGAAGATGGATGCCGGGTACCAACTCAAGAAAAGAGGCAACAGAATCAACCATCTGATGTTCATGGACGACATCAAGCTGTATGGTAAGAGCATCAAGGAAATAGATACCCTAATCCAGACTGTAAGGATTGTATCTGGGGACATCAGGATGGAGTTTGGAATAGAAAAATGCGCCTTAGTCAACATACAAAAAGGCAAAGTAACAAGAACTGAAGAGATAAAGCTACCAGATGGGAGCAACATCAAACACATAGATGAGACAGGATACCACACGATCAGGAAAGAATATATGCAGAGACTCAAGGCGATACTCAAGTCAAAACTCAATGCCGGAAATATGATAAAAGCCATAAACACATGGGCAGTGCCAGTAATCAGATACAGCGCAGGAATAGTGGAATGACGAAGGCAGAACTCCGCAGCATAGATTCAGAAAACCAGGAAACATATGACAATACACAAAGCACTACACCCAAGAGCAAATACGGACAGACTATACATACATAACATGAAAGGAAGGAGGGAGAGGACTACTAAGTATAGAGAACTGCATCAACATCGAAAACAGAGCACTGGGGCAATATCTGAAAACCAGTGAAGACGAGTGGCTAAAGAGTGCATGGGAAGACGGACTAATAAAAGTAGACAAAGACCCAGAAATATACAGAGACAGGAGAATGACAGACAGAACAGAGGACTGGCACAACAAACCAATGCACGGACAATACATGAGACAGACTAAAGAACTAGCCAGCGATGACACATGGCAATGGCTACAGAGGGGAGAGCTAAAGAAGGAAACTGAAGGAATGATAACAGCGGCACAAGATCAGGCCCTAAGAACCAGATATATTCAAAGAACGATAGACGGAAATAACATCTCTCCCATATGTAGGAAGTGCAATACGAAAAATGAAACCATAAACCACATAGCAAGCGAATGCCCGACACTTGCACAGAACCAGTACAAAAAGAGGCATGATTCAGTGGCAAAAGCCCTCCCCTGGAGCCTGTGCAAGAAACATCAGCTACCTTGCAGTAATAAGTGGTACGAGCACCAACCAGAGGAGTGATAGAAAACGATCAGGCCAAAGATCCTCTGGGACTATTGGTATATTTAAGTCAGAACGGATAGGGTGATACGTGCAATAGACCAGACGTGACGTTGATTGACAAAGTCAAGAAGAAAGTATCACTCATTGATGTCGCAGTACCATGGGACACCAGAGTTGAAGAGAAAGGAAGGGAAAAAAATGGATAAGTATCAAGATCTGAAAATAGAAATAAGAAGAATATGGGATATGCCAGTGGAAATCGTACCCATAATCATAGGAGCACTAGGCACGATCCCAAGATCCCTGAAAAGGAATCTAGAAAAACTAGACGCTGAAGTAGCTCCAGGACTCATGCAGAAGAGTGTGATCCTAGAAACGGCGCACATAGTAAGAAAGTGAAGGACTCCTAAGGAGGCAGGATGCAACCCGGAACCCCACACTATAAATACCACCCAGTCGAATTGGAAGACTGTGATAGAGCAAAAAAAAAAAAGAAATAAATAAATAATAATAATAATAAATAATAATAATAATAATAATAATAATAATAATAATAATAATAATAATAATAATAATAACACTAACGGTCTTATAAGGAAGCAGGAAGCAGGATAGCCAAAAAGGAAGAAAGCGTAAATAAATTCAATAAAAATGATATTAACAATTGTAGTAATAATTGAAATTAAGAAACTCGAGTAGGTTCTCGAAAGCTTCATTTTTATATATATTCCTATATATATTCCCATTAACATAGTTGTGGATATTTTCACCAGTAATTACAAACCAATGCACGGACAACGCATAAGACAGACTAAAGAACTAGCCAGTGATGAAACACGGCAATGGCTACAGAAGGGGGAACTCGAGTAGGAAACAGAAGGATTGCTACCAGCGGGACAAGATCAGGCCCTAACAACCAGATAAGTTCAAAGAACGATAGACGGAAATAACATCTCACTAATATGCAGAAGTGCAATATGAATGTCCGGTACTTACACAGAACCAGTTCAAAAAGAGGCAGGATTCAGTAGCAAAAGCCCTCCACTGGTGCCTGTGCAAGACACGCCAGCTAGCTTGCAGTAATAAGTGGTACAAACAACAACCTGAGGGAAGGATAGAAAACGATCAGGCAACGATCCTCTGGATTATTGCATCACGACAGATAGGGTGATACTTGCAAATAGGCAAGTCGTGACGTTGATTGATAAAACCAAGAAGAAAATGTCATTCATTGATGTCGCAATACCATGGAACACTAGAGTCGATGAGAAAGAAAGAGAAAAAATTGACAAGTATTAAGACCTGAAAATAGAAATAAGAAAGAAATGAAATATGCCAGTGGAAATTGTTTACTTAATCATAGGAACACTAGACGCGATCTCCAAGATTCCTGAAAAGGAACCTGGAGAAACTAGATGCTGAAGAAGCTCCAGGATTCATGCAGAAGAGTGTGCTACTAGAAACAGCGCACATAGTAAGAAAAGTGGACTCCTAAGCAGGCGGGATGCAACTCGGAACCCCACATATAAAAACCACACAAAAAATAAAATAAAATAGTAATAATAATAATAATTGAAAATGAGAATCGAGCAGGTTCTCGAAAGCTCTCGCTATTATATATTAGTTATATATTATAATAATAATAATAATAATAATAAATAATAATAATAATAATAATAATAATAATAAATTTGATAATATTAATAATAATAACTCGAACGAAAAGAAACAAAGCAACAACCTTCTTGACATCTAAGTTCTGATGACCTCATCTCAGAAAAATTTCAGTCTGACTGTCAGCTATTTTATCAAGGACCTCTGTGCGCTTCAACTCAAGGTAATATCTCTTCCAGAAGCAGAGAATATTTGTTCCACTCCCACGTATGCCCCAGGAATTAGAACAAGGATATAAAAGTTATTTGATAACTTTCAGTAGATTATATATATGATATATATATATATAGATATATATATATATATATATATATATATATATATATAAAAATGTGTGTTTTGTGTGTGTGTGTATGTATGTATGATTATAATCACGTTAGCACGTGAGAGTCATTTATCACACATGTCCACAGGTGTGAAAAATAAGAGATGGGGTGTAGTTCCTGACCGGTTTCGACTTTTTTCTAGCCATTGACGAAGGATTTTTTTCCAAACCATTGATGAAGGACCTGATACATACTATTAGAAGTCACAAATATATTATACTAAAGAGACAGTACTGATGAACATACACACAACCATTTGAGACCGCAGATCCCCCCACCAGGTGGGAGTCCAGGTAAGAGTGGCTTTCAAAACTCATTTTTGGCTAAATTTACATATACTTTCAAGGGACAGTACCGATAAAGTATTCACCACAGATTTTTATTTTAATTGGCCCTTTGAGAGCATATTGTGGGAATTTTAGCCAAATGAGTTTTTGAAGGCCAATCCTACCTTGACCACCCGCCTTTGGGGCGAACTGCATTCTCAAATAGTTGTGTGTATGTTAGTACTGTGTCTGTAATATATATGTTTGTGACATATAATCATTGTATTAGTCTTCCATCAATGGGTAGGAGATGAAGTCGAAATCGGTCAGGATCTACAAACTGTCACTCATTTTTAACTTGTGGCCATATATATATATATATATATATATATATATATATATATATTATATATATATATATATATATGCATTCATGCAAGTATATGTGCTTGTAGGTGCCATAATACACTTTATGACACATTGAGCAAATCAACCAAAATTGGTATACAATATGACTTATCTGGAAATGAATACTATGGTAGTAAGACATCACTGGCCCCAGAGATGGTTGTGGGAAGGGTTGAAATGTGAAAATTATAAAAAAACGATAGATATTACTGTCTAATTCAATAGTTTTTTGAGGGTCGCTGAGATGATAGTGGCAACCCTGATGCCCTTTAAGTCCAAGTTCAGCCCTCATTAGGAAGTGGGGTATGAGAAATGGTGAAATGTAAATTGTCAAAAATGTTGGGCAATGTAACTGAACCAAACTATCTTAACAGGAAAGGGAGAGAGAGAGAGAGAGAGAGATGAGAGATGGAGAGAGAGAGAGAGAGTGAGAGGGGGAGGATGTGAGAGAGAGTAGAGGGTGTTTTTGGGGAGGAGAATGAGAGAAAGAGAAAAAGAGAGAGAGTTTACAGTTGTCATGCAGTTTCCCTGGACAGCCCTGGGTTGGTCAGCTAGTATATATAATATATATATATATATATATATATATATATATATATATATTGTAGCCTTATTGTCTTTATTACTTATTACTATCTTTTTTAGTAAAATAAAGTAAACCGGTGGTTTACTTTTTTATGGTGGTGTGTTTGACTAACGACTGTTCTTATTTTTTCATGATGCTTGTTTTGTGGAGAAAGCCCTTGTTATACTAAGGGTTGTGTGAGACTCCGTGAGGAGTTATAGGCAGTCGTTCTCTGAGACCTTATTTGAGAAGGTACTGCTGTTGCTGCCGCTGAAAGATATTATTGTTGCTGTACTAAAACATCCTGGAATCTTGTGGATTTTGGGAGTCGTGACGAGTGAAATCTCACCCTTCCAGGATTATATTTTTCTTCAGCCCCTTTCATCAATCCTTGGCTTAGTTAAGCTATCTAGGGGACCTCTCTGTCATCAGGTATGAAGGTATTGCCCCCTGCATTTGGAGTAAAGTGATCACGGCTAAGTTAGCACTGCTGCAGTGGGAACCATTCCTTTTCCCCAACCCCACCTGAGTGATTTTCCAGACGTGGGAGAACTGATTGCATATTATTTTGAGGAGTCGTCGGTGTTTAGTGTGTAATTTGGCAGGATATTCTTTCTTTTCGTTGGTCTCCAGCTTTCTGGACCCTCTACCCTTTGGTTTATATGTGTTGATGACCTGTCCATTTAAGTGTGTAGTTGTTTTGTGTTAGGTATTAAGTGTGAGTGTTGTTAATTATTTATTGTATTTATGAGGTTCAGGTGTCATTTCTGTCTGTAATTTGTGTATTAAAATTAAGGGTTTTATTAGAGTATTTGCTTTGACCCTTGAACTGAGTTTGTACACCTTTGTTATGAATATTTTTCCACCTTTTGTGGACTAAGTATTGGTTTTTGTGAATACAGATAAGTGTTTTGGTAAGTGTGATTATTGTGGTGGATGCCAAGACATCACAATATATATATGTATCTAAAAAAAAAAAAGGAGCCCATAAAAACACCAAAATATAGAGAGAAAAATATTATATTTCAGAGACTGCTGTCTCCCTCTTCAGGTAGATGAATGAGAAAAGTTACAGAAAAGGTTGTATTTATACCAAGTTTGTATTTATACCAAGAGGTCCATCCGCAGGTCACTCCCGCTGATAATCTTCCTTTAATCTTTTTAACCATTGGTTGAATGAAAACCTTGTCGATGATATCTGAATCCCATGCTCCTTTTGAGATGTTCATTACCTGCCTCTCTTTAATCAAGGCCAATTCCTTCATTTGACTCTTGTACCGGCAGTGGCTGCTATAAATTATATGTGACAAATTCCAGTTTATTCTATGGTTATATTCATTTATATGGTTGAAAATAGCCGAGTTCTGTTTTCCATACCTAACTGACCATTTATGTTGTATTAATCTCTGGGGAAGTGATTTTCCTGTAAATCTGTTGTAAGATTGGTCACAGTCCAGGCATGGGATTTCGTAAACGCCTGTGTCCTTGGGGGATGTCTTTTGTTGGACGTTAATCGGGGATTTGGCTAAGGTGTTTGGGTAAGTAAATGCAAAAAGGTTAGATTTTCCAAGGGTACGGGTCACTGTATTAATCCTGTCCAGGTGTGGAATTTTTATTTTATTGTTGGGTGTGTCTCTGGTCTTGTCTTGAGGGGGTCGGTAGAAAATTTTGTTTGCTTTGTGAATTGCTTTCTCAGTTATATGGTCAGGATTCTTTTAAGACGATAGTTGCTTACGAATTAGATATCCAGGAAATCTGGATATATCCAGGATATATCTATATCCAGGAAATCTGGGGAACGAATTCGTAAAGCTTTTAAGACTAGGTTGCTGGCTACACCTATCTTGATTAGGAATGTCATGATAGCTGAAGTAGTGAATGTATGAATGTGAGAACGTTGGTTTTCTGTATCTGGTAAACTTGTATTGTGTCGTGTCTCTGATTATTAAAACATCAAGAAAAGAATTTTGTTGTCTGTTCCCATTCAACTTTAAATTGATGCTGTGCACTAATGCATTTAATTTTGAAAGGAATTTATGAAAATTGCCCCATCTATTATCCCAAAATGTAAGATATCATCTACAAATCTCATCCACAGCATGTCTTTGGGTTTTATTGCATTCATTACTGTGGTTTCAAAGTGAAGTATTCCATGTACAGATTGGCTAAACAGGACTTAAAGGACTACTCATGCTACACCAAATTTTTGCTTATAGAATGATTCCCCGAATGAAAATACTTATTAGATACACTTAATTCAACTAACTTTACTATTTTGTTAAGCGCCAGTGGGAAATGATCTGAATAGGGAGATCATTTTTCCCTCTAAAAGTGAAGAACGTCCTGCACTGGTACTTTTGAGAATAGGGAATCTACATCAAGGCTTAAAAGTTTTATGTTGTGAAATGGTATATATGCTTCTCTGAATTTGTGACAAAAATCTTCCGAATGTTTAATGTGACTGGGAGAAAAAGTGCCTAAAAAAGGGGAAAGAAGGCCAGCTAACCATTTAGAAATTTTGTAATTGAAAGCTCCGGCACATGAAACGATGGGTCTGAATAGAAGATTGTCTTTGTGAGTTTTGGGGAGGCCATAAATGTAGGGTAGTTTAGGATTGATTACTTTAAATTTCTCTAATAGTTCAATGCTCTTTTTGTCTTGCCCAATTAATCTTACTTTCCAAAAAATTTTTGTGGGGACATTTTGGAGGGGATTTTTCGTCAGTTTGTCGTAAGTGTTTGTGTCGCTAAGGAGTTGGTTGATTTTATCGAGGTAGAAGTCTTTGTCCATGATTATGATTTTGCCGTCTTTGTCGGATCTACTTATTACAACATCTAACTTTTTTAGCGAGCGGATGGCTATCATAAATCTACGGGGGACCGGATATTTCTTATTAAGGTCAGTTAAAGCATTTAGTAACACTCCTTTTAAACATATCTCTTCACGGCTGTAGTTTTTGTCCGATATGAATTTATCAAAAGCCACTATGAAGTCTATGTTGTTTTTACAGTCTGGTATAAGGGCAAAGGATAAACCTAGATTTAAAACTAAATGTTGGTTTACAGTAAGGGGGGTGTTAGATAAATTTAAAACTTTGTCTTGTTGCTCAAGATTATTCCATGTGCTATTGTTTATTAAGATATTTAACTTGCGTAAAAGTCTGTTGGAATGAGTCATACTATTATAGGCAGCAATGTCGGAACAGAACGAAGTCAGATACCTGTACATGTGGTCCGTAGTGAGGAGGCGAAGATTAGATTGAGTTCCATACATTACTCTGCATAGTACGAAGATGTCGTTTTTCGTGTTGGTGATTCTTTCCTCCAGGAAAATCACCAACACGAAAACGACATCTCGTACTTCGTCGGCAAACACAATTGTTGATTCTGGTCGAAGGTGCCACACCTCTTTTATGCCAATCATTACTCTTTGAAACCTGCTGAGTGCCCTGTGTGGTGTCACAAACACCCCCCTTTCACCTTCTTCTTGCATTCAGCCTCCTAGCATACAGGGATCAATATGGGGATTCCTAGTGCCGGAGAAAAGCATAAGATCCATTTATGTGTTGAAACTTTTCTTACCTTTATTTCTTTTGGATACTCTGTGTATGCCGTATTTAGTCTGTACTGGATTCGAGGACGGCACTCCACTGCAGTACTCCAGTTGCTCATATTTCTTTAGAAGGGAAGATTTAATTGGCAGCTTTATTGTTGTAATCATAATAAATCTCCGGTTATTGATTAGTTTAGGTTTAAAGAATGTTTTGTAATTGCATATGTTGATAATTTTATTGGGTTTAAGGATGTTTATGATTTTGATTCTCCTTCTATCATGTGTTAGTATAATTTTTCTCCAAGTTGAATTGTTTTTCCTACCTTCTTCTCATTCCTGTCTCGTTTAATTGAGTAAAAGTTAGCTAGGTGGATGTTGGTTGTTTGTGTAATGTTTGCGAGTGCCTTGTTCCAGTTTCAAGGGGAGTCTTTTTACAGTTTAATCCGAGTATTGTAACAAAAGTGTTTTTAATAATTTGCCTAGCGTGTCTTGACTCCCGCCTTTTGAGATTTTGCACTGAATGTTATTTTCCGGCAATCCTACGAGAATCAGACTAGTACGAGCTAATAATCATAAAAAAAAGAAACCTGAATGTACCGAGAACCCTATAAGAGTTTTTTGGGCTTCATTAACAATATATATAAATGTATATATACTTATGTATATATATATATATATATATATATATATATATTTTATATATATGTGTGTGTGTGTGTGTGTGTGTGTGTGGTATATCTACACATATGTATATATATATATATATATATATATATATATATATATATATATATATATATATGACTGGTAAAAGTGTTCTGCTACAACTGAATTCCATCTAATAAAAGGAGCTTATAAAAACAGCAAAATATAGAGAGAAAAATACTATATTTCAGAGACTGCTGTCTCCCTCTTCAGGTAGATGAATGAGAAAAGTTACAGAAAAGGTTGTATTTATACCAAGAGGTCCATCCACAGGTAAGCCAATGTAGGTCACTCAGCTGATAATCTACCTTTAATCTTCTTAAGCGTTGGTTGAATGAAAACCTTGTCGATGATATCTGAATCCCATGTTCATTTGAGATGTTCATTACCTGGGGACGTGAAAAGCCGTATCTCCATGCGAGTAGAGGTGTGTGGCCAAGAGCGTCACAGACTTAAACAGCCGTATCTACCTTCAGAAGCAAAAGATGCTAAAACTTCCTCTAAAGTGGGACCACTTTATTCTCCAACTGGATTCACTCCCAAAACTCCCCCGCGACAAACGGCAAGCCATCACCAAAACCATGATCAAAACTTTTTACATGGGTTATGTATCTATTACCAAACAAAACAATCATTGAGGGGAGGTAAAAAAACAAAAAAAAAAACAAATCCAGCCTTCATGAGTCAAATGACATACAAAAAAACAAAATTAACAAAACTGGCAAAGCTAATAATGAAAGGTCCTTTACTTATGAATGGGTATGCAAAGAAATGAATTTACGTTACTTTCACTACAATGTATATATATATATATATATATATATATATATATATACTAAATATATATATATATAGATATATATATATATATATATATATATATATATTATATATATATATTATATTCATATATATTCATGTATAGACATATAGATATATATTCTATATAATAAAAATATTTTACATATATTATTTATATTTGTATATATATATATGTATTTAATATAATATGTATAAACCGAAGGGGAAGCCTCACACGGGATAACGTAGCGGTAAGGGTTCAAATGGAGACATCTGTTTTCATAGGCGCGGTTTGTATACTTGTCCTCCTAGATGTGATCTAGGAAAATATATCGGAGCCTCAAGAAGACTTCTTGAGGTCCGAATAGATTGCCATAGGGGGGGTGAGTTTCCGTACTGGAGTCAAATTATCATCTCCTGAATTTTCAGCATCCGTGACCACACAAAGAAATGCAGAGTCAATATTGAATATAAAAACTTGAAGGATCCTTTCAAAAGCGTCTTCTCCGCAGCAGCTAGCGGTCTTCGAATCGCTCTTTATAAAGTCGATTGTTCCGAAAACTGAACAACCAAACTGCCTCCACCCCTCTGTACCTGGCGTTAACAACGTGATGCCTTCTTGTTTTGCTTTTGTTGCTTAGTCACTCGTCTTCCTTCTCTACTGGAATGGTACTTGAGTTTCGAAGTGTTCTTATTTAGATGAGTTTATTATTTTAATTCTATTTTATTATTGTAATTTTTCAGCTTGAAAATGGGCTGGTCCCTGAAACGTTGCTTTGAATAAACGCCCATATGAAACAGATGTCTCCATGAACCCTTACCGTTATAT
>NC_087209.1:78291725-78294225 GCF_015104395.2 Macrobrachium nipponense
AAGGGTGCATGATCAAAATACCAATTTGCAGCGCTCTACCCTCAGAGTTCTTTAAGATCTGAGGGCAATAAGACACATCTCTCTGAGTCTATATAGCATATATATACCAATACATATTTATATATATAGTACACACAAACACGCACACAAACACACACACACACACACACATATATATACATATATATATACTATATATATACTATATATATATACATATATATATATATATATATATATATATATATATATATATATATATATATATATAATATAGTATATTACAAATATATTCAGAGAGTATGCATGTACATACATACATTGCAAGCATATACACAATCACGCATAAACACGCACACATATACAAATATATTCAGAGAATGTGCATGTACTACATACATGCATACATATACAACAATCACGCATAAACACGCACACGACGCCCAACGACTGCGTATATATATATTATATATATATATATATCCCTATATATAGTATATTATATTACGTATATTATTAAATTAATAAAAAATATATATATAATATATTATATATATATATATTGTATATGATATATATTCTTAATTATATGATAATATTATATGAAATATATATATATATATATATATATAGATATATATAGTATATTAATTCTGTTATAAAGTATATATATATATCTATATATATGTTATATATATATATTTAAATAAATATATAATATATTATATATATATATATTATATATATTATGTTATTGTATGGAGTATATTAAATATTATATAGATATAGTATATATTATAATATTATATATATATTATAAATATATATATATGTAGATAATGTGTGGGTATATTATAATATATAGTAATATATATATAATTATATTAATTAATTAGGCTATATTATATTATTATATATAGTAACTATATATAATATATATATATTATACTTAATATATATTATAATATATATTAATTTATCAATTCGAAATTCAGATGAAGCCAACAACATACAACCAGTAGTAATGCATATCTAACTGTACACCTTCTTCAATCACCGTAACATTAATTCATACAAATCACTCTAATTCCGTCAATATTTTCTTTACTGTGAATCTCACTTTAGTACTTGCAGCTACTTTAGTTCAGAGAAATGGGTCTGCTCTATTGCATGTGTAGGAGAAGATATGAAGCAGTAGCGTACGATGAGAGACATGTTTTTAGTACCAACACGTCCTTTTCTTTTGAGGGTCAGGGCCGATTCCCATCGGGGCGTTTAGTTACAGAACTGGATGTAAATTATCTAACCCTGAAACATCTTATATAAGGAAGCATACTTTTAAATGTAAAGCTACTGTCAATTACGAAGATTTTAAAATTATTGGCCAAACAAAGGAACCCAACGAACTGTTGATTTTGGAAACTCTGAACATCAAACTACGAGTTCCTTCCAAACTTTTAAAACAACCATTCCTCTGCTGTTACCCATTGTTTTTAGCCTAATTATTCTGTCATTCCTTGTGCCTCTTGACGTTGTTTACTTTTAGTGTGTTTTTATCTTTGATGCTGAAAGGTTGGTTGGGTTTTGAGCTGTTTTTGGCTGTGGTTTTGTGAATATATGACTTTTACTTTTTATGATATTTGTTATTACTTTTATCTTTGTGTAATTTAGCTTTAATTTTTAAATATTCTTCTCGTCATTTGTAAGTTGTTTGGTATTTCTGGTCTGTTTTAATCAAGTGTGCATGTAATTTAAGTATGAGAGTTGTAATTTTACCATTAAACTGTTTTTACTTTTCAACTATTGGATCTTGTGATCAGCTCTTATTTTATGTTAACATTTTATACTTTATTTTGTAGAAAAATCCCTGAAGATGTGGCGATGTTGTCACGAAACGTAGGATTAAAGGATAATGTGAATCTCTTCGTGTTCCTGCCCTTGATCTTCTTTAACATGTGAATAAACGCCCTGTACGTCTGGACTGTGTCGTATATATATATATATATATATATATATATATATATATATATATATATATATATATATATATATATATATATATATATATATACAGACATATAGACAGACACAAATAATTGATCGAATATTAACAAGAGGCCTCACTTGTCTTCAACAAAAATCAAGATCAAATTTTTAAATGCGCAAATATTTTTTTAAGCGTACCTCTCTCTCTCTCTCTCTCTCTCTCTCTCTCTCTCTCGCTCTCTCTCTTCTCTCTCTCATTCGTCTCTATTCTTATTCAGATAATCTTTTCTTAACTGGCATATTTACCCTTACTAATACCATAAGTAACAGGCGAATAAATATAAAAGCTGGGCTTTCTCAGTCAAGATGACCATTTACGAAATGTGGAAATCCAGGGAAAGCGAGATGAATCCTGCTTGGAATCTGCATGAGAGGAGCACTGACTCCTGAATGAAAAGCAATGGCAATGCAACACAGATTAAGGCATCGGGTACTGCATTCATTGCAGCCTCCT
>NC_087209.1:78296725-78311725 GCF_015104395.2 Macrobrachium nipponense
GACAGATACAGCTGGGCATCCCTATTAAAAACAGCAATAATCGAACCAGATTGCTCCTTCATTTCCATTTAGAAATTTGATAGCAAAATCCTTTTATCAAAACTGACTAAAACAACGGCTAAGAAACGGAGACATTACTCTTCACCAAACGGACCTCCAAAGAAGGGATATTGTTCTAATTACAGGTAGCGCCGAGGACGTTCAGGTGAATGGCTGAGAGGGACAGGCGCTGGAGAGGCGGGGAAGAAGAGCTCACCAAAACGCGTGTGCGCTTTTTTTTGATCCCATTGTTCTATAACAAGGAACATGAAGTTCAGAGTACACCCACTGAGGAAAAGAAAGCATCAGAGGGGAGATAAAAGAAAGCCTGTGAGGAATAAGCCTAAAAGCAAAGCGGCTCGGGGCAGTAGACAAAGAGTGAAAACTTTGATTGATAAGGATATTCGACTTTTCTTTTTTCGTTTTTTCTTTAGTTCACGTTGTTGTCAGCAGTTATGGGACTTGTATCATACATTCAGAAGATAGAATCCTAGGGAACGTCTAACATACGCCTAATTATATACACTTGTATTCCATGTCTTTACATATTCTTTTACTAAACATAATGCGTTGCCGAATCGCTCTTATATCTGGGTAGAACAATATATATCCCCATGTTAGAATAAGAACATGATGTCAAATACAAAAATCCATAGAGAAATGTTTGACGGTGTTTACATATTTTTTCGAATCTTAATGAGTTATTGTCAGAACTCAAACAAAGGCGAATATACTTAATCAGTTGAAATCTTGATTAAGAATCGTACAAACTGAACGGAGACCCAGTGAACTCTTAGAATCTCCGTGAGTGATTCTATGAATTGTATGCGGATATACACAGGCATGGAATCTTAGTGAGAAATTCTTGAATATGATAGGAAACGACCAATAGAATCTGATGAGGAATTCTATAGAGGGCAGGGATATACCAAACCATTAAGAACATGTGATGGATTCTACAAAGAGCTAAGGAATACAAGACGTTTTAAGAATCTTAGGGTGGAGTCTCATGAACAGAACTCGTATACAATGATGATAATTGAAATGCAAACACAAACACACACAGATACACAACAAACTGCTATCTTTATTTCCCTGTTCATGAAACTCTTCAGTCATATTTTTTGAACAACGCAATGATCTCAGAAATTCTCGTTTTTCACAGAATTTATGAATACGCATATCACTACAAACCCTGGATCCAAATGAGAGAAAATGTAGAAGCTTTTTCCTTCTGTGATGAGATTCAAACCCACGCACGATAGTAAGAATGATTACTGCGTAGTCCACTTTAGCAATGCCTGCAGTTGATAACCATATCCAAAAAAACTGTAAGGATATCAAGACGTGAAGAGGTCATCGTGGGTACTAGATATATAGATATATATATATATATATATATATATATATATATATATATATATATAGTATATATATATATATATATATGTATATATATATCTATCTATCTATCCATCTATCTATCTTATCTATATATTTATATATATATATATATATATATATAATATATATATATATATAATATATATATATACTATATGTATCCATAAATATAAAGAGAAGGACTCACCACCAAGATTCAGCCTTCAGCAACCATCGCTGTGACCATGCCCTGGCAGATCTGGGCGAAACGTCAGAGAGAGAGAGAGGAAGAGGAGGGAGAGAGAGAGAGAGGGGAGAGGAAACAGGAAAGTAGTAATACAGCAGTAATAAAGATAATTCAATTATGGAATTACACCGGATTTGACGATCCCCAGGCCACGGATTTGCCAGTTTCAGAAACATTGAGAAATCCTTAATAGGAAAATAGAGAAGAGAGAGAGAGAGAGAGAGGGGAGAAACTTGTAGTAGTAATAGCAGAAATAAAGATAATTCAATATGAACTTACACCTATTTGACGATCCCTTTGGCACGTTGCTTGCCAGTTTCAGCAACATTGAGAAATCCGTTAATAAGGAAAATAGAGAAGACTCTATACAAATAATGGAGCTGATGCAGACAATCCTTTTCAACAAGACTTTATATACTGTATAGGTAGACCAATGGACTTGGGTAAATTTATTGCGACTAGTTTACAGAGTACTGGTCTCCTGTTCCTTATTCGACTCTGCTTTCCATGGAATTCTGTTGCATATATATCTTATTATATATATATAATATATATCTATATATATATTATATATATTTTATTTATTATAAGATATATGTTATTATAGTATATCTATATTATGTTATGCCTAGGGTTATGATTAATGATATATTGCCAATATGTTCGCTGTGACCTATTGGAATGTGGAGAAGCAACGACCCGAGAAAAGCTGATCAATGGTTTCTGTGGGTGGCGTGATATGAAAACTGCATAGAAAGACAAGTCAATGTACGACAGTTCGTAGGTCTTTCCAAAGTGCCTTTGGGAAACTGGTTGCAGCCAGTAATATGAGGCGTTAACGAACTGTGCATTCGTATGTGCGTGTGTGCCTCTTCTGTTCTTAATGTACGATACCCAAGTCTATGGGGGATTTGCATAGAGGCGGCTTTGAGAGAAAGGCAGGATTCCGTGGAAGCGCAGCGGAAGTCTCTTTATAATATAGTGCTTGAAATATTCCGGCTGCTTGGGTGAGTCTTATAATGTTTTAGCCAAAGAGTGGCTTGTTATCTATTTGACATTTTTATAAGTATATTCAATCTTTAATCTTAGTTGATAAACTCATGTGTGTACTCACGAGTGGTTTCTATGTCTTTGAAACAGACGGTTCTGGCAAGGAACTAAGGAACTATGGGGGGGACCGAGGAAGCCCCGATGGGGGAAATAGACTGTTGGTGCGACCATTACTGTTTAGACATTTTACTGTTGGGTTTTTTTAACTGAAGTAAGTACAGTCAGTAATACTTGATCTTTGATTCGTTATCTTTTCATTGTTAATAAATGTATTTTTTATGATGCAACTTTCTCATTTTGATTACCTGTTAGAGTGGAGAGAAAGAAGTAGAGAGAGAGAGAGAGAGAGAGAGAGAGAGAGAGAGAGCGGTCGCTTGGCGAGAGAGAGAGAAAGGAAAGTCGCGAGCCGCTGGTTGAGATTGTGAATGCCTGACGCTCGGAGTTACACGTTTACCAAATGAATAATGAGGATCATATCCTCATTACATATATATATATATTATAATATATATATATATATATATAATATATATATATTTATATATATATATATATATACATATATATATTATATATATATATATATATATATTTATAGATACATAGATCAAATAGATATACAAATATAATAAATATATACACACACAACGGCACACACCACCACACACACGCATATATATATATATATATATATATATATATATATATATATATATATATATATATATATATATATATAGTATATATATATATATACTATATATATATATATATATATATATATATATATATATAAATATATATATATATATATATATAGGTATGTATATAAACGGTAAGGGTTCAAATGGAGACATCTGTTTCATATGGGCGTTTATTCAAAGCAACGTTTCAGGGACCAGCCCCATTTTCAAGCTGAAAATTACAATAATAAAATAGAATTAAAATAATAACTCATCTAAATAAGAACACTTCGAAACTCAAGTACCATTTCCAGTAGAGGAAGGAAGACGAGTGACTAAGCAACAAAAGCAAAACAAGAAGGCATCACTGTTGTTAACGCCAGGTACAGAGGGGTGGAGGCAGTTTGGTTGTTCAGTTTCGGAACAATCGACTTTATAAAGAGCGATTCGAAGACCGCTAGCTGCTGCAGAAGACGCTTTTGAAAGGATCTTCAAGTTTTTTATATTCAATATTGACTCTGCATTTCTTTTGTGTGGTCACGGATGCTGGAAAATTCAGGAGATGATAATTTGACTCCAGTACGGAAACTCACCCCCCTATGGCAATCTATTCGGACCTCAAGAAGTCTTCTTGAGGCTCCGATATATTTTCCTAGATCACATCTAGGACAAGTATACAAACGCCCCTATGAAACAGATGTCTCCATTTGAACCCTTACCGCTACGTATCCCGTGTGAGGCTTCCCCTTCGGTTTATACATATATATTTAAATACATATATATATACAAATATAAATATATATATGTAAATATATTTTTATATATAGATATATATCTATATGTCTATACATGTATATATATGTATATATATATATATATATATATATATATATATATATATATATATATATATATATATATATATATATATATATATATATATAATATATATATATATATATATACATTGTAGTGAAAGTAACGTAAATTCATTTCTTTGCATACCCATTCATAAGTAAAGGACCTTTCATTATTAGCTTTTTCCAGTTTTGTTAATTTTGTTTTTTGTATGTCATTTGACTCATGAAGGCTGGATTTGTTTTTTGTTTTTTTTACCTCCCCTCAATGATTGTTTTGGGTTAATAGATACATAACCCATGTAAAAAGTTTTGATCATGGTTTTTGGTGATGGCTTGGCCGTTTGTCGCGGGGAGTTTTGGGAGTTGAATCCAGTTGGAGAATAAAGTGGTCCCACTTTAGAGGAAGTTTTAGCATCTTTTGCTTCTGAAGGTAGATACGGCTGTTTAAGTCTGTGACGCTCTTGGCACACACCTCTACTCGCATGGAGATACGGCTTTTCACGTCCCCAGGTAATGAACATCTCAAAATGAACATGGGATTCAGATATCATCGACAAGGTTTTCATTCAACCAACGCTTAAGAAGATTAAAGGTAGATTATCAGCTGGAGTGACCTACATTGGCTTACCTGTGGATGGACCTCTTGGTATAAATACAACCTTTTCTGTAACTTTTCTCATTCATCTACCTGAAGAGGGAGACAGCAGTCTCTGAAATATAGTATTTTTTCTCTCTATATTTTTGCTGTTTTTTATAAGCTCCTTTTATTAGATGGAATTCAGTTGTAGCAGAAACATTTTACCAGTCATATATATAATATTTTATGTATATATATATATATATATATATTATATATATATATATATATATATATACATATGTGTGTGTGTGTATATACACACACACACACACACACACACACATATATATATATATATATATAATATATAGATATATATATATATATATATAAATAAATATATATATATATATATATATACTATATATCTATATGATATATATATATATATATATATAATATATATATATATATATATATAGATATATATATATATATCATATATATATATATATATATATATATATACATAAGTATATATATACATTTATATATATTGTAATGAACCACAACTCTTATAGGGTTCTCGGTACATTCAGGTTCTTTTTTTTATGATTATTAGCTCGTACTAGTATGATTCTCGGTAGGATTGCCGGAAAATAAACAGTTCAGTGCAAAAATCTCAAAAAGGCGGGAGTCAAGAACACGCTAGGCAAATTATTAAAACACTTTTGTTACAATAACTCGGATTAAACTGTAAAAAGACTCCCCTTGAAAACTGGAACAAGGCACTCGCAAACATTACACAAACAACCAACATCCACCTAGCTAACTTTTACTCAAATTAAAGAGACAGGAATGAGAAGAAGGTAGGAAAAACAATTCAACTTGGAGAAAAATTATACTAACACATGATAGAAGGAGAATCAAAATCATAAACATCCTTAAACCCAATAAAATTATCAACATATGCAATTACAAAACATTCTTTAAACCTAAACTAATCAATAACCGGAGATTTATTATGATTACAACAATAAAGCTGCCAATTAAATCTTCCCTTCTAAAGAAATATGAGCAACTGGAGTACTGCAGTGGAGTGCCGTCCTCGAATCCAGTACAGACTAAATACGGCATACACAGAGTATCCAAAAGAAATAAAGGTAAGAAAAGTTTCAACACATAAATGGATCTTATGCTTTTCTCCGGCACTAGGAAGCCCCATATTGATCCCTGTATGCTAGGAGGCTGAATGCAAGAGCAGGTGAAAGGTGTTGTGACACCACACAGGGCACTCAGCAGGTTTCAAGAGTAATGATTGGCATAAAGAGGGTGTGGCACCTTCGACCAGAATCAACAAATGTGGTTGCCGACGAAGTACGAAGATGTCGTTTTTCGTGTTGGTGATTTTCCTGGAGGAAAGAATCACCAACACGAAAAACGACATCTTCGTACTATGCAGAGTAATGTATGGAACTCAATCTAATCTTCGCCTCCTCACTACGGACCACATGTACAGGTATCTGACTTCGTTCTGTTCCGACATTGCTGCCTATAATAGTATGACTCATTCCAACAGACTTTTACGCAAGTTAAATATCTTAATAAACAATAGCACATGGAATAATCTTGAGCAACAAGACAAAGTTTTAAATTTATCAACACCCCCCTTACTGTAAACCAACATTTAGTTTTAAATCTAGGTTTATCCTTTGCCCTTATACCAGACTGTAAAAACAACATAGACTTCATAGTGGCTTTTGATAAATTCATATCGGACAAAAACTACAGCCGTGAAGAGATATGTTTAAAAGGAGTGTTACTAAATGCTTTAACTGACCTTAATAAGAAATATCCGGTCCCCCGTAGATTTATGATAGCCATCCGCTCGCTAAAAAAGTTAGATGTTGTAATAAGTAGATCCGACAAAGACGGCAAAATCATAATCATGGACAAAGACTTCTACCTCGATAAAATCAACCAACTCCTTAGCGACACAAACACTTACGACAAACTGACGAAAAATCCCTCCAAATGTCCCCACAAAAATTTTTGGAAGTAAGATTAATTGGGCAAGACAAAAAGAGCATTGAACTATTAGAGAAATTTAAAGTAATCAATCCTAAACTACCCTACATTTATGGCCTCCCCAAAACTCACAAAGACAATCTTCTATTCAGACCCATCGTTTCATGTGCCGGAGCTTTCAATTACAAAATTTCTAAATGGTTAGCTGGCCTTCTTTCCCCCCCTTTTTTAGCACTTTTTCTCCCAGTCACAATTAAAACATTCGGAAGATTTTTGTCACAAATTCAGAGAAGCACATATACCATTTCACAACATAAAACTTTTAAGCCTTGATGTAGATTCCCTATTCTCAAAAGTACCAGTGCAGGACGTTCTTCACTTTTAGAGGGAAAAATGATCTCCCTATTCAGATCATTTCCCACTGGCGCTTAACAAAATAGTAAAGTTAGTTGAATTAAGTGTATCTAATAAGTATTTTCATTAGGGGAATCATTCTATAAGCAAAAATTTGGTGTAGCATGAGTAGTCCTTTAAGTCCTGTTTAGCCAATCTGTACATGGAATACTTCACTTTGAAACCACAGTAATGAATGCAATAAAACCCAAAGACATGCTGTGGATGAGATTTGTAGATGATATTCTTACATTTTGGGATAATAGATGGGGCAATTTTCATAAATTCCTTTCAAAATTAAATGCATTAGTGCACAGCATCAAATTTAAAGTTGAATGGGAAACAGACAACAAAATTCCTTTTCTTGATGTTTTAATAATCAGAGACACGACACAATACAAGTTTACCAGATACAGAAAACCAACGTTCTCACATTCATACATTCACTACTTCAGCTATCATGACATTCCTAATAAGTAGGTGTAAGCCAGCAACCTAGTCTTAAAAGCTTTACGAATTCGTTCCCCAGATTTCCTGGATATAGATATATCCTGGATATATCCAGATTCCTGATATCTAATTCGTAAGCAACTATCGTCTTAAAAGAATCCTGACCATATAACTGAGAAAGCAATTCACAAAGCAAACAAAATTTTCTACCGACCCCCTCAAGACAAGACCAGAGACACACCCAACAATAAAATAAAAATTCCACACCTGGACAGGATTAATACAGTGACCCGTACCCTTGGAAAATCTAACCTTTTTGCATTTACTTACCCAAACACCTTAGCCAAATCCCCGATTAACGTCCAACAAAAGACATCCCCCAAGGACACAGGCGTTTACGAAATCCCATGCCTGGACTGTGACCAATCTTACAACAGATTTACAGGAAAATCACTTCCCCAGAGATTAATACAACATAAATGGTCAGTTAGGTATGGAAAACAGAACTCGGCTATTTTCAACCATATAAATGAATATAACCATAGAATAAACTGGAATTTGTCACATATAATTTATAGCAGCCACTGCCGGTACAAGAGTCAAATGAAGGAATTGGCCTTGATTAAAGAGAGGCAGGTATGAACATCTCAAAGGAGCATGGGATTCAGATATCATCGGACAAGGTTTTCATTCAACAATGGTTAAAAAGATTAAAGGAAGATTATCAGCGGGAGTGACCTGCGGATGGACCTCTTGGTATAAATACAAACTTGGTATAAATACAACCTTTTCTGTAACTTTTCTCATTCATCTACTGAAGAGGGAGACAGCAGTCTCTGAATATAATATTTTTCTCTCTATATTTTAGGTTTTGTTTTTATGGGCTCCTTTTTTTTTTTAGATACATATATATATTGTGATGTCTTGGCATCCACCACAATAATCACACTTACCAAAACACTTATCTGTATTCACAAAAACCAATACTTAGTCCACAAAAGGTGGAAAAATATTCATAACAAAGGTGTACAAACTCAGTTCAAGGGGTCAAGAAAAAATATTATAATAAAACCCTTAATTTTAATACACAAATTACAGACAGAAATGACACCTGAACCTCATAAATACAATAAATAATTAACAACACTCACACTTAATACCTAACACAAAACAACTACACACTTAAATGGACAGGTCATCAACACATATAAACCAAAGGGTAGAGGGTCCAGAAAGCTGGAGACCAACGAAAAGAAAGAATATCCTGCCAAATTACACACTAAACACCGACGACTCCTCAAAAATAATATGCAATCAGTTCTCCACGTCTGGAAAATCACTCAGGGTGGTTGGGGAAAAGGAATGGTTCCCACTGCAGCAGTGCTAACTTAGCCGTGATCACTTTACTCCAAATGCAGGGGCAATACCTTCATACCTGATGACAGAGAGGTCCCCTAGATAGCTTAACTAAGCCAAGGATTGATGAAAGGGGCTGAAGAAAATATAATCCTGGAAGGGTGAGAATTTCACTCGTCACGACTCCCCAAAATCCACAAGATTCCAGGATGTTTTAGTTACAGCAACAATAATATCTTTCAGCGGCAGCAACAGCAGTACCTTCTCAAATAAGGCTCAGAGAACGACTGCCTATAACTCCTCACGGAGTCTCACACAACCCTTAGTATAACAAGGGCTTCTCCACAAACAAGCATCATGAAAAATAAGAACAGTCGTTAGTCAAACCACCAACATAAAAAAGTAAACCACCGGTTTACTTTTTTTACTAAAAAGATAATAATAAGTAATAAAGACAATAAGGCTACAATATATATACTATATAATATATATATATATATATATATATATATATATATATATATATATTATATATATATATATATATATATATATATTATATATATATATATTATATATATATATATATATATATATATATATATATATATATATATATATATATATACACGGAAAAGCTGAACAACCCAGGGCTGTCCAGGGAAACTGCATGACAACTGATAAACTCTCACTTTTTTCTCTTTCTCTTATTCTCCTCCCAAAACACCCTCTACTCTCTCTCACATCCACCCCCCCCTCTCTCTCTCTCTCTCTCTCTCTCTCTCTCTCTCTCCCTTTCCTGTTAAGATAGTTGGTTCAGTTACATTGCCCAACATTTTTGACAATTTACATTTCACCATTTCTCATCCCCACTTCCTATGAGGGCTGAACTTGGACTTAAAGGGCATCAGGATTGCCACCATTCATCTCAGCGACCTCAAAAACTATGAATTAGACACTAATATCTATCGTTTTTGATAATTTTCATATTTCAACCCTTCCCACAACCATCTCTGCGGCCAGTGATGTCTTACTACCATAGTATTCATTTCCAGATAAGTCATATGTATACCAATTTTGTTTGATTTGCTCAATGTGTCATAAAGTGTATATGGCACATACAAGCACATATACTTGCATGAATGCATCCATATATATATATATATATATATACATATATATATATATATATATATATATATATATATATATGGCCACAAGTTAAAAATGAGTGACAGTTTGTAGATCCTGACCGATTTCGACTTCATCTCCTACCCATTGATGGAAGACTAATACATAGTATTATATGTCACAAACATATATACTACAGACACAGTACTAACATGCACATAACTATTTGAGAATGCAGTTCGCCTTAAAGGCGGGTGTTAAGGTAGGATTGGCCTTCAAAACTCATTTGGCTAAAATTCACAATATACTCTCAAGGGACAATAAAATATTTTTGGTGAATACTTTCATCGGTACTGTCCCTTGAAAGTACATTGTAAATTTTAGCCAAATGAGTTTTGAAAGCCACTCTTACCTTGACTCCCACCTGTGGGTGGATCTGCGGTCTCAAATGGTTGTGTGTATGTTCATCAGTACTGTCTCTTTAGTATATATTTGTGACTTCTAATAGTATGTATCAGTCCTTCATCAATGGTTTGGAAAAAAATCCTTCGTCAATGGCTTAGAAAAAAAGTCGAAACCGGTCAGGAACTACACCCCATCTCTTATTTTTCACCTGTGGACATGTGTGATAAATGGCTCACGTGCTAAAGTTAATATAATCATACATACCATACATACACACACACACAAACCACATACATTTTATATATATCATATATATATATATATATATATATATAATATATATATATATATGTATATATATATATATATACCTATATATATATATATATATATATATATATATTATATATATATAATCTACTGAAGTTATCAAATACTTTTATATCCTTGTTCTAATTCCTGGGGCTACGTGGGAGTGGAACAAATATTCTCTGCTTCTGGAAGAGATATATTACCTTGGAGTTGAAGCGCACAGAGGTCCTTGATAAAATAGCTGACAGTCAGACTGAAATTTTCTGAGATGAGGTCATCAGAACTTAGATTGTCAAGAAGGTTGTTGCTTTGTTTCTTTTCGTTCGAGTTTATTTATTATTATTATTATTATTATTTATTATTATTATTATTATTATTATTATTATTAATAATATATAACTAAATATATAATAGCGAGAGCTTTCGAGAACCTGCTCGATTCTCATTTTCAATTATTAGTATTATTACTATTTTGTTTTATTTTTTTGTGGTTTTTATATGTGGGGTTCCGAGTTGCATCCCGCCTGCTTAGGAGTCCACTTTTCTTACTATGTGCGCTGTTTCTAGTAGCACACTCTTCTGCATGAATCCTGGAGCTTCTTCAGCATCTAGTTTCTCCAGGTTCCTTTTCAGGAATCTTGAAGATCGTGTCTAGTGTTCCTATGATTAAGTAAACAATTTTCACTGGCATATTTCATATCTTTCTTATTTCTATTTTCAGGTCTTGATACTTGTCAACTTTTTCTCTTTCTTTCTCATCGACTCTAGTGTCCCATGGTATTGCGAGATCAATGAATGACATTTTCTTGTTGGTTTTGTCAATCAACGTCACGACTTGCCTATTTGCAAGAATCACCCTATTTGTCGTGATACAATAATCCCAGAGGATCGTTGCCTGATCGTTACCTATCACTCCCTCAAGTTGGTGTTTGTACCACTTATTACTGCAAGCTAGCTGGCGTGTCCTGCACAGGCACCAGTGGAGGGCTTTTTCTACTGAATCCTGCCTCTTTTTGAACTGGTTCTGTGTAAGTACCGGACATTCATCTTGCACTTCCTGCATATGGGTGAGATGTTATTTCCGTCTATCGTTCTTTGAACATATCTTGTTCTTAGGGCCTGATCTTGTCCCGCTGTTAGCAATCCTTCTGAATCCTACTTGAGTTCTCCCTCCTGTAGCCATTGCCATGTTTTATCGCTGGCTAGTTCCTTAGTCTGTCCTATGTACTGTCCGTGCATTGGTTTGCGTTTTTGGCGAAGATACCCACAGCGACGTTAATATGGATATATATAAGAATATATCTAAAAAGGAAGTTTTCGAGAACCTACTCGAGTTTTCTTAATTTCAATTATTACTACAATTGTTCATATTATTATTATTATTTTATTTTTTGTCTATCTCAGTCATCCAGTTCTACTGGTTGGTTTTTATAGTGTGGGTTCCGGGCTGCATTCTCCTTCCTTAGAAGCCCGTTATTATTATTATTATTATTATTATTATTATTATTATTATTATTATTATTATTATTATTATTATTATTATTATTATAAAAAGAATAACTATGATATGGTAATGCAAGAAACAGAATCATCCCTCTTGTCCGTGTTTACTTAAAAAACCTTATAAGACGGGTGTTCTTGTTGTTATTATTATCATTATGGGATATTATTATTATATTACAATTGTCTCTTGAAGGAAGTTATAAATTTATTTGACTAATGTATAAAATGCTGAATTATCATTAACTAAAAATATTAGTTTCCTGCTAAGCGAGCCATAAAAAAAGTGAACTCGAGTAAAGTGCCAATTTATCAAAGGCTGTAATGTTGCTGTGTGCTACTAGGAACCCATTACAGAAGTTAATATATCATTTACATGTAATCTGAATCGACCTTTTTATAGAAGCGATCTTTTATTCTTGGCTGGTATACGGTATAAAGATAATATTGATAATGATTTCGTCGCTTTTCTTAAAAAGGTGTTTCGCGTTGAGTCAAAGAAACAGGAATTTTAGGATAGGATATTTCTGATTTATTTAATAGAATAGATATGTAAAAAAAAAATAATGTGCAAGTTAAACAATGCAGAACAATTTTTTCTAATAAAATATAGCGTATTTTTTAAATTTTCGTTGGTGAAACAAGGCTCTATTTGACCTTAGATTTGAGGACGTCTTAATTTACGTTAGATGTTAGGAATATAATGTTTACAACTTATGCGTGGTGGGAAAGTCATGCGTGCGTTCAAGTAAGCTGGAGGTTTGATCGCGCCTTTTTTATATGCCGATACTTCCTCCGTTATACAAGAGTAAACATTCATTACCACTTATTCAGAAAAGCGATGCATTATGTGTTCACGTAGGCGTGTCTCCGTAGGAGTGTCTTGGCTTAAGGCTATTAGGAGATGTTTTTTTTTCCATTATTATATCTCAATACGTTAAGATGATACATCTTATTGAAAGATTACAGAGCGTTGTTTTTGCTGTGGTGTAAAAATAATGCTCTCTGGTTCAGATCAGCTCTGAAGATAAATTATTCGATATTAACGAAGTGGACAAAAACTTTACTGATAAAGTAAAGTTATGGTCGTTACATAATTGTTATTAATGTCCCTGAGTGGGGAACAGTCAAAAAGCCAACATTATTATTCTTTTTATCCCAGTAATAGCAGTCAGCAATAAATCATAAACTTTCGCATAACAGAAAGTAATAAAAGTGCTGAAGTACATATCAGAATTATGCGTATATATGTGTATATGTATACATATATACATATACAATATGTATATATATTACACATGCATACATATATATATGATATATATATATATATATATATATATATATATATATATATATATATATATATATATATATATATACTCTATATACGTATATTTATGAATATATTTATATATACATACATACATACATACACACACACACACACACACACACACACACACACACATATATATATATATATATATATATATATGTGTGTGTGTGTGTGTGTGTGTGTGTGTGTGTGTTTGTGTGTGTGTATATACACATGCATACATATATGAATATATATATAATATATATATATATATATATATATGAATATAACTTTACTTTATCAGTAAAGTTTTTCTCCACTTTATTAATATCGAATAATTGATCTTCAGAGCTGATCTGAACCAGAGAGCATTATTTTTTACACCACAGCAAAAACCACGCCCTGTAGTCTTTCAATAAGATGTATCTTCTTAACGTATTAAGATATAATAATGGAAGAATATTTCTCCCACTTAATCCAAGACACGCCAACGGAGACACGCCTAAGTGAAACGACATAAAACATCGTTTTTCTGAATAAGTGGTAATGAATGTTTACTCTTGTGTAATGGGGAAAGTACCGGCATGTAAACAAGGCGTGACCCGACCTCCAGCTTACTCGAGATGCGTGAAAAATTTTCCCCTCATCCCTCATACGTAAGCTGTAAACATATTATATTCCTAACTTTTAACGCAAATTAAAACATGGCTAAAATCTGAGGTCAAATAGAGCCTTGTTTCACCAACGAAAATAAAATAAATACGTTATATTTTATAAGAGATAATTTTTCTGTAGTGTATATTATCTAATTTTTACATTTTCATTCTAATAAATAAATCATAATCTCCTATCCTAAAATCCCTGTATCTAACTGGAAGTGAAACACCTTTTTCATATCTTTTTATGCTCTCCCATAGACCTTTCTTACCCCCAACAAGAACAACAACATCAAGAGCAACAGCAAAGTTGTTTGAGGCTTACTTCCCGAGTAAGCGATAACCAGAATTATTAATAAAATGGGAGTAAGATAAAGATGGTAATTAAGACTTTGTTGATATATCACAAATGATAGATAAAGGGAAACGTCTACCGAACAAAACATATAAAGAAATAATTACATTTTCGTAGAAAAATTTGTTCAAGAATTTAATTTTAGTAGAAATATTTAAATAATTGCATTTTCATTAAAGCATCGAATAACTACATTTATTCCTAAAGTTAGCATAATTGCATTTTTTTTGCAATATTAAATACATTTTCTT
>NC_087209.1:78316725-78329607 GCF_015104395.2 Macrobrachium nipponense
CCAGTTGCGTTACTCAGCCCGACACCATGTTAAGTAAAATACAGGATACGAAGTAATATTATACATGTTTTGTTGTTGTTGTAAATGCTCATAAATAGTTGAATGTTAAAAAAGATAAAAAAATATTGATTTTCCCAAATGAACTCACACAGACTACCAGTAAATTGTGAGCAGTATAGCGTACTTCCCGCAGTTGCAAAATAACTCAGATGCATCTGAAATTACAATAGAATTTTCGCGATGATGTACTTTAAAAAATAATAGATTAGAGACGTACGAAGATACTTTACTTCTTAAATTAATTTTCATTTAAGACGAATGAAGATACTTCGTGAATTATATAAAAACACCATAACGAAATCACATCGGCATAAAATTGCCAATTTTCTTCACGCCTTCAACAAGTAAAAACGGCATTTAAACTCCGGCCTATTAAGACCCCCGTTATAGAGAACCCCGGACGCGATTTAAATACCCTGATGGGGTTCCGAAGATGCAGGTGTCCGCTGTCTGGCGCAAATGAATGAGGGGGGGGGGGGAATGATTTAAAACCATTCATTCGCCGGGAAGAATTTAAAGGTATTCATTCAAAAACTGAACTGAGCTATTTGATTCAACGGAGTTTAAATAGCTCTCACCTTTTTAAAGCTAGAGGCGGTGTTGCCAACTGGCATTAAGTGCTGATATTTTACTAAAATATATTTTTAAGTATTTTTTTAAATATCCTGATTAGATTTTATAGAATAAAATAGTTTTTAAGCTTATGTTAGATTCAATATTGTTTAAAATATCTAATGTAATGGTAACATATATGATATATTTCGTGTTTATGTTCTTGTCTCCTGACGTGAATTAATTAGACCAAAAGAAAAGTAATATCAAAGATTTCTCTCTCTCTCTCTCTCTCTCTCTCTCTCTCTCAGTGTGCCTGACATTTGGTTTGATTAACTGCAGCCATCTCTCTCTCTCTCTCTCTCTCTCTCTCTCTCTCTCTCTCTTGCAGTTTAAGAATTTTTTTTTTCGAGGAATTCGCGCCTAGTTTTATCTTTTCAGTTGTTTGTTAGCTTGTAAGCTTGTCATCTCTCTCTCTCTCTCTCTCTCTCTCTCTCTCTCTCTCTCTCTCTCTCGTGCGCACATGAAGGAATCCTCAGAGGGGTTTCAAAATTATTATTTATTCTATTTAAATCTGAACCTCGCACTAGGTATCAGGGTATTAGAATGGCAAGGAAGCATAAAGTAGCTAATAAACAAATAATATTCAGCTTGAAAAAAAGTCTGCTGAAAAGCTATTTCTCCTTATTACCATAGGTTCAGTCAGGGGACAGAAAGCCACTGAAACTCTATGGGCTATATACCATCGCAGAAAGTGATTGTTCATTATAATATACAGGGTGTCCATAAAGTCCCAGTACCACGACAAGTATTTATTGCTCAGAAACCGTATAACATAGAGTAATGCAGTTTTTTTGTAGAATGAAGTGCTCTGAATGTAGACTTGAGGAAATGTATAGCAGTCTACAAAAAAGCTGCATTACTTTATGTATATGGTTTCTAAGCGATAGATACTTGTAATTATACTGGGGACTTTATGGACACCATGTACAATAAACCTAGCAAAACATATATGGTCTTCTTAATCTGTAAGAAGAAAGGAAGTCTGAGGTTAAGTTATGTCATGTAGACGAGGCATTTGCTCTGTAAAGCAAGATCATTGCGTGAGAATGTGAGCGCCCACAAAGCAAGATGAAGAAAAATAGAATCAGAGGAAAAATACGACAATTTTGTTGAAATTTCATTCGACTTATGATTCAAAGTATATGTATATGTGTATATATATATATATATATATATATATATATATATATATATATCAAATATAAAAGCCCATTAAAACACTCTGGTTTAAAGCTAAGGACTATATTTCGGTGGACTCACTTCTACCCTTATCAAGCAGTGAGTCTACCGAAATATAGTCATTAGCTGTAAACCAGTGTTTTAATGGGCCTTTTATATTTGAGACATATCCTATAATAACAGAAGAATTTACGCACACACACACATACCATATATATATAGATATATTATATATATATATATATATATATATATGATAATATATATATATAGATATATATATATATAGATATATATATATATATATATATATATATATAATATTAGTATATATATATTAATCAATTATAAAAGGTGCTCGTATGTTTCTCTTAAGCTATATTGATAAATAAGAGAATCATATAGGAAATGATTATATGAACGATTTAAAACTCTCTGGCATCAACTGCACAGGAAGACATAAACATTCATAATTTAATATAACACATTAGCTACGAAGTCTACAGGCAGCACCAGGCCCTTTTACGTGGGAAGGGAGGGAAAGGGACTGGCAGAAGGGATGGTGGGGAATACTGAGGAGGGGGAAAAAAAAAGGAGGGGGTTTTAAGGTTATACACACACACACACACACACACACACACACACACACACACATTCATCAACACATATATATATAAATATATATATTATATATATATATATATATTGTCGAGGGTAACAGGCCATTGCTACTGCACAATTAATTGAAATTTCAATAAACTTTTAAATTAAATTGTTCAGCCTTGACTTGAAGAGGTTTGGAACTCACACTTACCCCGAGTGGAGCAAACATGTGCGCCATATTTGACCCCTTTTCCCCCAGGTCTTTTTCATTCCATCCAAATTCTGCTGCTGCTGAGGACCCTACATTTCAGGTCGAAGCTGCAGAAGGTGGCAACTGTACTGACAGCGGCCACCCGCCAAACCCAGGTGAGGCTGCTGAGCGAATGAGATGCGACTTACTTCGACTGGCTGCCGTGTTCTACGGATGTCTCCCGTGACCTACTATGACCTCCAGCACTTGGAAAGTGTATGTCTCCCAAAGGTCTTGATAGGCACCTTAAGGAGCCAACCTGGTCTACTCTCTGAATATAGATAATATATAGACCACTGTGGGATTTTGACCTCTCTTTATCGCTTTATCTCTTTGTTTCACACTTCATTCCCCGCGTGCTTCTTTGAAATTCTGCGTCTGTGCATTAATCAACCCTCCCATATCCCCCTATCGGCACTTGCTCGCTCTCAATTAGCCCTTGGTTATACATTCTTGCATTGCATATAATTTCTATTAAGACTGTCCCTCTGGCACTTTGAGCAAGGTAAACTTAATCTGACCTTATCTCATTCACTCCTTGGCCCTCAGCCACCCAGAGCTGAATAATGACCAATTTAAACTGTGCACATATTGTTATCATTTAATTTGTATTGTCTTCTTCCGCAGTATCGTGTTTTGATGATGTGTTATGATGACTGTTTTCTGCTAGAGTTGTGCTTTCATCAATTAGCCCATAAAGGGTCCCAAGAAGATTGGTGTTCCCCAGTGTCGAATATTAATGTATTTACTTAACTCTTAAGTGTTACCTTGTAACTTTGTATCTAAAGCACTGTCCATAGTGTAAATAAAACCATGTTTAAGTGTCACCAAATATGTACCTCACGGTGCCCTGTGATTTAGTCATGACACCCTTTCAGCCAAGTGAGCAAACTTGTAATTTACATTAATGTAATTAACGAAATCTTTGTCAATCCTAGCCTTAAACTATAACTATATATACACACACACACACACACACACACACACACACCACACACACACACACACACACCACACACACATATATATATATCTATTATAATATTTATAGTTATATGATATACATGTTATAATATTTATATATATATATATATATTACTATTACATAGATACATATATTAATATAATATTTTATATTATATAATATTTATGAAGATACATATATATACATATAATATAATACTATATATAATATATATATTATTATTTATATACTATATAATATTATATAGTATATACATCTATACCTATATATTAGATATATAATATATATAGATAATATATATATAATACTGATAATATATAGTATATATATGATATTATACTAATAATAGTTAAATTATAAGTAATATCACATTACCGTGATTCATCTAAACATACGATTCCAAGCCTACAAAATGTCCTTTAATATCTAATTCGCTCTACCTCGGAATTAATATATTTTCATATGTTTAACCGGAGGGGATTTTTTTTGTCGATATGAGGTTTGTCGGCTTATTCACCATAAATTTTTTCTTTTGCTTTAAGAGGACAGAAGACCCAAACATCTAAAAGTAAAAAGAACTAAAAACAGATTTGGTTGGAAAGAAAGAGCCCCCACGATTCATGACCTATGACATCCCTCCGGGAATACAGCCAGTCCAAAGGATTCCTCCTCTTTTTTTTTTTTTTGGGGGGGGGGTGGGTGATCGAATCTGACCTAGCTTTCCCATCCTGTCATTATCCGCCCATCCATCCATCTCGCACTCTCTCGCGAATCCTTTCCGCTAGTTCCCTCTCCTCTCCTCCTCCAACCAATCCTTCATTTCCCATATTTTCCCATTTTATCCTCTTATGAGGTGACGAAACGTCCCTGGAGGAGATCATCAATAACCGGTTCCCCGAGACGGAAGAGAGTCCCGCTTCGCCAATCCCTCCGGGGACTTGTTACCGTAGACTTCAACGGGATTACGGAGAGAGCGATGTCGACCTGTCCAATCAGTGATTGGCGCCTTCCGAGGGGATTTTTCTTTTTCTCCCCTCCAAAAGACAGAGAAGAATGAGGCGAAAATGCCAAGGTCACCAAAACAGAA
This sequence comes from Macrobrachium nipponense, assembly GCF_015104395.2. Taxonomy (NCBI): domain Eukaryota; kingdom Metazoa; phylum Arthropoda; class Malacostraca; order Decapoda; family Palaemonidae; genus Macrobrachium; species Macrobrachium nipponense. Next base: position 78,321,505 of record NC_087209.1, read on the forward strand.
AACACCGCCGTGCTGCGTCTTCCTCCCATCGGTCCGGGGCACGAAACGGCCCCCTAGGGTCATGTGGGCGGAGCGGGCGAAAGTGGAGCATCAAAACAAAATGGGCCAAAATAGCCCCACTCAAACAACTCTGACCTTTTGTAAACTTGAATGTTTTAGCTCGAGCTAATTTTAACTGTCGGGAAGACGATGAACTCCCGCTCCAAATCTATAAAAAGATGGAACCATTAACGACGTGTATTTCTGGAACGAGGTGTAAATATTATCTTTATACAACGCTGCGTACCTTGAGTTCAATCAATGAGGAAGTTTATGATTTCGTAAGAGATAAGTGGGCTTTCAGTGTGGAATCCTGTAAGTTGTTTTGTAACACCGTTTTGCTCTTTTAATTACAAGATAACATATCTGTTGAAGGAAATTTCCAAACACCAGTATGAAAAATGAATGCGGACAGTGACTGGTCAAAACGAAGATGTTGGGGATCACATTCGTCGGTAAGGGACGTTCGATGTGCAATGTTAAAAGGAATCTCCGTTGAATAATACTATTGAAGTTATAACAACAGTAACCTAAGTGGCACAGTAAGACCTAAAACGTGACAGAATGAAAACTTAAATAGTCTCACACGGACTAAAAAGAATTCTTAAAAGCTTTTCATTTCCTTTAATATGAATAATCCCAACAAGCATGTTAGATGGATGAGAGTACCATTAGACCGCCTATATACTAGAACTAGAGATGAATAAATGCATCAGTGATTAAATGAATTGATAAATTTCATTCATGCATGAATTTATCGGCATCAAAACTAGGTCACTGATTTCCAGAGCTGATGAGATGTTTAAGTTGGGTTCACAGAATGAACTGAAGGTATGTTTATGTTGGCTACATAGCAGAGCTATAGTTGATTATGTTGGTGGAAATGGAAAACATTCTTAAATTCCAAGAAAGAGGAAGGAAAGCAAAACTTGGGAAAGGCTAGTTTTAAAGTGATTCGGATGTTAATCTATACTCTGTTTTTTTCCATCCGTCCATACGCCTGTGGTGTTTTCGCATGGTAACACTGCGTCCCGGGCTTTAAATAGTTACGCTATGTGTAAGTTTTACGTGAATAAAAGGATATCTGGGTGTACATTTGCAACTGAAAAGTGTTTTAATAATTTACTGTATGCGAACTACACCGTTAATATTCGAAATAGGTTATTATTATTGTTGCTGAATGTAAGCTGAATGTAACTATCTAAAGCTCGGGACGCAGTGTTACCATACGCATACACCACAGCCGGATGGACAGATGAAAAAAAACAGAGTATAGGAACCATAATATTCACTGAGAGCAGGAATACTTTTAGAAATTAAAAAGCAAATTGCACAAAACATATCAGGGCGTTGGGTGGAAGGGAGGGGGGGTGGGTTCTTGCATTGTAGGTGCTCGAACTGAAGGTCATAAAGCAGATGATGTCCTCTCTCTCTCTCTCTCTCTCTATGAAGAAAAAGAGACTTTCCAAGAACTCGTTCTACTGATATTGGGTTTTGACTTGTATTGGATATATATATATATATATATATATATATATATATATATATATATATATGTATATATATACATACATATATATATATATATATATATATATATATATATATATATATATATATCACACATATAATATATATATATATATATATATATATATATATATATATATACATATATATATATATATATATATATACATATATATATATATATATATATATATATATATATATATATATATAATATATATAAACTTGCTATTTTGCTATGTAGTCCATGGACAAACGACGATTTTGGCATTAGTACTATACCGAGATCAAGATTCAGCGATAGGCAACGGAACTCATGAATCTTGCCCGCAGTTACGGGCTAAAATCAAAATCCGGGAGCGTTCCTATACAAACTGATTCCGGATTAAGATAAAATCGCTTTTGTTGAACCGCAATAGGATATGTGGTGTCGAAAGCTCCCGGTATCTTCTCGGGAAACAGAAGATTAACTCTTCAGCAAAACCGTATCAGGGAGATAAAAGGATCCGATGAGGTTGCCGGCGTAAATTCAGAGAATGTGCTCGAAGTTAGAACAAAGGAAGTGGAGCATGGCGCATTAGGCTCATTACTCAAGTCGATAAAATATACTTCATGTACAATTGCCCAACTTTGGGGCGCCATCGGAAAAGACGTTCAGTAAGTGCCTCTCTGCGCGGATAATGGTTATTTTGCTGTGTTTTGGGAACAGTTTCGGTTATTCCGAGCCGTTTGCTTTCTTTATGGTGTTACTTTTCGCTCAGTTATGAGCTGGACCTTTGCCTAGGTCGCACTTTGCGTCACGAAAAAGGCTTCAAAAGAGATGATGGTCACAGATGATTTCTGATGCAACGAAATCTGCGTGCATGCTTAAGTTCGTGCTATTTTTCTTCATAATATACGAAGAGGAACTAGATTTTCTAAGAATGACATTACTTGCAGTATCTAAAGAAATTTATGTCACCAGATCATTCTTTTATGCTATTTTGCCGAGTGTGTAACTTTGTGTTTTTCGAGAATAGTTTTTTTTTTTTTTAAGCTTGGTTTGTATCATCAGTTAAATTTCTGTGTTATTTTAGCTCAGTGATATTTCCACTGAGATCTTATAAAGGAGCAGCTGATTAGAAGTTAAAAACCCCCAAAAAATGTTTGAAACAGGAATTGGAAGACAGAATTTAGACCACGGGCCAAGCTCTGGGACCCATGAGGTCATCCGGCGTTGATGGGCCGAAGGGACACTGCAAAAAAAAAAAAACCTTAAGTAATGCCCACAGTGCACCGCGTGATATATATTGGTGGCTCTAACACCCTACGGTGGTGTTTGAAGTAGTGATATTTGCGGCCACAGTTGATTTAGTCTTTTACCTGATCCTGGAACTTCTTCAAACATTTGAAACTACATCCAGGAGGCATAATAATAGAAAATGGCTTATGTACATTGCAAAGTTATGGGCTCACATTTCTGTGCAACTGTACGTGATGCATTGTATGTTTAGTGTACCATGAATAGCATAACTGTTTTTTTTTATTGCCTGGATATATAACACCTTTGCAAGTTAAGGTAGGTAATCCACTCTTGAACATTTTTTTAGAGGTTAATCTATACTGACGTAGAAAACAACATGATTTCATAAGCTTATATATATATATATATATATATATATATATATATATATATATATATATATATATATATATATATATATATATATATATATATATATATATATCTGTGTGTGCATAAAATGACAGTTATTCATGTAATGGCACATTTAAAATTAAGGCCAAATTTCCGTCTGTTTGACTGAGTCGGCAGGTAGACTGTTTTTCCTCATATTTCAATGATATGAGAATAATGGTTAAATGGTTGTCATTATGCCTACAATAGTAGGGACCGGTTGTATCCCTACATACATTAATTCATTATTGAATTCCATAATTTTCTCATTCGTAAATTCCATACTTTCATTCATACTCGAATTCCATACTTTTATTCTTTCCTTAATTCCATACTTTTATTTATTTTTGAATTCCATACTATTACTCATTCTTGAATTCAATACTTTTATTCTCTCCTGATTACATATTTTCGTTCGTTCCTGAATGCCATACTTTTATTTATTCCTGATTACAAGCTTTTATTCATTATTGAATTCCATGATTTTACTCATTCTTGAATTCCATACTTTTATTCATTCCTGATTACATACTTTTATTTATTCTTGAATCCACACTTGTATTCATTCCTGATTACATACTTTTATTTATTCTTGAATTCCAGACTTTTACTCATTCTTGAATTCCAAACTTACATTCAATCTTGAATTTCAAACTTTCAAAGCATTTTTTTGCTGAACAAATTCTGAAATATACAGAATGAATTTTGGTGCTCATTTCTGATAAATTCTCGTATACACTCTCTTTGGCTAACCGAACTGATTTGATCTTAAAGCTATAAATGGCTCCAGCGGAAGCCCGTGTCTCTCTCACACCGATGACTGCATAAAAGATATTAGTTACCACAAGAATTCCCTGACATATATAAAAGGCTGCCTCCTGATGCAGCGATTTCTAAGATGTTTTGATATTTCATATCTCATCACGTGTGCGTGGAAGAGGTGATATGCGCTCGGCAGGGAGTCCCCGGAAATCCGGTATTAGGAAAGTTTTTTGAGTAATTCGAAATGTTTCCAAAAGTAAACTTGATAAAGGAAAGCGGACGTCACATCTTGGGCCAATCAGACGCCTTAAACGTACAATGAAATATGGTATCTGATCCCTTTTTCAGAGTCAGTAAAGACCAACGCCACGCCCTAAAAGTACCATGAAATCCATGGAATACACTTCCTGAACGTTTTCTGACTCATGTTGAAGTCAGTGAAAGAACCGTTATGATCTGAAGCATTAAGCGTGTCCTGAAAAGAGCAATATACGATGGAGCATTCGATTCCCCTTTGGTTCGAGAGATCCTAGGCATCTTTCGAGATGACGAAATCTCACGAAATCTCGTGGATCGAAGGAAGCACCCGGTGGAATGCCGGAGTTGTTTTATGCTATCATTCCTCTCATACCGCAACCCACGAATCTCCCGCTGTAGTTCTATTTCCGGCACGCATACTTTACCACCGGTTATCAAACTTGTAAACAGTTCTGTAACGGAATTCACGGTTTACACTGCTCAGGAATCATAAATAAAACTTCTGTTTTCATATATCTCTCTCTCTCTCTCTCTCTCTCTCTCTCTCTCTCTCTCTCTCTCTCTCACCGTATGCATGCATATGGATATAAATGCAAATGCCTATTGCGTGGCTGTGGGAATGATCATAGCAGTCATTATTACGATTATCTACAAAATTCGAAGATGAAGATTATTCCCAACCCATGATGAAGTTCAGAAGCGCCATCAGGGCAAGTGGTATAGTATAATTCATGTAAGGTTCGCCTATTATCTGCACAACACAAGCTGATTATAGATTCCATTCACCCTTTTCTGATTGTGATAGGGAACGGATCAAGGTCATATGAAATTATCCTTTTAAGAAATATTCCTGATTAGCTTCAGGTAGGTAACCCGCCGCTTCGAAGGGTCGACAAGTCTTATACGGGATCTTTGTAATCCTATGGCTTATGGTAGGGGCTGAAGCTTATTACAGCCTGTACATTATCTTGCTGATAACAATATCTAATCCGCGAAAGTCACGACAAACGTTCATTGGGCAATCAGACAGACGTACGACCACGTTCAAAGACATGTTTGCGAAATCTGTCAAACTTCTCAGGACGTACAAGTAAACGAATTATCTGCCTCCTGAAGGGGAATTCTTCTGGGGATTCTGCCTCAGGTGGAGTAGGTTAGATTTTAGACACAATATCTCAGCACAGGAAGCCTCGCCACTGTATAAGCCGATATGCACTCATGTACTTATATGTGATATTATTTATCCGAGTGATTTGGTGAAATTAATGTTTTACATCAGTCTCTGCTTCAATTTTCTGACTCGGCTCCTTTCGTCCCTCAAGAGGGAGCTATAAGGCTTCTTTCTTGTTAGTTTTCTGTAAATAAAACTATTGAGATGGTTTTTTTCTTTCTGTCCGCCATCAGATCTTAAAAACTAATGGGGCGAGAGTTTTGCAAATTGGTGTGTTGATCACCCAAGCTACAATATTCAAACATACCAAATTGCAGCCCTCTAACCTAAGTAGTTTTAATTTTATTCGAAGTTAAAGTTAGCCATGAGCGTGTCAACAATACATGCCACCTCCGGGTTGTGACTGAATGTTTCATGTGTCGCGGCTGAGTTCCATAGGCCGCAGCTGAGAGTTACGTACAGCATTATACACTGTACAGAAAACTTGATTTCTTCGGCGCATTTTTACTTGTATTTGTTTGTGGTTATTTTAGGTCTAAGTTGGGGAAGAGCGATTATGAAACATCATTATGACCCATTTAATTATTAATACCAAGAATAAATTTGATAGAAATGTAATCAAACGTCGAGTGTCTGTTGTAATCAATTAATTCTGAATTTCAAGAAAGATAGTTCATTTATTTAATCAGTGATAAAAAATACGAGAGAGAGAGAGAGAGAGAGAGAGAGAGAGAGAGAGAGAGAGAGAGAGAGAGAGAGAGAGAGGTATTTTCCCCTAAGGGTTACCAGAACACCAAGGCAAAAGGCAAATTTCCATATAGAAATTAAAAATCATTCACCCACTGTTAAATGTCAAAGCAATAACATTACTTCTGGCAATCATCAACAGCAAGGGGAATAAAAGTCTATTAAGTGTCAGGTTTCCGCTTTGTATATTGCATGTTTATATATATATATATATATATATATATATATATATATATATATACATACATATATATATATATATATATATATATATATATATATATATATACATATATATATATATTAGCCGAAGCCACTGGGAAATTTTAAAAAAAGAAAAGACAGAGTGCCACTCTGTCTTTTCCTTTTTTAAATTTTCCCAGTGGCTTCGGCTAATAAACAAAAATCACGTGCTTACTTTTGTGATTTCTGAGTGTATATATATATATATATATATATATATATAGATATATATATATATATATATATATAATATACGTATATCTTATAGATATATAGATATTATATATATAATATAATATATTATATATGTATATCTATATATATATCTATATATATATATATATATATATATATATATATATATATATGATATATATATATATATGTGAAAATGTCGTGTTATTTGATTTAATGAAGCTTTGGGCTGGGCGGGGGCGGAGGATTTATTGGAAAGTATTCAGCTATATATATATATATATATATATATATATATATATATATATATATATATATATTATATATAATATATATATTGTCACCTCTGCGATGGAATATCTCCTTAAGAGAATTTTTAACGTACCTTAGCTTAGTATCTTACCAACGAACCGTTATTACTCAAATGTTGACAAAGGAAACGCTGCTCACGTATTTATGTATAATATAATACCAATAAATCAACAATTACGTAACCTAGATATCAACACACCAACACGAACATTAATTAAATATTCCACAATATAGTTACGACTTACGGTACTGAATAGCAAGTAAGAACAATACAACAATTACAACTGTCACTGTTATTAGTTCAAACCTTACTTCATCCCGATAGTTAAGGTCCGAAGAAAGGTTTGAAAATACAAAAGGAAGGAGCACAGAGTGGAAGTAGGTCGCGCGTTAAAGAGATGGCGCTGAAGCAAAAGTGACTGAAATACTCAAATAGGGAAAAGGTACACACTGTTGAAAATAAAGTATATACAATATATATATGTATGAAGAGGGAGAGTGGCAATTCGTCATAGTCCCCCCGCTGAGATGGGCCCACTAGAGTGGGACCAGATGGTTGTGGTGTTGAAGGCGGTGGAAGCCGCGACAGTGTGTCAGCGATGAGATTGTTGGCACCTCCGATCGACCGAAGTCGTAGGTTGAAGGCCGACAAGATATATGGCCAACGAAGTAGTTTGTTGTTTCGGAGGCGAGAACGTTCGAGGAAGATGAGTGGTCGATGGTCGGTATATACTACTACTCTGTGGTGTCCTTCCAAGTAGGGTTGAAAGTGTAGTAGCGAAGCGACGATGGCATAAAGTTCCTCCTCGACAGTGGCCCACCCGGTTTGGGCTCCTTTGAAGAAGCGAGAGTGGTAGGCGATGGGAAGGAGATGATGAAGTGGTGGTGGCGTTTTTGTGGTACTGACTGAGTAAGACTGTAGCAAAACAGCCTCATACCTGTATTGCTGGCGTCAATCTGCATGAAAAATTCTTTATCAAAATCAGGAGCTCTTAAGAGGGGTTTAGAAACCAAGATGCTCTTAGGGGAAGTAAGAGCATAGAGGGGAGCAGTAATAACAGCAAAGTTCTTAATGAATTTAGCATAGTAAGAAACCATTCCTAAAAAAAGACTTAAGTTGCTGTCTGGTGGCAGGAATAGGAATGTTCTTGATATTGTCTATATTAGCCTC
>NC_087209.1:78330107-78332607 GCF_015104395.2 Macrobrachium nipponense
TATATTAGCCTCTTTAGGTCAAATTTCTCCACTACCAATGCAATGGCCTAGATAAACTACTTTAGCTTGACCAAAAGAACTTTTAGCAAGGTTGATTGTCAGCCCGACTTTTTGCAGGCGTTGAAAGAGTTCTTCCAAGGTGCGAAGATGTTCTTCCCAGGTCTTGCTGGCAACCACAAGGTCGTCGAGATGCAAAGACATCTTTTAAGACCTCTATTATCTCTGCCATCATTGCGCTGGAACGTTGCAGGTGCATTATAGAGTCCAAAGGGCATTACTAAGTAAAAAAAAAAAAGAAGAGCCAAAAGGCGTTATGAATGGAAGAGATTTTCTTAGCTTTATCAGTCAGTGGTACCTGATAATATCCTTTTAGTAAATCGATTTGGGTTAAGAATTTGGCATTACCAATATTATCTAGAATGTCATTAACCCTAGGAAGTGGATAGGAATCTTTAACAGTCACTTTATTTAATTTCCTATAATCAGTGCAAAGTCTGAATTGGCCATTAGATTTTGGGACCAATATACATGGTGAAGCCTAGGCGATGTACTGGGTTCAGCTAGATTATTGTCTAATAAATACTGAACTTCCCTTTTCAATGTTTCTAGTTTAACTCCTGTGGCTCTATAGAAAGGTTGACGGATTGGAGTGGTATTTGGTTCAAGCAATATGTCATGGTGGACAGTAGAGCTACATTTAGGAATATCAGTACTAATGTCTGGAAACTTTAGTAAGAGTCTTGTCAATGCCCGTTTTTGAGGTACATTTAGGTGAGAAAGATAAGCATCTAAAGATTTTAAAATTTCACTATTAGAAAAATCCTTAAATGATAAAATGAGATTGATTTCATCACCATCATTAGATTCATTATCTAATGTCAGGTTAGGTACCTTTGTTGCCTCTGTATTAGCTTTGGTTATCACTAAAGCAGTATTAGGACACCGTTTTGAGTGGAGTGATATAGGGTTTAAGGAGGTCTACATGAACTAATTGAGTTGGTCATTTTCTGACTGGAGTGCTGAATATGTGGTTTACTTTAGAGGTCCTACGAAGGATCTTGTAAGGTCCAGCATATTTTTCTCGTAAGGGAGCGCCAGGAATAGGATGATGCACTAAAACCTGGTCGTCAGTTTTGAACTCTCTCATTTTTGCCTTCTTATTGTATACATGTTGCATCTTCTGCTGGGAAGAAACTAAATTAGCAGCAGCAATATCATAAATGTATCTAAATTTCTTTTTTAAATCTTTTAAATACTGGTAAATATTCGTAGTTTCTTCTGGCTTCCTCTGGAAAATATTCTCCTTTACTGAACTTAATATAGTTCTTGGTTTTCGACCGAACATGAGCTCAAATGGGGATACCCCTGTGGAATCATGAGGTGTACATCTAAGTACATACATGAGAAGATCGAGGTCCTCATCCCAGTGCTGTGATGTTTCACTGATATACTTCCGTAACAAACTTTTTATAGTCTGGTGCATTCTTTCCAAGGCACCATTAGTCTGCGGGCAATAAGCAGAAGAGTGAACATTATGGATATTCAATTGATACATAGCTTGCTTGAAAAGATTGCAAGTAAAATTGGTACCTTGATCGCACTTAGTTCTCTTGGGAAACCTAATAAGGTGAAGGTTTTCAACAATTGTCCAGCTATGGTTTTAGCACAGATATTTTTAATGGGAAAGGCTAAGGGATACCTAGTGGTAGGACAAAGGACAGTCAAAATGTATTCATTACCCTTGCGAGTCTTTGGCAAGGGCCCAACACAATCAATAATTACCTTATCAAATGGTGACTTAATACTGGAATGCTTGGAAGCGGTGCTCGAGGTATTTTCTCATTAGGCTTACCAGTGATCTCCCAATGAACTCCCTTATGTCCTTTCTCATTTCTGGCCAATAAAAATCCTCAAACAACCTCTTGTAGATTTTATTCACTTCAAGATGAGATTCTGTAGAATGAGCGAGGTCAAGCAAGGGTTTCCTTAAGGGCTCTGGAAAAACAACCTGAAAACAGTCATGCCACGAGTTAGATGTTGGAGCTTTGGGAGACTTGTAATGGCGAAACAAAATATTTTTCTCCGCATAAAAGTACGGAGTTTTAGGGTTGTCAGTAGGATCCACTACTTTATCCCAGAGTGTTTTCAAACTTGAATCCTTCTGTTGGAGTACAGCAAACTGGTCCTTATTTATATCAACTAAATCCAGAGCTTCTGTTATTCTGTCATTCTTTACCTTGGGAGGAAAATTAGTTCTGGGCATTTTACTAGATGTTCTAGTGATTACCTAGGAGATTTTACCTGGCTTTTTGGAAAGCTCATCTTTGATTACTACCTCAGATGTTGTTAAAATCAATTTTGGTTTAAGTACGGAGGATCCTGCAAGATCATTACCAATAATCATCTGAATAGGGTAACAAGGTAATGGTTTATCTAAGACAGCAACCTTTGCCTTACCTGTAAAATAAGGACAAGCAATATCCACCTCAGCCTCGGGTAG
>NC_087209.1:78337607-78349897 GCF_015104395.2 Macrobrachium nipponense
GTTATTTGTTGAAAGACTGAGTGTTGTTTGTCTTGCAAAAGCAGGAGGTTATCGCTGTTCTGCAAAGTCCTCAGATACGCTCGCTTGCTTAATACCATTCTGCATGTACGGTTTGTTCATGATATTCTTTCTTATTTATGCCCTGAGAACCACGACCTCTCCTTAAGACTTCCTGTTTACGACCAAACGTTGTAATAAAAATGAAAAGCGTACTCAAGTTTGTGGTCCTTTATAATTATCATCAGTTCTCCGGCTTTTCAACGCTGTATAATATCTGAGATATTATACAGTGTTGGTTCCATGAATTCAAGGAAGCGCTGGCTGTATGGAACCCGCCCCCACTCCCCATCATAAAAACAAAGGAACACACACAAAACACAAAAAAAATATTTACACAACCATTATTTACGAGGTAGAGAAAACTTATAAGCCAAATCCTGGAAGTGCTGACCTCGATATGTATTAAATAAATGTTGCAAGAGATGGCTCACTGGGCATAAAGTAGCTACCTGTGGTAAGTGAGTGATCATTTCTTAGCATATCAAGAAAACATACTAACTTTTGAAGTCATTATATTTTCGGGGTAAGGGATTTTAACCATTTTTCTCGTGAGTTATTTGTGATCCACCGAAAGAAGCAATAATGTCGTGCATGTTTCAACTTGGGTATTTTGCATTTTGAAATGCGTGGGTCCAATGCATTCGAAAGATTCGTAAAGAGGTTTCTGACTACAAAATGAGGTTCTAGGTAAATTCCCCTAGGAAAATTTCACCATAGGTGAATTCCATCACAGTATAATCCACCATGGTAAATTCCACCATAAGAACAAAATTTTTAGTGTGAGAAAGATAAAGAAGAAATTTTTAGCTAACATTTTATTTTGACATTAGGCTAAGAAATAACAGCGACTACATTAAAAAAGCAGTTATAAAAAAAGTTCAGCTTACTTACAAAAAAATTCTCTTAAGGCAAATTGCGTGCAATATTTCTCAAAAAATGCAGAGGGTTTTCGTTGTGATAATCTTGCACTAGCTTCTTCATTCGTGTATCAATACGTTTTTTATTATTCTTGAGTCTCCACGTTGAATGTGCGCTATTTTTGTCTGGCTTAATCTTTCCTCCACCTTAAATTGCAGCGCACAGTTTCCACAAATTTGGATGTGTGGATGTTATCAATGAGCGTAAAGCATTGTAGAACCCTTCTACCAAATTATTTGATCGTGGTAAGTCACTTGAAATATGGTCGTTTCGTACCGGAATTGAATAGGAAAAAGTCCCCTCAACGTCCCTATGTCTGTAAGCTCTCTATCCACTTTACTCTGTAACTATAATGTTTATCAGTATATTTGTACATTTGAAAAATAAATTAGTAGATAGTCACAGTGTCTTTTAACTACTCTTTCCCTGTTACACATGAGGGGGGGAAATCTGGATGATTGAACAGGGTGCAGGGGGAAATGACTGAAAAAAGTTTGGGAACCACTGCATCATCCAAGCCTTTTTCTGAGGAAAAAAAAAAAACTAAACTTCTGTCCGGGTTATCAATGCCACTGTCAAAGGCCAAAAACAAGGACCAATTTTCTAAGTATTTAACTGGATCAGGAATTACAAACTGACCTACAAGTTGGAAGAGTGGGGATTTCTAGAGCACGCTGCTTTCAGTTACGTATGTTACGTGAAATTCCAGGAATGGGTTGGAACTGTGACTGAACTTCCTTATAGAGATCTTGTATACAGCAGTAGCTATTACTTCCCGTGAAGATAATGTGCCCGTTTTCATTACTGCATACTTCATTGAACAAACTGCCTTTCGGGCATTAAGGTGTGCACTGGTTGCTGAGTGATTATTATGGGAATATTAACTCTGGTTCGCAAGTTGTATGTTTGCCCTTGTCTGATGTGGTGAAAATTCCAGCCTTGGTTGAGGGCTTCAAAGTTAAAGTGAATAGTTAAAAATAAAATGGTATAGAGTACACCAAGGAGAGTCTAGATTTCAAATAACGCTAATTACCATAAGCACTGGAAAATTGTCATGGAACAACGTCAGCCATTCGATTTAAGGAAGCATTTTTCAAACTCATGCCCTGTTTCATCTGCTTTGATTACAGTCACCTTATTAAAGGCTGTACAGAGACAAAGAAAGATCAATGTATGAAATGCGCCTTCCCTTTTTTACCAGTAAATTTGAGTCTCTGGAAAGTATTTTGTCGTCATACATTTGGCGGTGAAAATGAAAATGAATAAAATCTATTGTTTTAGTTCTTACATCAAGATTTTTGCAACAGTCTAATATGTATCAGTAGAATCAGGATCAAGGGCTCTTGCAAGCTGTATGAAAATTATTAAAATCTGAAGTTTACTCCTGTGGAATTTACCTATGGTGGAATTTACTTATGGTGGAATTTAATTATGGTGGAATTTACCTAGAGTGGAATTCACTTATGGTGGAATTTACCTAGGGCAGAATTCAATTATGGCGGAATTTGCCTAGGGTGGAATTCACTTATGGTGGAATTTACTTATGGTGGAATTTGCCTATGGTGGAACTTATGGTGGAATTTACTTATGGTGGAATTTACCTAAGGTGGAATTCACTTACGGTGGAATTTACCTAGGGCGGAATTTACTTATGGTGGAATTTACCTAAGGTGGAATTTACTTATGGTGGAATTTACCTAGATTGGAATTTACTTATGGTGGAATTTACTTATGGTGGAATTTGCCTATGGTGGAATTTACTTATGGTGGAATATACCAAGGGTTGAATTTATTTATGGTGGAATTTATTTATGGTAGAAATTACCTATGGTGGAATTTACTTGGGGTGGAATTTATCCAGGGTAGAATTTATTTATGGTGGAATTAACAAGGGTGGAATTTACTTATGGTGGAATTTAATTGGGGTCGAATTTATTTATGGTGGAATTTATCTAAGGTAGAATTTACCTATGATGGAATTTACTTATGGTAGAATTTACTTATGGTGGAATTTACCTAGTGTGGCATTTACCTATGGTGGAATTTACTTATGGTGGAATTTAATTATGGCGGAATTTACCTAGGGTGGAATTTACTTATGGTGGAATTTACCTAGGGTGGAATTTACTTATGGTGGAATTTACTTATGGTGGAATTTGCCTATGGTGGAACTTATGGTGGAATTTACTTAGGGTGGAATTTACTTATGGTGGAATTTACCTAAGGTGGAATTCACTTATGGTGGAATTTACCTAGGGCGGAATTTACTTATGGTGGAATTTACCTAAGGTGGAATTCACTTATGGTGGAATTTACCTAGGGCGGAATTTACTTATGGTGGAATTAACCTAGATTGGAATTTACTTATGGTGGAATTTGCCTATGGTGGAATTTACCTCTGGTGGAATATACCAAGGGTTGAATTTATTTATGGTGGAATTTATTTATGGTAGAAATTACCTATGGTGGAATTTACTTGGGGTGGAATTTATCCAGGGTAAAATTTATTTATGGTGGAATTAACTAGGGTGGAATTTACTTATGGTGGAATTTACTTGGGGTGGAATTTATTTATGGTGGAATTTATCTAAGGTAGAATTTACTTATGGTGGAATTTGCCTAGAGCGGAATTTACTTATGGTGGAATTTACCTAAGGTGGAATTTACTTATGGTGGAATTTACCTAGATTGGAATTTACTTATGGTGGAATTTGCCTATGGTGGAATTTACTTATGGTGGAATATACCAAGGGAGGAATTTACTTATGGTGGAATTTATTTATGGTAGAAATTACCTATGGTGGAATTTACTTGGGGTGGAATTTATCCAGGGTAGAATTTATTTATGGTGGAATTAACTAGGGTGGAATTTACTTATGGTGGAATTTACTTGGGGTGGAATTTATTTATGGTGGAATTTATCTAAGGTAGAATTTACTTATGGTGGAATTTGCCTAGGGTGGAATTTACTTATGGTGGAATTTACTTGGGGTGGAATTTATTTATGGTGGAATTTATCTAAGGTAGAATTTACTTATGGTGGAATTTGTCTAGGGTGTAATTTACTTATGGTGGAATTTACTTATGGTGGTATTATTTAGAGTGAAATTTATGGTGGAATTTATTTATGGTAGAATTTGCCTATGGTGGAATTTTCTTATGGTGGAATTTACTTGGGGTGGAATTATCCTTTATCCAGGGTAGAATTTATTTATGGTGGAATTAACTAGGGTGAAATTTACTTATGGTGGAATTTACTTTGGGTGGAATTTATTTAGGGTGGAATTTATCTAAGGTAGAATTTACTTATGGTGGAATTTGCCTAGGGTGGAATTTACTTATGGTGGAATTTACCTAGGGTGAAATTTACTTATGGTGGAATTTACCTATGGTGAAATTTACTTATGGTGGAATTGACTTGGGGTGGAATTTATTTATGGCGGAACATATCTAAGGCAGAATTTACTTATGGTGGAATTTACCTAAGGTGCAATTTACTTATGGTGGAATTTACCTAGGGTGGAATTAACTATTGCGGAATTTAATGATGGTGGAATGTACCTAGGGTGGGATTTACTTATGGTGGAATTTACTTATGGTGGAACTTACTTATGATGAAATTTACCTAGGGTGGAATTTACTTATGGTTGAATTTATCTAGGGTGGAATTAATTATTGCAGAATTTAATTATAGTGGAATGTACCTAGGGTGGGATTTACTTATGGTGGAATTTACTTATGGTCGAATTTACCGTCCACCACAAAATGAGTACTTATTTATATAAAAGGGAAGTAATAAAAAAGGAATCATGAAAGCGGTAAATAAATAACATCATTAGATTTTCAAAAACGTTTTGGTTTGTGTTCAGTAACCGTCACTACAAGCAAACTTCATTACATGAATATTTTCAAGTTGGAACTTCTATTCTGTAACAATAAAACTATCTTACGCAGTCAATACAGATAAAAAAAAAAACTAAAGTTTCATAGTTAAAAGCACAATGTTCTTTTTCTTTTCAAATGAATTGGCTGCTGTTTATAATGAATTAAGAGCTTTCGCCATACCTGTGAATCCAGGAGAGCCTGTCTCCCTAATAAATGAACAATCTACCTTACCTTTGACATTTCTTTTACAGATGAAGAAATAAAAACCATCTTAGATAAATGTTAAAGAAACGACAGTCTCTCCATGTCTTGACTGTGCCAGTCATATTTTAAATCCCTGTCTATTTACTGAACAGGTTTTCGGACGACTCTATCAACTTTACTTTAAGCCCATAACGCCTCAGTGGTGTGTCCGGCATGGTCTTGGCCTGCCACCTAGGTGGCCGCGAGTTCGATTCTCGGGCATTCCTTTGAGGTGTGAGAAATGTCTATTTCTGGCGATGGAAGTTCACTCTCGATGTGGTTCGGAAGTCACGTATAGCCGTTGGTCCCGTTGTTGAATAACCACTGGTTCTATGCAACGTAAAAAACTCCATAAAAACAAACAAAGTTTTAGCCCATGACATCAACTTTCTGTGTCTGCGGAGTTGCGACCTGGACCTGAGATCATATACTCATAAAAGGAAATAAATAAATAAATAAATAAAAGTGGGCCGAAGTTTCTTCTGCGCAATCGAGCTTTCTGTACAGCGCATAATGCTGTAAGAAACTCTCAGCCACGGCCCAGGAAATTCTCAGCCTAGGCCCATGTAACTTTCAGCCACGGCCAAGTGGTAGCCTGTGTTTTCGCCACCTACTGTAACGTTGCCAGACGCAAGATCACGGTTCAACTTAACCTTAAAATAAAACAAAAAATACCCAGGCTAGAGGGGTGTAATTTGGTACGTTTGATGCTTGGAGGGTGGATGATCAACGTATCAATTTGCAGCCCTCTAGCCTCAGTAGTTTTTAAGATATGATGGCGGACAGGAAAAGTGCTGACGGGCAGACAAATCCGTTACAACAGTACTTTTACATTAAACTAAAAATTACGGCACGTTCTAGGAAAGTGGTCATAGCTCCCCGTTGCCCCTACTTCCACTGCCACTAGATCAACACTTCCTAAGTTATTTGACAGTCTTCTAATGTCTTACGGAAAGTCAAAAGACATCGGCTGCACAGCTGGGCGGAAACCATGATGTCAGTGAGGAATAAATTTTTTAAGCATCAAATAGGAAGTGTTGATCAAAGGGCAGTGGAAGTAGGGGCAACGGGGAACTATAACCACTTTTCCTGTCCACCCTCATATCTTAAAAACTACTGAGGCTAGAGGGCTGCAAATTAATATATTGATCATCCACCCTCCAAGCATCAAACATACCAAATTACACCCCTCTAGTCTGGGTAATTTTTAAAATTTTATCTAAGGTTAAGTTGAACCATGATATTGCGTCTGGAAACACCATAGGTGGTAACAACACATGCCACCACCTCGCCGTGGCTGAAAGTTACATGGGGCTAGACTGAGAGATTTATGTGCCGTGGCTGAGAGTCTCATACAGCATTATGCGCTGTACAGAAAGCTCGACAGCGCAGCAGAAACTTCGGTCCACCTTTTTTTTATTTATTTATTTTTTATGAGTATATGATGTCAAGTCCAAGTCGCAACTCCTCAGACACAGAAAGTTGATGTCATGGGCTAAAAGTTTGTTTGTTTGTATGGTGTTTTTTTACACTGAAGCGCTATGGGCTTAAAGCAAAGTTGAAAGTAATAAAGTTGTTCGAAGACGAACACCCATTGAGTAAATAGACAGGGATTAGAAATATGACTGGCACAGTAAAGACAAGGAGAGACTGTCGTTCCTCTAATATTTGTTTAAGAGGGTTTTGAATTCTTCATCTGTAAAAGAAATGTCAGAGGTAAGGCAGTTTGTTCATTTATTAGAGAGACAAGCTCTTCTCGATGTAGAAATATGAAGAAAGCTCTTAATTCATTATAAACAGCAGCCAATGCATTTAAAAAAAAAAGAACATTGTGTTTTTGACTATGAAACTATATGGATTTTTTCCATCTGTATTGACTGCTTAAGATCGTTTTCTCGTAGCAGAATAGAAGTTTCAGCTTAATCATATCCATGCAATGAAATTTGCTTGTAATGACGGTTACTGAACATACACGCACACACACACACACACACACACACACACACACATATATATATATATATATATATATATATATATATATATATATATATGTGTGTGTGTGTGTGTGTGTGTGTGTGTGTGTGTGTATATGTAAAAAATGTATGTAAAAAAGTAATACATTGAAGAATCACGCCCAGTAAAGAAATCCGTGTCATAAGTTACCAATGTGGATTAATAAATCTCTATCATCACATTATCATTGAAATGCCGTGTAATGTTGATTGTACAGAGGTTGAAGTGAGGGTCATTCAAAGTAGTAACGTTTCTCTGCTGCCTGTGCGCAAGGCTGGGTAGGAGCTCGTGTAATATATAAATACGCGCCCAGTAACGCGAAAAGCAGGAGTACCGAGAGTTTTCGGAGTCATACCACAACAAGCGGCTATCGATTAGTTATACTGCTATGGACTGGAGTGTCTCACTTATTACCCTCCTGTTCTTCTGCCTCGATGTTCGCTCTACCATTCCCTTGAGAAAACATAGCTTCGTCGCTGAGAATGCGACGGTTACGGGGTCGTACTTGGACGTTTTGGAAGAGGTGATGGACACTTCTCTTTCCGGTAGAAAATTCGTCCTGTATTTGGATCCGACTCTGGACGCTTACTTGATCCGGCGCCTAGTTGGGTCTTCGGCAGCACAGTCGAGGGCCAACGTTATTGTGGACCTGAGCAGCAACGCTTCTCTCTGGTGCGAACAACAGACTTCTGACGTGATTGGAAGTGCAGCCTACGTTCACATCTTCGTATTCCAAACAGATCCGCTACCATTTCTGCGCTCAGTATGCCCGCGATGGAATCCGAAACACCTGCTTCTTTTCAGCGGAGGATATGGATCCAGAGAAGTGTTGCTGAGCGAAAGTTTAGAAAGAGTCGAACGGCTCGCTCTCATGGCGCCATTGCTAACGAGGGTTGGCGGTTTACGAAATATGGGAGTTTTCAGTTTCTACCCCTTTTCTCCTGACGATCCAGTGCGCCTCTTGGGCTCGTGGGGTTCGATGGAATTGTCCGGTAGCCTGCGGGACATTTTCACGGATCGATTTGAGACATTCGAGGGATACGAATTCCAATTAGCAACGTGGTTCGACGACCGCCCCTACTTGTACCCCACGAAAAGTGGCCAGGAAGACCAAGGGGATGGATTGTGGTCGAGATGCTCAGGGCAATGGCCACCACTCTTAACTACACGTACAGTATGACGCCGACATCCCCGGACGACCAATGGGGCTCGTTCCAAAACGGCTCGTGGAACGGGATGCTCGGGATGGTGCACAGGCGCGAGAAGAACTTCACCGTCAACTACTTCGTCATCACGAGCGAAAGGGCGCAGTCCTTCGACGCCAGTGCCTCCTACTGGATGGAAGGGTTCGGTATCTCCCTGCTGCTGCCGCCACCCCTCCCGAAATGGCGCGGGTTCTACTACCCTCTCCAGGTCCACGTTTGGTTCGGTGTCGTCTTGACCTTGGGAGTCACCATTTCGCTGATGACTCTTCAGGTGAGTTCAGACCGTTTCGAGTTGCTGAGTCACGTGACCTCTGCAACGATTGATTGATTGACTGATTTATAGGTTTTAGGCATAATGCCAAGCACTGGGGTAACGAAGGCCATTCAGCGCTGAAACGTAAGTTGACAGTGAAAAGGTTTGAAAGGTGTAGTAGGAGGAAAGCCTCTCAGTTGCACCGGAAGAAAGAGAATATGAAAGGAGGTACAGTAAAAGGAATGAAAGCAGTTGCAGCTAGGGGCCGAAGGGACGCTGCAAAGAACCTTAAGTAAGGCCTGAAGGGGTCTGCAATGATAGTTTTCATACAGGTGCGTCTTCAGCTTTACACTCCACGTGATCATTACAGGTCAAAGGAACGTTGAGTAAGTGCAAAATAATAGCCCAAATAGTGACCCCGAAGGTTTTAACCCGGTATGGATCCACCTTTGCGGCGTGATTAGTATACAAGCATAAACAAAAAACTGTCAATACCATAAAGATAATGACCCCAAAAAATATTAGTCGTCAAAACGACCCCAGGAAACCCTTAGGGGTCACTATCTAAAAAAGATCCAATTCATCTGCTGAAAGTATTATTAATTTTGGTCTTCAGAACTTTCTGAGAGGAAAGTTTGGATATTGTTGACATCTATTTGTGGACCGAAATTCACTACTTACTAAGCTATGCTGGAGCCATGAAAAATCATCTTCTCTTGAAGTGGCTGAGAACATCTTGAGTCATGAAATACCGTCTTGCTATTACTGAGGTGTCAACAAACAAATTTGCAATATGTAAAGAAATGGGATGAATACCAAATCCTACACATTGTGGAAGATCCTTCAACTGATAAACATGGCTGGGCCTACTTTCTCATTCCTTAAAGTAATTGAGAAAGCAAAGAGGTGTCTATTTATTTTTCATATAGGAGGAACGTTTTGGATATATAAAAAAAATCAACATTTTGGGAGGGGCATATATCAGAATAATCGAGATGTGGAGCAGAATCATTATTCTGGTTGAATAGGTAAAGAAAAAATAATAATAATACGCCATAGAAGATGGGAGAAAATTACTTTTAGAAAAAGGTGCTTTAATCAGAAATCAGTAAATACTTTATCACCTGCTAATAAAATGATAACTGAAAAAAATATATTTTTTTTATTTCATTAAAATTGAGCAGAACTGACAGGGCTGGAAGAGGGCTGTGCGGTGTGGGTGGATTAGGCAATACAGAGACTATGTCACCAACTCTCAAAGTACAACCGAACGAGTGAGTCACCTGAGCTGGCTCACTTGTCACAGACACTCCTCTCATTTAAGGAATGCACAGTTAGATGAAGAAATTATTAATACTTAATCAAGAAAAAGCTATTTGAATTGGTTATAAAAAAAAAGTTCTTTTAAACCATTATGGCGACTACTACTTTTGGCAAATTTCTGCTAAAATTACCAAGGAAAAAAGTTTTAGGAAACTTTTAAGTTGACACTGCCAAAAACTGGTGATAATTCCTATAACAGTTTGTTGTCATAACTAATTTAATAACGAATTCTGCTTAGTGTTAAGATAATTATGACAACAAACTCTTATAGGAATTATCACCAGTGTTTAGCAATAATTGCTTTTATAATGAATTCTCCCTGGCATTTTTCCTCATTGGACGAGTGGTTTGCGTACTCCACTACCAACCTGGTAACCCAAGCTCGCTTCTGCCTGCCGCCAATGCGGAATCAGAGGAATTTATTTCTCGTGATTAGAAATTAATTTCTCGATATCATGTAGTTCGGATCCCACAATAAGCTGTTGGTCCCGTTACTAAGTAACCAGTTGGCTCTTAGAAATCTAATCCTTCGGGCCAGCCCTAAAAGAGCTGTTAATCAGCTCAGTGGTCTGATTAAACTAAGATATACTTAACTTCTTTCTCCCTAGTGTTGGAGAATGTGTTACCAGAATATGTCATGAAATAGTATGAAGATTTGCTGGGCGGAAATATGCCGGGAGTTAACAAGTTTTTTATAGTTTTTTATTGGTAAATATTAATTTTAATTTAATGTTTTCTCACAGTGCTTCCTGGATTTAAAGATATGATTCCATGACAGCTTCATATTTAAGAAGACAAAAATGAGAAAGAAAGGTAACGTAAATGATCCGAATACCTATCAAGACCTTCATAGGAGATATAAAATTTGGACAAAGAAGTTATCTTTCTTGTTTTGTAAAGATGACTTCAGGCAGTACTGCAAGTTTCCAAACCTTTTAATGAGCTGCTTGTCTATCTATCTATCTATCTATCTATCTATCTATCTATCTATCTATCTACTATCTATCTATCTATCTGTTTCATGTTGCTGGTTTTTTATTTGTTAACGAAATGTATCAACAATAATGAAATATTTTTGATGCCTTTTTCCTGAACATATATATTGGCTTTTAAAGTTTGTACAAGGAAAAACTTGAAACAATCTTAAACAATCTTTGAATGAAAATGTTAGTGTTGGGAGACTAACTTTTATTGTTTTTCTGCTTAGTATATATAAATAGGTAATGATGTGTGACCCAGTCTTATCTAATGAAAATCACTTGTGCTGTTATTACTATTATTACTATTACTATTCAACGTTTTATTCACCTGGCAAATAATTAATTTGTTATATATAAAACTATGTTTTTGTTTAACCTGTTCCTATTTCAGTCGTTTTTATTATAGTCAAAATATTTGCTAATATATTACTGCACATTTAAAAGATAAACCTGCTTTCATAGTTTTTCGCTAAATCTGCAACGTTAGGACAATTAACGATGCCTTATTCTTTGCTTCTCTTGGTTGGTCATCTTTCCTCAGGAACGGAATGGGATAATTTACCCTGTTTTTTTTTTTACTTCAAGTGTTCATCCTTTTCCAGAAACAGGGCTAGAATCTAATCTTGACATATCTGTAAAGTTAAGTATGCCTTAGTTTAACCAGACCACTGAGCTGTTTAACAGATCTCCTAGGGCTGGCCCGAAGGATTAGATTCCTTTTTTTTTTTTTTTTTTTACGTGGATAGGAACCAATTGCTTTCTTAGCAATGGACCTGCAGCTTATTGTGGGATCCGAACCACATTATATCGAGAAATGGATATCTAATCACCAGAAATAAATTCCTCTTATTTGGCACTGAGTGAGTGACCCCATGTGTTGACAAATCTGTAAACTGAATGCTCATTCCACATTTGATTTCTGAAGTATTTTATAGGTATATATCTATGCATATCCAAGTTCTTTATGGGTCAAGGTTACACTAATTCTTAACTTTTGTCTAGAGCTGGCTTTAGTGTCCTTGACTGGGAAATTTTCCGTAAGAAAGTGATATGCGTTATGCCGAAAAGAAATAGTTTAACTTTTGTGATGCTCATAATTATCTCACAGTTTTGTTCCACTCTCGAATTCTCAGCAAATACAGAATACCTGATGACTGACGACTCTTTCTCTCTGAAGTTATTCTGACTCTTTAGATGCTACATTTACTTCGTCAGTAAGTTGTTCCTCCATTGCACTAAACTGGAAAAAAAAAATTATTTCTTCCTGGACTATCTCAATAATAATATAATCTGTCTAATTTTGTCTATATCGATTTACTTACCTTCAACTGGGAACATTTTAGCAAAACTGATTATTTCTGTTTACTAGTTTTGTAGAGGAGTGTCAATAAATAAATAATATATAGA
>NC_087209.1:78350397-78372897 GCF_015104395.2 Macrobrachium nipponense
CGGTGTCGGTGTTTCTTTTGGTTACAAGGTGTTTCAGTGTTTACTTTTACAGGTGTCCATGTTTTCCCTTTTACAGGTGTCTGGGTTGTTTACTTTTACAGGTGTCTGCATTGCTTTTACAGGTTTGTCTTTTGGTGTTTCTTTTACAGGGTTGTCATGCGTTTCTTTTACAGGTGTCTGTTGTTTCTTTTAACGGGTGTCGTGTTTCCTTTTAGAAGGTTGTCAGGTGGTTTCTTTTACAGGTTGTTTTGTGTTTCTTTTAACAGTGTTTCTTTTGTTTTCTTTTAACATGGTGTTTGGTGTTTCTTTTACATGTCCATTGGTTTCTTTTACAGGTTGTGTTTCTTTTACAGGTTTCAGTTTGTTTCTTTTGTTTACAGGTGTTTGTGTTTCCTTTTACAGGTGTCAGTGTTTCTTTTACAGGTGTTTGTTGTTTCTTTTCAGTGGTTTCAGTTTTGAATTCGGTTTTCGAGGTCTTTGTGTTTTCTTTTACAGGTGTCAGTGTTTCTTTTTAACAGGTGTCAGTGTTGTTTCTTTTTAACAGGTGTTTGTGTTTCTTTTACAGTGTCATGTTTCTTTTACAGGTGTTTTGTGTTTTCTTTTACGGTTCAGTTTTGTTTCTTTTACTAAGGTGTCTGGTGTTTCTTTTACACACACAGGTGTCCATTTGTTTCTTTTACAGGTGGTCTGCATTTCCTTTTCAGGTGTTTGTTTTGTTCTTTTGAACAAGGTGTCAGTGTTTCTTTTACGGGTGTCCTGTGTTTTTTTCCTTTACAGGTTTTGTGTGTCTTTTACAGGTGTCAGTTGTTTCTTTTAGCAGGTGTCTGTGTTTCTTTTACCCAGGTGTCAGGGTTTCTTTTACGGTGTCTGCATTTCTTTTTAAACAGGTGCCTGTGTTTCTTTTACAGGTGTTCTTGTGTTTTTTTTCTTTTACAGGTGGTCTGCGTTTTCTTTTAAACAGGTGTCTGTGTTTCTTTTACAGGTGTCCTGTGTTTCTTTCTAACAGGTGTCATGTTGTCGTTTTACAAGGTGTTTGTGTTTCTTTACAGGTGTTTCGAAGTTTTGTTTCTTTTACGGTGTTAGGTCGTTTCTTGTTTACAGGTTGTCCTGCGTTCCTTTTAACAAGGTGTTCAGTGTTTTCTTTTACAGGTTTGTTTGAATTGTTTTCTTTTACAGGGTGTACTGCGTTTCTTTTACCGGTGTTCAGTTTTGTTTCCCTTTTACAGGTGTTTCGGCATTTCTTTTACAGTTTGTCTTGTGTTTCTTTTACCAGGTGTCTGTGTTTCTTTACAGTGGTTTCATTTTGTTTCTTTTAGCAGGTGTTTCTGTGTTTCTTTTACAGGTGTCTGCATTTCTTTTACAGGTGTCCTGTGTTTCTTTTACAGGTGTTTCTTTGCTTTTATTTTTACAGGTGTTTCTGTGTTTTCTTTTTACAGGGTCGTCCTGCTTTCTTTTACCGGTGGGTCTGGTTTCTTTTACGGTGTTCCTTTCTGCATTTCTTTTACAAGGTGTCAGTGTTTCTTTTACAGGTTGTTTTGTGTTTCTTTTACAGGTGTCAGGTTTGTTTCTTTTACAGGTTTTGTTGTTTCTTTTACATGTCAGTTTGTTTCTTTTTACAGGTGTTTGTGTTTCTTTTACAGGTGTCAGTGTTTCTTTTACAGGTATTTGTGTTTCTTTTACAGTGTGTCTGTGTTTCTTTTACAGGTGTCAGTGTTTCTTTTACCAGGGTGTCAGTGTTTCTTTTACAGGTTTTTGTGTTTCTTTTACAGGTGTCAGTGTTGTTTTCTTTTAACAGGTGTCAGTGTTTCTTTTTTCAGGTTGGTTTGTGTTTCTTTTACAGGTGTCTGTGTTTCTTTTGTCAAAGGTGTCTGTGTTTTCTTTTACAGGTCTCAGGTGTTTCTTTTACAGGTGTTCTTTGCTTCTTTTACAGGTGTTTGTCTTGTTTCTTTTAAACAGGTGTCTGTGTTTCTTTTGCAAAGGTGTCTGTGTTTTCTTTTAGCGGGTGTCTGTTTTTTTGTTTCTTTTACAGGTGTTTGTTTTTCTTTTACAGGTGTTTGTGTTTCTTTTACAGGTGTCAGTGTGTTCCTTTTACCAAGGTGTCTTGCGTTTTTTCCAGGTTTTGTCAGGTGTTTCCTTTTACGGTGTCCCGGTTGTTTTCTTTTACATGGTGTCCTGCGTTTCTTTTCCAGGTTTTTTTCAAAGGTTGTTTCGGTTGGCGGATGTTTCCTTGATTCTTTTACAGGTGTCTGTGTTTCTTTTAACAGGTGTCCTGGCGTTTCCTTTTAACCAGGTTCAGTGTTTCGTTTACGGTATTCTTTTCTGCATTTCTTTTTATCAGTTCAGTGTTTCTTTTACAGGTGTCTGTGTTTCTTTTACAGGTTGTCAGGTTGTTTCTTTTACATTGGGTTGTTCCTGTGTTTCTTTTACAGGGTTCAGTGTTTCTTTTACAGGTGTCTGTGTTTCTTTTACCAGGTTGTCTTGTTTGTTTCTTTTACAGGTGTCTGCATTTACTTTTTTACAGGTTGTCTGTGTTTCCTTTTGTACAGGTGTCTGTGTTTCTTTTACCAGGTGTCTGTGTTTCTTTTACAGGTGTCAGGTTTTTGTTTCTTTTACGAGGTGTTGTGTTTGTTTCGTTTACAGGTGGTCTGCATTTTCTTTTTACAGGCGTTGTCCTGTGTTTCTTTTACAGGTTGTCTGCGTTTATTTTACCAGGTGTCCTGTGTTTCTTTTACAAGGTGTCTGCGTTTTCTTTTTGTTCAGGTGTACTGTGGTTTCTTCTACAGGTGGGTCTGCGTTTCAGTTTGACAGGTGTCAGTGTTTTTCTTTTACAGATGTTTGTTTTTCTTTTACAGGTGTCCAGTGTTTCGTTTTAACAGGTGTTTGTGTTTATTCTTTTACAGGTGGTCCAGTGTTTCGTTTTAACAGGTGTTTTTGTGGTTTCTTTTACAGGTTTGTCAGTGTTTCTTTTACAGGTATTTTGTGTTTTCTTTTAACAGGTGTCCTGTAGTTTCTTTTACATTGTGTCAGTGTTTTCTTTTTACCGGTGTCAGTGTTTTCTTTTACAGGTGTTTGTGTTTCTTTACAGGTGTTTGTGTTTCTTTTACAGGTGGTCAGTGTTTTTTTCTTTCAGGTGTTTGTGTTTCTTTTTACAGGTGTCAGTGTTTCTTTTACAGTGTTTTGTGTGTCCTTTTACACGTGTCAGTGTTTCTTTTACAGTGTTTGTGTTTCTTTTACAGGTGTCAGTGTTTTCTTACAGGAGTGTCTGCATTTCTTTTTTACAGGGTTTGTTTGTGTTTTTTTTACAGGTGTCAGTGTTTCTTTACAGGTGTTTGTGTTTCTTTTATTGGTATCTGCATTTCTTTTACAGGTGTCAGTGTTCTTTTACAGGTGTCAGTGTTTCTTTTTACAAGGATCCTGCATTTCTTTTACAGGTGTTTGTGTTTCTTTTACAGGTGTCAGTGTTTCTTTTACAGGTGTCTGTGTTTCTTTTACAGGTGTCAGTGTTTCTTTTACAGGTGTCTGCGTTTCTTTTACAGGTGTCTGTGTTCTTTTACAGTGTCTGTGTTTTCTTTTGTACAGGGTGTCTGCGTTTTCTTTACAGGTGTCTGTGTTTCTTTACAGGTGTCTGCGTTTCTTTTACAGGTGTCAGTGTTTTTTTCTTTTACAGTGTTTTGTGTTTTCTTTTACAGGTGTCTAGTGTTTCTTTTACAGGTGTTTGTGTTTCTTTTACAGGTGTCAGTGTTTCTTTTACAGGTGTTTGTGTTTCTTTTACAGGTGTCAGTGTTTCTTTTACAGGTGTCTGTGTTTCTTTTACAGGTGTCAGTGTTTCTTTTACAGGTGTCAGTGTTTCTTTTACAGGTGTCTGTGTTTCTTTTACAGGTGTCTGTGTTTCTTTTACAGGTGTCTGCATTTCTTTTACAGGTGTTTGTGTTTCTTTTACAGGTGTCAGTGTTTCTTTTACAGGTGTTTGTGTTTCTTTTACAGGTGTCTGCATTTCTTTTACAGGTGTTTGTGTTTCTTTTACAGGTGTCTGCATTTCTTTTACAGGTGTCTGTGTTTCTTTTACAGGTGTCTGTGTTTCTTTTACAGGTGTCAGTGTTTCTTTTACAGGTGTCAGTGTTTATCTTACAGGTGTCAGTGTTTCTTTTACAGGTGTCAGTGTTTCTTTTACATGTGTCAGTGTTTCTTTTACGTATATTTGTGTTTTTTACTGGTGCCTGCGTTTCTTTTACATATGTTTGTGTTTCTTTTACAAGGTTTCTGTTTCACATTGCCTGATTTAGCCTTACGAGATGATATACAGTTCTGATTGCTATCCCTGATCTCTTTTGTTGTTTAGGACAAATGTACCCCCATTTTTCTCTTTCCCTTTTTTCTGAACTCTAGACTTATTAGATCTACATACAAATTACAAGTTTCAGCATAACTGCCTGAACGCGTGAGAAGTTTCCATCGAGAGAGAGAGAGAGAGAGAGAGAGAGAGAGAGAGAGAGAGAGAAGGGGCCGGGGTGTTCATTCATGAATATGACCTGATAAATTGTCGTTCTTTGCTCGCCTCCAGCACACAACAAAAGATGGCTCATTAAGTAATCGAAGGCAAAGTGACTGATGGCCTCCTGCCTTTTCCTCCTTCCGGCATCGGTAGCGACTTTTTTTCGTAACGTCAGTCGACAGAAATCAATCAATCAGACTCTGACTTCATACTGCGCAAATGCTCAGTACTAAGGCTCAAGAAACTGCAGATATATGTTGCACGTTATAAAGGTCATCATCGAACTAATAAACATTGATAAGCTCAATGAAGAGAATGGTGTTACAATGATTTAACTGAGAACAAATATTGATCAACAAATGTATGAAGATTTCAGTACAATTGTGTTGTCCATCGTCTCTGAAAAGCATAATGATAGCTTTGTTTTTTATTTTATTATTGATATCTCTGCTTCTTGGCTATTTATTTGCATTTTTTTTCATTTTTCCTCATTGCTAAATAATTAACTATAAAAGCGTTCGAACAATCGTGCAACAAGTACTTGTATCCATAACTGATATGATGTAGAGTTGGACGTTTCACTGTGCTTTTTGTACTTCATGAAATGGGATTAATATTGTCTTATTCATAATCATTTCTAACCTGATAAAACCATTTTCGTTATTAGTTTATTGGGTTATCTGCTCATTATTTATCTGATTATTTTGAATTATTCATGAATTTCAAATAGAGGTGATATTCAAGATATTATTAAACACTTCTACGGTGAACACCTTATAAGTGAATAACACAAATAACTAACATATTATAAACTGGGAATATTCACCATTAAGTATAAATCAACAAATGAAAATGAGAAAACTATGCCTTCGTTAAAATAGTGCGTGTTTGATCTATCAGTAACAATAAAACCCTAGTGGATCTTACTTGTTTGTCCGCCCTTAGTAACGCCGGTGTAGGTAGGGGTTAGCGTGCAAACCTATTTGTCCGCCCTGGGTGAGGGAGGGGTAAGAAGGGGATCAGGAGGGTAGGGGAGACCTGACGAGAAGTTCCGGGTTCCAGCATAGCGTAGCGCACGCCATCTAGATCGTTAGAAATAAAACAGAATAAGCATTCATTCAGGGGTTACCTATAAATATGGAGGAATGACTTACAGGCTCTCATTTCCTAGGACCAAGAATGAAAGAATAAGGGGAACTACTGAAGAACTCTCAAAGAAGACCCAGGAAAGAACACTGCAGAAGTAAGATCATGTGAAGAGAAAGGAGAAACCTGGTGGGAGAGCTAATGCAGATGGAGGTTCTTGGCGTGAGAGATAATGCATAATTTAGTTTTCTGTAAACGAAAACTAGTGTAGTGGCTTTGTCTGGCAGTCCTCACTTTCTGTCACCGGTCAGATCCTAAAAACTACTATAGCTAGAGAGCAAAGAGAGAGTTGCAAATTTGTATGTTGATCATCCACACTCCAATCATTAGACACACCAAATTACAGCCCTTAAGCCTCAGTAGTTTTTATTTTATTTAAGATTAAGTTTAGTCATGGATCGTTCATCTGGCAACGCTTTCCGGAGGCGTGCGACGAACTTTAACTTCAACTGCATCTTTGGAACAACTGAGCCGCTGGCCTGCGCTGTCGAAGGATAGTTTTACACAGCATTACACTGTACAGAAAACTCGATTAGCAGAAGAAAATTCAGCGCATTTCTTACTTGTTCTTTATTTGAAACTTTCCTGTTTCACTTTAATGTTCAAAGTCAAGGTTATTGTTTCCTTACTGATCTTGGCCTTCGTAAATGGCGTCATCGGGGCAGCCGAAGTTCGGAGCAGAAACTTCTGCTTCCCATTTTCTTCAACGGAAACTTCCCCACAACAAAACACTGAAGTTGTGAACACCACATTGATTATCGGAGCAACTGATCAATGTAATTGAGAGGCCTGATTGCATAGCCACTCTGGAATGTTCAGCCACACTTTTCAGAGCGTTTCGGACAAGAGTTTACAAAATAGTAACTGGCAACTTTCGCGAGACCATCCCTCGCATGATATGATTTAAGTATTTGAGTCCTAAATATAAATATTCAGTTCTTCAAAATGCTTGGAAAAATTTTTTTTAACTCATGCTATTTTTCTGCCAATTTTATGTATTATATTGTTTGCATGCATATTAATCTTATACTGACTGTAAATTTTAGGTTTTTATGTGAGTTTAAAAAGAAAAGAATATCTATTGGTGAACGAAGTTAACTGGAAGGTGCGCCAGATCTTTCAGGAGCGGGTGTACAAGTCTTAATATTACTACTGCCTGGAAGTCAATTTCTTACGAATTTTCTTCACGCTGATCTTTACTGTGATCCTAATTAACTTTTAACATGCGTAACTCAATAAAATGATTGATTTTCATAAGTATGAGTTACTGAACACTTACGCGATGGATCAACACTAAAGTTGAAATTATGCATGAAGTATATCACAGTCAAGATGAAACCACAAAAGGGGTTGTCATAAAACCCAGCCACAAAAGACAGATATGGAGGTCATGGATTTGCTCCGCAACCTGATGAATTCTGATGAGAGGGAAAAGTAGAAGTAGGAGTCTTTTCTCAAAACAGGTGTTTTTAATGAAATCCCAACGTAACAGTGGCTCAGATGATAGCAGCTAAGTGTTTTATGACCTATGAGACTAATTGGTGTATATATATATATATATATATATATATATCTATATATATATATATATATATATATATATATATATATATATATATATATATATATATATATATATATATATATATATATATATATGTGTGTGTGTGGTGTGTGTGTGTGTGTGTGTGTGTGTGTGAGTGAGTGTGTGGTATACATGGCACAATGAAACGTTTGTACGCGAACAAGAGGAAAACGAAAAATTTAGTAGAAATGATATTTCAAACAAATGCCCAAAACGAGGATTTTCAACGCATACTCAAAGGAGGCAGTTAACCCCTAGACTGAGGTAGCACAACAGCCAGAAATAGCAGCCTGGATATTACAGTAATTTAAAAAATAACATATATATATTCTGCATAAAAACTCAGATATCAGTTTCACAATAGTAATGCAAGGGCTAAGTACGTCTAATAATGATATTCATTTGTACTCGGTTGCGAATTACATACCAGTGCCGCAAGTTTTATGCAATGTATTCATTTATACTACAGTACACACACATACATATACTATGTGTGTGTTGTGTGTATTTCATTATATAACTTTTCCACGAGATTCAGAGTTCTTCCATCAAAGTGATGAAAAGAAATATGCGACAGGCTTATACGACAAACGATCTCGTGAATCCTAACAAAAATTGCGAGTCACGTTCGGGAAAATCTATTCATCGTGTGCTGTATACTTTAAACTGCCATGAAATACAAGTAAAAGAAGGGCGTAGGAAATCAGAACAATACTTGCAAGGATATCCATGGATCGCATTCGGGCTTGTTCCAAGAAGCAAGTCAAGACTAAGACTTTAGAGTCCTTGGCAAATGATAACACCGTTCAGGTTCGGAGTTCGGACCTTTCAAACTCTCATGGAACCTTCGGACCTTTGGGTGTAACATCGTTCTGTTGATTAACGGGAGTTTGCCTAGTGGTCTTTTTTTCTTTATTTTTTTTATCCCCAATTCCTCCTCAATTTACGTAGCGGAATTGGTTGTGCTGTGGAGTTTTTACGAAAAATACCGTTTATCACGCGACTACAGTTGGCGCTGAGTTTCTCGATTGTCGTCACTTCGTTGGTCAAGATAAAATAAACCTGGGCTTCTGCGAGGTAACACTGTTACTTTATTATTTTATGACTATTGTATATTTTTGGGGGGAATTTTCGAATCTTGCTGCGTGTTTGGTCTCGTACAAATCCTTGGCAGTCGTTATAACTATTTCTGAGCGCGTTTACTCAAAATCTGACGAGTATATAAGTCCAAAACTTCACCTATGATTAAGAATTTCTTTAGCAACTGGTATGTAGGCATTTTTTCCGCCAAGTTTATATTTGTCAATTTTATCTTATCATACTTTTATTTTATAATTTTTTATTTTGTATACTGTTCTTGTGTATACTGTGAACAGTACATATCTTATCCTCCACCCCTTTCAGGGGCGGCGCCCCTGGAGGGGTGGAGGAGGCCCCGTTGTACTGCATAGTAGGTCGTATGACCTACTATGCAGGTTCTTGGGTGGTTTTGCGCCAACTAATCTACTTTTCTTAAAGGTGGTAATGTAGACTTTATATTTTAGTTTTCAAGTCCAGATAAGTATTAGGAGTTTTAAATTGCTTAGCTACCTCCCGCTCAAATAGTTCCCTAAGGTTTGCCGAAGTTCCCTAAGGTTTGCCGAAGTTCCCTAAGGTTTGAGGAAATTAAGAATGTTAGTGCCTTCAGAGGCAAAATTCAGCATTAAAACAAATTTAATTGATGTACAGGTCTGGCGTCATGGTATACTTTACTTTAGAATTTTAAGTTCCTGGAAATGGATTGTTTGTGGTTAGGTTTAAGTCAAGGTTTTTGGCTAATATTCAAAAAGGGTTTCCCCGAATTTAAAATTACCGTAAAGCTAGCGTTAGACTTGATGGAATTTTCAGAAGATTAGAGCTTCTCGCAACAGAAAATTTCTGGTTATAGGCAGCTGCCAAAATGCACGGGTCATTTACGATAATAGGGCTTGCTTATCCAGTAGCCAATCTCTTGAAAATCATCAAAACCAAGCAAGATTTTCTCCAGACAGATTGTTCAGTGTTTGGATATCTGCTGTACACAGATAAGGATTGGTTTTATGAAGTTTGTCAGTAACTCATAGCTTGGAAATTTCATCTCCTGGTAAGGCAGCACGAAAGCAGGGTTCATAAGTATGGAAATTTTGTCATAGATATTTTATGCATAGAAGATTGGCATATTTGAGAGGGGTGTAGTTTATAAAGTTTAAGTTTGTCGGGTATGTTGGTTAGTTTTGATACTATTAGGTTACTCTTAGCGTAAGTTGAGTATTTTTTTTATCCGCTAACATTGAGTTTGTATGTTACTCTGAATACAGGCAATGGGGTTGTTACTCTGAATACAGGCAATGGGGTTGTTACTCTTGAATACAGGCAATGGGGTTGTTACTCTTGAATACAGGCAATAGGGTTGTTACTCTTGAATACAGGCAATGGGTTTGTTACTCTATGGATACAGGCAATGGGTTTGTTACTCTATGGATACAGGCAATGGGGCTGTTACTCTATGGATACAGGCAATGGGGCTGTTACTCTATGGATACAGGCAATGGGTTTTACTTTATGAATACAGTCAATGGATTTGTTAACTCTATGAATACAGGCAATGGTTTTGTTCTCATGAACACACGCAGAGTATATTACTGGTTCTAGGGCAGTTGATATCAGGACAACTCATTCCCGAGAAACTCATATGGGAAAACATATACTTGGACAATTGATATAAAGCTCGTAATCAGGATAAATATTTTCACTTGGAAAAATAACCCACTTTAAAAGTAAATAGACAAGTTTTTAGTTTATAGGCGTAACGGTAATCATTTACCTCTTTAGATATTGACTAACAATTTAAATTTCATAGTTCATGCAAATTACAATTTCATAGTTAAATTAAATTTCATAGTTCAAACGGTTGTCTTAGAATTTCAAAGTTTTATCATATTTAGTACGAAAGTCACTTTTTCTACTTGTCAACTTTTCAACTCTTAAAATTTTCTTTAGCCATCATAATGCCATACTATATGAAATCTCAGGAGCTAATAAACTTGTGGATAACTACGTATATAATTTTCAGACAAAATGCAGATGAATCAAGAAAATCATTAGACGATTACCGAGGAGGACCCATTAGAAATAGTATATAGTATCTTCAAGAAGGGAACACTTTGTCTTCTGTTCTATAAAAGCCAAGACTTATCACAAGAGACCTCGAGAATTATGGCTGCGACAGAATGTTCTTCTCTAAAAGATGAGGCATTGGCTGGACTACTAGCAACATGGTTTATCATTGGTGGCGACAGCAAAGTAGCGAGTGGTGCTCCCCTATTCCATAGTCATGGTTTTGACATCACGCTACTGTACTGCAAAACTGAATCGGGGGAACCATTTCTGCCATCTGATCCTCATGTAGATGAGGAAAGATTGCTAGTTTTCGCCTCTGTCCGTCTATATATTACCAGTTGTATACAATCAGCATTCAAATAAGTAATCTGAATGTACCTCGTGGCGCAGAAAGGGAAAATTTATCTAGAACTAGGAGCGCAAATAACTAAAGAACAAGTTTACAAAGAGTGCAAAAACGACTTGGAACTTCACTTGAAAAGTATTACCCTTGCCAGATAATGTCTTTATTAAAAGCTGTGGCATATTATCTGTTAATGCATTAGTAAATTCTTAGTTGAGTCTTTAATGTTTTTAGTTTTCATTGTCCCCACTAAGATAATTTTAATATTTTTCTTTCAAAATTAAATCACTTCAAACCTTTCAAAATTAAATCCCTTTATACCTGTTATCAGTTGCCCTATATATGCTGTCCTATCATGCTAGATATCAATTGTCTAGGTGAGAGTTGTCCGATTTACATTTTACGGGAAAGATTGTCCTGGTCTCAGTTGTCCTGGCCTGTTTTATTACTCTCATGAACTCAGGCAATGAGTTTGAGACTCATGAATGCAGGCTATGGGTTAATTGAACAGTTACTATATACACAAGCAATGAATTTGTTACTCATAAACTCGGGCAATAAGATAAACCGAGGCAATAAGTTACATACACATAATTACAAGCAATAAGTTTGAAATGTTACTCTTGAATACTAGCAATGAGTTTGTAATGTTACTCATGAACGCTGGCAATAGTTTTGTGAAGTTGCCCATGAATACTGCCAATAGTTTCACCATGCCATCCATGAACGAGGGCAATGAATTTATTTTCCATGAACTGTCAAATGCGTGTTAGGCTGTCCTTGAACACCGTAAGTAAATGGTTCTATCGGCACAATGATTGACTGTTCATGATCACAAGCAGGAAATTTATTCTTCCTTGAACAGTACGTTGTGGAACTGTTCATGAACACAGTTGAGTTTGGGATGCTGAAGGCCCCGTCCACACGGTCGAGCTTTGGTTGACGAACATTGTCCGATGTGACGTCAGAAACGGAGAAACTGCGAGAAAAGTCTGAACTTTGCAGCGGTTTCTCCGCTTCTGACGTCACATCGAACAAAGTTCGTCGAGCAAAGCTCGGCCGTGTGGATGGGGCCTAACTTAAGCGAGGCCTAAGTTACCAAGGACATTCATCAAGGCTTTAAGTATGTGAAATATCCATTAACATGGACAATGAGGTTGATATCATAAGTTAATGAATGCTATCTGTTGTCGCGGGCGGTTTTCCCTCGCCACGACATTAAGATACGAGAAATCATAAGACTACTATTAGTATACATATGTATTGTTGTCAGTCTTCTTGCCTGGAGAGACAGGTCGGAGAATGGTACTGTCATTGTTGACACGGGTGGTATGAAGACTGACGTTTATGCTGCCTGGGAAATAGGGTAAGCCTGTCCTACCTGCTATTACATGATATTCCTTGTGTGTAGGGGTCTTACTACTGATGAGGCCAGGTGATGTCTTCCCACTGGGAGGCAATTGAAGTGATGATTTCCATTTTAGGGGTATTGAAGAAAATTCTGGTACTCAGCGGTTTTTCTTTACTCAGTACATCATGCTAAATTCCCCTCCAGGCCTAGTCTCCTGGACTTGGTTAATTTACCTAGTCTTCAGAACTCCTGGACTAGATCTCTGGACTAGATCCTCTGGACTAGATCTCTGAACTAGATCCCTGGACTAGATTCCTTGCAAGGGGTAGATAATCATTTGTATTAATAATTGGTAAAATAGCCAAATTGAAGAGCGGACAGGTTGACGTCCCCACACGTAAGCATTCGTGATTCTTAAATGTGTCTTTTAGTGTTGCCAAAATGCAGACGAAAGATTCAGGGCAGCGCTCCCATACTCAGAGCGAAAGAAAAATAAAACAAGGGACTGGCTACACTGCCACACTCGTGTCCACAACAAAAATGAAAACATCTTACAGTTCCAATCACTTTTACAACAGCAGTGTAAAGATATTAGAGGAGGATGATGAATCAAATCCTAAATAAGTCACTAATAATTAAAGTAATATTTTTCCCATTACACTGTAATGAACGTCATTGTTCACCAAGCAATCCAGGGCAATCAGGTGTTTTACCGTATTTGCTATATAGCACCTGGAATGTTTAAAAGGTCGCCAGGCAGTTAATGCAGGAACAACCAATAAAAACTTTAAATACTGCATATACGGTAGCTGCCCTTTTTTTAAAAAAAAATGGCAAAACTGATTAGGGATATGTTTCCTACCTAACAAGCACTTACATTACACTACAAAGTTGCTTTCTTTTAAAGTTCAAGGGTTCGGTCTCTAGAATACGACTTTGATCGTTGTATGTGGGTTGTGTTCATTTTGATTTTGGCGATTTTCAGATCCTTGCATATTCTTAATAAAATACAAATTTCGAGTAGTTTCTACGTATAGTGAAAAATCAACTTTGGAGCCAGAAGCAGAGTACAATGCGTAAAATATAAATTGATATACAGCCTTAATGCATAATTATTAAAGTGTAAAATGTACGGGATAATCTTACTCGGATGGTTACAAGTTTTCAGTGAGTAATAATCTTTTTTTGGGCGTTGTTGGAGAAAACGCTACTCACGGTTTTTATAAGCTAATTATCCTTAAAGTAAAAGTTAACGTTCCTATTTCGAGAAGTCTTTAGAGTTGACGTTCTCTCTACGGGGTTACCAAGTGTTCTCTTTACGGAATTACCAAGTAATTGCCGTAAGGCACCGTCCACACGGTAGAGCTTTACTCTGTGAACTCTGCTGTGTGACGTCAGAAACGGAGAAACTGCGAGTAAAGCTTCGTATAGGGCTTCCTAATGTTTATCAAAGTATGGAGGCTTTGCCTGCAGCGGGGCTGTTCACTGACGGAAATATTTCTGCTAAACTGATAAAGACGTCACCTACGGCAAAGTTTCCGTATAGCGCATTTTCATGTAAAACCTTCACAAATAAAAGGAAAATAAACGAGTTTCCCGTTATTTTACCCTTCATAATGAATACGCCAGGTAAGTATGGGCTTTATGGGAACTTGAAAACAAATATTTTTACATCCTTTATTTAATGCTACGGAAAACTGTCAGCCTAGTCCATTATGGAGACAGCTTACTGACATTTGACCAAACAGGTGACAAGATTTCTTAAGGTTCTTGACAACTTATTAATGATATTTTATTTTTATAAGTAATAACTATACTCATAATTGCGTTGTCTAAAAACCATGCATAAGTTCATCAATAAATAACCGGTAACTTATGTTTTTTCTTCGTTGTTTTTCCATGAAAATGGCGGAGACCAGACTGGACTCCCTGTTATATATATATATATATATATATATATCTAATATATATATATATATATATAATATATATATATATTAATACATACACAAATAAATTACATATAAAAGTGTACCGCATATAATTAATTACTTGTTATTTAGGGTGATCTTATAAACTGACCGATTAATAAAAAGTTTTAAATGCAAATTAACCAGTATACTGAAATATAATTTATATCTTAAGGCCTGTCCACACGAGCGGGCCTGATCGGCGTGCTCCGGGGTTGACGGGCAAATTCTGGCGGGCTTACCCGTGAATGTTGTCCACACGGGTGAGCGATGGAGAGGTGGGCGTGTCCGACGATGCCAGTAGTGTGTTCAGTGCGGTACGATAAACATGGTGCCTACCACAAAGAAGAAAATATTGTGTAGCATGATAACTGCTTTGTGTGTGATGAAAAAGAAGAAAAAGAGAATATGGTGCAAAGAATGGCTTGGTAAAAGAAATGTATATGGTTAACGTACGTCTGCCAGGGTCGAAGCTCAAGCCATCGGGCACCACCATGGTGATTTTGCTACAAGACCCATCTGGGAAATTTGACGGTTTGCCCGTCAAGTGTGCCCGTTAGAGGGGAGGTCCGCCGACAGGCCCGGTCGTGTGGACAGGCCTTTAATGAACCACAATCTCAAAGGATTCAGGAGAGAGGACTCTCTTAATTACCAAGATAAATCTTGGTTGACGAGAGTGGTCGGTAACCATAAGCTGATAATTAAGGCATGCAGGTGTGTCCTAAGCAACTTTTTTATTGAAGCTGGCTTGCATAAAGTCTTAATATCTTGTTAATAATTAACTTTGTCAGATTTTTATTTTCTTGTTAATACCTTTTCTGTTTTCTGCGTTTCATATTCATTTAGTGCATTTCCTTAAAATATTTGTGTAGCTTACTATTTCGTTTACATTATTTATGATTTCCTTATAAACTTCGTTGTTAAAGATTAATGTCTTTAGGTGATTTGTTGCTACGTTTCTTTTGATTAAACTCTATAGGTCTTATTAAACCGGATTTGTTCTACTTGTTTATTTAATACATATCTTTATACACAGATGTGTGTCCCTCAGGTAATTATCTAAAATACGCGCTTATCCCTTTAAACAACCATTTTCACTTAACGTAGATAGTAGAAAATGGCAGAAAAATGAGGTCAGAGTACAGTGGAATCACTGCCAGAGCCAGACACCAGGCTCTCACTCTCACTATCCAACCAGCGTCGTTCAGACAGCAGCATAAATGCGTACGACAGCCTTAGCCCGCAAATAGGCAGAGTTTACCGTGTAAACGGGGCCGGTCGAGCTTTGGTCGACGAACTTTGTCCGATGTGACGTCAGAAGCGGAGAAACAGCGAGAAAAGTCAGAACTTTGCCGCGGTTTCTCCGCTTCTGACGTCACATCGAACAAAGTTCGTCGACCAAAGCTCGACCATGAAGCTGCTGCTGTTTAAATGTTACAGCTCACAACTTGATAGAGGAACCAGAATTCAAGACGATGTGGAGACAAGAGAGGGATTCGCAAACCTTTAGGCTGATATTTCTAGAGATCCAAGATGTAGACGAGATAGATGGAGGCTTCTATTCATTAAATTTCTGAATTTTCCATGCTGCGCTTTTCGTTAAATTCCTGGAAGGTTTGTAAGTTAGGTTCCTCGGATATTCTGCATTCGTGACCATGCCTTTTTCTTAGTATATATATAATATAATATATTATAATTATATATATTAATGATATATATATATATATAATTATTATATATATATTATATATATAAATATAATATCTATATATATAATATATATATATATTATAATATATATATAATAATATATATGGGCTTCAGTTTTCAGTTCTTGACGACTTCCTCGATATGTTTATAGGGAAAAACATAGTATGTGGAATCTGGTTAATCCTCCATATCATTACAGATGTCAAAGGCAACAAGGAATCAGAGGAATTTATTTCTGGTGATAGAAATTTATTCCTCTGACTCCACGTTGGAAGTGCGGGGAATCGAACTTCGGACTACCGGCGTGTGAGTGAATACACATGTGAAAGGCCTATTTCAAATTTTAAACGTAATCAATGTAAGCTACCCTCACGGAATTGCTGAAAATTCTATTTTTTCAACACTTAAAGTGGAAATGCCCTTCGCTAATTGATGGGACAACGAGCTGAAATCTGGCTGTTCTAATGAATAAATGTACAGTACTAAGAGCGCTGTTAAATGTATTGGGAGCAAAAGAAAAATCATAAAATATTTACAAATTAGAACAAACTAAATGTTTCTCCAACAACGCCCAAAAAATGTTACTACTTACTGAAAAGATTCTCGTACATTTTATACCATAATTATGCATTGAGGCTGTATATCAATTTATACTTTACAATGCTACGTACTCTGCTTCTGACTCCAAAGCTATTTTTATCACTATACGTAGAAACTACTTAGATCGCGGGTTTCGTGGCTAGATATAGGATTTAACGCGGTTGAACATAATTGTAAGTTAGAGAGCATAAAAAAATCTGAAATTCTGAAGTTGAATTCTTGATAACACTAGAACTACAGAGCGGTCTTTTTGAAAGGAACTTCACTTCCAAATTTACAGAATTTACAATCTGTAATTTATCCATAATAAGCATGATTCTTCATGACTTTTTCTAATACACGAGGATGTATATTGAACTAAAAGGAAACTGGGATTAGCTTTTTGCTCTACAAGATATGGCCTTTTTACCTTCAACGACCGAACAACGGTCGTTTTAATCGCTGGTCTATATGGGGAGTTCCGTTGGTTATTATGTCCTGGCAGTCTACACACATTTCACGAAGCGCCTCAGTGGCGTGGTTAATATGTTGTTGGCGTCCCATCTCGGTGGCAGCGAGTTTGATCCTCGGCCATTCCATTGAGGAGTGAGAGAGGTGTATTTCTGGTGACGGAAGTTCACTCTCGACGTGGTTCGGAAGTCACGTAAAGCCGTTGGTCCCGTTGCTGAATAACCACTGGTTCCATGCAACGTAAAAACACCATACAAACAAACAAACACATTCCACGACTCTTCATCAAGTATGTCATAATTAGTTCAGTCTCTGAATTATGGCCGCAAATAACTCGTTTCTGACAACGAAATAATACCGTTTTTGACTATTATATCCCTGAATCCCTCGGATTCAGAGGGAGGGTGATCTAATATCTGACGACGATGATGATGATGTCACAACAAGACACAGAGAGGTTCGGGAATGTCTGCTCTATTTAGACAGGCAAGGATGAAACACAGCAGGAAATTACTGAACGAAATGATATCGACACCGGAAGGGTTGAGACCCAAATCATTCCTTGAGAATTGACCGGACCGACATCGTTTGCCAAACGTGGAATTGTTCAAGGGAAAGTTCTAAGAGCTCTAAGTTACTCATAGACGACTGCATTATCAAACACACAAAAGTGTGCTGAAATTGAAGCTCTTGAAATTGAAGTTTGATTCTTGGAGCATATCATTTGAAAAGAGCCCTAATAGCAATGTATGCCCGAAGAATTCTCGCTGAAGGACAGCCTGTAGAACATCTTTGCTCAAAAACTTAGGGACCTCCACTTGAGGAGTGAGAGATGCATATTTCTGGTGACAGAAGTTCACTCTCGACGTAGTTTGGAAGTCAAGTACAGCCGTTGGTCCCGTTGCTGAATAACCAGTGGTTCCATGCAACGTGAAAACACCATACAAACAAACTAACAAACAAATCAAAACCTGAACTGTTTGCTATTGACCACCCGAGAAAATAAGTGGCTTAGCAGTTATACGAAATATAGGGGCCCATTCATATAGTATATTGCCAGTTCAGTATTAAGTTTTGGTTTGTGGCTGCTGTAAAATCAAAATACATGCTCATGGGATTTCCATATCTTGGTAAAGACCACAGTCGTCTTGCAAAACAAGAAATCTCTATGTTTTTCTAAAGTTAATTAGGTATATCTAACTTTAACCAGACCACTGAGCTGATTAACAGCTCTCCTGGGAATGGCTCGAAGGATTAGATTTCAAATCCCGTGGCTAAGAACAAATTGGTTACCTAGCGACGGGACCTACAGCTATTGTGGGATCCGAACCTTTTATTTCGAGAAATGAATTGCTAATCGCCAGAAATAAATAAATAAACTGACGGAAAAATTACCAACTAGAAACGCGAATCTTGTGGGAACGGTAAATCATAATCGAATGGGGATTACCATATAGTACATAGATAACAAATGACCTGCACAGCAGACTAATGCTGAAAGCGCCTCAGTAGCTTGGTTGGTATGGTATTTGTCTGCCACCTCGGTGGCCGCGAGTTCGATTCTCGGGCATTCCATTGAGGAGTGAGAGATGTGTATTTCTGGTGATAGAAGTTCACTCTCGACGTGGTTCTTAAGTCACGTAAAGCCGATGGTCCCATTGCTGAATAACCACTGATTCCATGCAACGTAAAAACACCATACAAACAAACTAGTGCTGAAGAACAAACAATATACGCTGACAGTATATCAGTGTAAGCCAACTCATATTTTGTAGCGTTAACACAGCTGTAGGCATTTGGAAACGATGCAAAGAAAGGTATTGGAACTGTAAATTACTGTGAAGAAGTACGGAGTTGACATCGTAGATCAAATGACTCGGTTGTACAGCAGTAGAGCAGCTTCATGAAGATGGCCAATCCAAGTATTTGATGATATACTTGGTCTAGGAGGCATCGATGCATCAGTCGGTTCTTTATAGGAAAGTTACAGTTCAAAAAATTCCCCCGGCTTGATTTTCATCAGTCAGCCGAAGAACTTCAGGAAACGTTCAAAAATGGCGACACGGAAAATGGCAGTGGAAGCAATATTGGTGCGATATTGTAGCAGGTTTGAAAAATTACTAAGAAAATGAAAAAGTGCCGAATTGGATACTGCAATGGGAATAAAACTTAAAGCCCTTTCCATACGAGGGACAAATGCACAGCGGGCAGACACTGTTACCAACTTTGCAAGTGGATGGCTTTCACTAGAGTGGTCCAAGTCAATGGTTCGCCTGCCTGTGACTACTGCTTGCCTTGGATTGTTTGATCTGGTAACATTGTTTAAAAGTGAGGGAATTACAAACAAATCTTGTCTTTGCCCCTTGTATGGAAGGGGCTTTAGATATTGGCCACCAATGTAAGAGATCTGCGTACGGTAAATGCACAAGCAAGGTGTCCAGGAAACATTTGAAAAAAAAAATGTGCTTAAAAAACATTTACATTACTGCCTAGAGTAAGAAAATTTAAACTGGCAACTCATTATCGTACAGGTATATCTAATAATTTATTTTTTAGTCATTTTTTATGTAAATATGCTTTTTATTAAGTTTGATAAGTATTAATTTAAAAAAAAATGCTTTTCGCTGCCTTACTTACATACTGATTGTTGTGCTGAGCCGACACTAGTGGTCTGGTTAAACTGTTTTAATAATAATAATAATAATAAATCTCCTTTCAGACGTTGTCATTTCATTAACCCAAAAGTTATGAATATATGTATATCGTTAATCCTTCGCTATACTAACAATTACGACTATCTGGGATGCGGCGGTCACCGGACAGTGCCGTTGTTCCACGGAAGATAGGTTTTCATCGCATGAGTCCAGGCTTAGAAGAAGACTATTTATAAAATATATTTAAGTCTTATAATTACTCTTAATACATTTC
Organism: Macrobrachium nipponense; assembly: GCF_015104395.2. NCBI lineage: Eukaryota > Metazoa > Arthropoda > Malacostraca > Decapoda > Palaemonidae > Macrobrachium > Macrobrachium nipponense. The sequence continues at coordinate 78,370,111 of NC_087209.1, forward strand.
TTATTTCAGTGCAGTAAATAATAAATACCAAACTATAATATTTCATCGATTTGTTTTGATAGTAAATACGTAAGTTTTTCTTGAGATAACTGAGTAATCTGGTGGTACTGATTATATAAACAACTGGATTCGATTTCCTTACTATGAATGATTATACACCAATGAATGAGGATGTTATAATAAGTGAAAATGTAGATTTTTTGTACCAAGTGCCAATACATGTGCGGTCATTTTGACCGATCGGTCGTTCTAGGTATGTACCATTGGGGGTCGTTCTTGTGTTAAAGATAAAGTATTGCGCCACATGAAGCTTTGAGATGTAGTTCTAATTATTCTTTTATAATAACAAAAACATTTAATAATTAGTTTTAACGCTGTCCGCTTAATAGGTCACTTCCATTCTGAATAGCCTCATAGGTCTCAGCGCTTTGCTTTTTGCCTAAATTTCATATTACATTCAATTCAGTACGTCACTAGTATAGGGTAATGACCATTTATTTTCACAGCTATCCATAAAAAAAAACCCGTAGGATGGTAGTGCCTTCAGTACTCCTCATGCGTTGCACTGCAGGCATTACTTACGGCTCTCTGCAGCGTTCTTTCGTCCACTATCTACAACCCCTTTCATTCCTTTTACTGTACCTACGTTCGTATTCGCCTTAAATCTTTGTTTCCACCCTCTCCTATCAATTGTTCCATAGTGCAGCTGTTGCTCCTTTCTACTCTCAAATATCCCTTTCAGCGCCGAATGACCTCATATGTCCCAGCGCTTGGCATTAGGCATAAATGCTATATTCTGTTTTACTCTTATACATGAAACCAGTTTAAAGACTAATAATTCGCAGGACTGGTTGGTTAGGAAAGCAACAATTACGGATAAAATTGGCATCGTACGTTTGTGAATTTGACACCGAACAGGAGATAAATGCGCGAAATAGTCGAACTTAGTAATCAAAGACGTTCGGAGGATTTTAACATGGCTGCCGTTAGATATCGTGCGGATGGATCATACGAAATGGCATTCATGTTAATGGGTGTCTTGAATTACTACTATCGTAAACATTGTAAACTACTGAAGGACTGTAAATTAAAGAAAGAAGTAAAATACAGGTTATAAAAAACTTTAGTACATAGGCCCCATATTTTACAAGTAAAATCTCAGCACGGTTTTTAATACGCTGGTTGATCCTGACCAGAATGGATCTGGTAAAACGTACGTTTAGTTAATTGTAAAGACACAAATCTGAGAAACTGGTACCAGGCACGAACAATGAGCATTCTAGTGAAAGAAGTAACTCTGATATTATGGAGGTTGATTACCAGGGTGATTGTCTTAGTTTATTCGGAAAAAAGTAAACTCCACTATGGATTTCTTTACGAAGACACATCTCAGCATGCTGCTAAGTTTATTTTTATGCAAACCGTGCCGTCGTCATTATGGGTCGTACTATAAAGGCAGACAGATTTGCTAAGCAGGCTTTATCATAACTGAACGTTCTTTGAGGATCAAGCGGAAGGGAAAGAAAGAGTTGAGGAACTGGAATTGGAATAAAGAATGAATTGGAATTAGAATATGGAATTTGGGCCAAAAGCCACACGCTGGGACCTATGAGGTCATTCACCGCTAAAAGGAAAGTTGACAATAAGAAGGTTTGAAAAATGTAACAGGAGGAAAACCTCAAAGCAGCTGCGTTGTGAAACAATTATCAGAGAAGGTAGAAAGACAGATGGAAGAAAGAGAATATGACTGGAGGTAAGGAAAAGGGAGTGAAAAAGGCTGCAGTTAAGAGCCGATGGGAACGTTGCGAAGAACCTTAAGTAATGGCCTACAGTGCACCACGTATGGCCAGACTCAGTATAGAATTGGATAGACAGAAGTTGGGGTTGGGGAAAGTGAAGCGCGAAATATTACTTAGGCAGAGGATTATATCAACAAGTATACTAAACCTTCGGCCCCCCAGCTGCAACGCCTTCCGTTCCTTGTACTGTACCTCCGTTCATATTCCCTTTCTTCCATCTTACTTTTCACCCTCTTCATAGTGCAACCGAGAGATTGTCCTCCTGTTACACCTTTCAAGCCTTACTGAGAGTCAATTTCCGTCCCACTGCTGAATGACCTCGTAGGTCCCAGTGCTTGTGATTGTGCATGACACTTGGGAATGATGGTTTATGTTTATAGTTGCTGACTGTCAATTTTTATTCAGCGCCGAATGACGCCATAGGTCGCAGGAAGCGCCTCAGTGGCATGGTCGCTTGGTGTTGGCCTGCCACCGTCGGTGGCCGTGAGTTCGATTCTCGGGCATTTCCATTGAGGCGTCAAGAGATGTGTATTTCTGATGGTAAAGAAGTTCACTCTCGACGTGGTTCGGAAGTCACGTAAAGCCGTTGGTTCCGATGCTGAATAACCACTGGTTCCATGCAACGTATAAACGCTATACAAACAAACAAATAAACCTATAGGTCCCAGGGCTAGACTTTTGCCCTGAAATTCAATTACCATATCTATGGCAATGAAGACTTTGTCCACGCAATTAAATATCGCACTGCTGCATTCGTCCTTCAAGGGATCACCGACGCCATAAGGCCCCATTATAAACTAAATGACTGCTTCTTCCATATAATTGAAGGGATTTGCTTCAAATTTTTACCACTTATTCTGCCACTAATAATGAAAGTTCTCACGTGAGGAATTTGGAAATTCGGCCTCAAAGTTCATTTGTTATGCAGTTGGAAAATCATGACATCACCTTTCAAAATTAATGTGCAAAATCAAAAGTTACACAGCAA
>NC_087209.1:78377897-78380850 GCF_015104395.2 Macrobrachium nipponense
TAGGAGAAGGAAAACCAACCTAAGCATGGCATGGATAGACTATAAGAAAGCCTTCGACATGATACCACACACATGGCTAATAGAATGCCTGAAAATATATGGGGCAGAGGAAAATACCATCAGCTTCCTCAAAATACAATGCGCAACTGGAATACAATACTTACAAGCTCTGGAATAAGACTAGCAGAGGTTAATATCAGGAGAGGGATCTTCCAGGGCGACTCACTGTCCCCACTACTCTTCGTAGTAGCCATGATTCCCATGACAAAAGTACTACAGAAGATGGATGCCGGGTACCAACTCAAGAAAAGAGGCAACAAAATCAACCATCTGATGTTCATGGACGACATCAAGCTGTTATGGTAAGAGCATCAAGGAAATAGATACCCTAATCCAGACTGTAAGGATTGTATCTGGGGACATCAGAATGGAGTTTGGAATAGAAAAAATGCGCCTTAGTCAACATACAAAAAGGCAAAGTAACGAGACTGAAGGGATAAAGTACCAGAATGGGCGCAACATCAAACACATAGATGAGACAGGATACAAATACCTGGGAATAATGGAAGGAGGAGATAAAACACCAAGAGATGAAGGACACGATCAGGAAAGAATATATGCAGAGACTCAAGGCGATACTCAAGTCAAAACTCAATGGAGGAAATATGATAAAAGCCATAAACACATGGGCAGTGCCAGTAATCAGATACAGCGCAGGAATAGTGGAATGGACGAAGGCAGAACTCCGCAGCATAGATCAGAAACCAGGAAACAAATGACATACACAAAGCACTACACCCAAGAGCAAATACGGACAGACTATACATAACACGAAAGGAAGGAGGGAGAGGACTACTAAGTATAGAGGACTGCGTCAACATTGAAAACAGAGCACTGGGGCAATATCTGAAAACCAGTGAAGACGAGTGGCTAAAGAGTGCATGGGAAGAAGGACTAATAAAAGTAGACGAAGACCCAGAACTATACAGAGACAGGAGAAAGACAGAGAGAACAGAGGACTGGCACAACAAACCAATGCACGGACAATACATGAGACAGACTAAAGAACTAGCCAGCGATGACAATTGGCAATGGCTACAGAGGGGAGAGCTAAAGAAGGAAACTGAAGGAATGATAACAGCGGCACAAGATCAGGCCCTAAGAACCAGATATGTTCAAAGTACGATAGACGGAAATAACATCTCTCCCATATGTAGGAAGTGCAATACGAAAAATGAAACCATAAACCACATAGCAAGTGAATGCCCGGCACTTGCACAGAACCAGTACAAAAAGAGGCATGATTCAGTGGCAAAAGCCCCTCCACTGGAGCCTGTGCAAGAAACATCAGCTACCTTGCAGTAATAAGTGGTACGAGCACCAACCTGAGGGAGTGATAGAAAACGATCAGGCAAAGATCCTCTGGACTATGGTATCAGAACGGATAGGGTGATACGTGCAAATAGACCAGACGTGACGTTGATTGACAAAATCAAGAAGAAAGTATCACTCATTGATGTCGCAATACCATGGGACACCAGAGTTGAAGAGAAAGAGATGGGTTGTTTGGATAGTATCAAGATCTGAAAATAGAAATAAGAAGGATATGGGATATGCAGTGGAAATCGTACCCATAATCATAGGAGCACTAGGCACGATCCCAAGATCCCTGAAAAGGAATCTAGAAAAAAACTAGAGGCTGAAGTAGCTCCAGGTCTCATGCAGAAGTGTGTGATCCTAGAAACGGCACACATAGTAAGAAAACGTGATGGACTCCTAAGGAGGCAGGATGCAACCCGGAACCCCACACTATAAATACCACCCAGTCGAATTAGAGGACAGTGATAGAGCAAAAAAAAAAAAAAAAAAAAAAAAAAAAAAAAAAAAAAAAAAAAAAAACAAAAAAAAAAAAAAAAAAAAAAAAAAAAATAATAATAATAATAATAATAATAATAATAATAATATAATAATAATGATAATAATAATATTTTTTTGTACCATATAAGTTATTCTAATTCTTTGGCAAAATGTAATTTGGAATTCTTTTGGCGTTGAGTTCTTTCTGTTAAGTTAAGTAGCTGCTTTAACTGACTCGCGATAAATCAAGTACTGTAGCTCATATACGTCGACTTTAATTATGCAGCCGTGACCCTATTAATAATGTAGAATTAAATCACAAATACAAACTTGAATTGCTTATAAAGTATTAGGTCCCTTGTAAGTCATGGATTTTTTTCTGAGAAGGAGAGAGAGAGAGAGAGTGACGGTGGTCTTATGCTTTACATTTTTTCTATATATTTATTTATTGACACTCCTCTACAAAACTAGTAAACAGAAATAATCAGTTTTTTTCTAAAATTTTCTCAGTTGAAGGTAAGTAAATCGATATAGATAAGTTAACGACAAAATTAGACAGATTATATTATTATGAGATAGTCCAGGGAGAAATAAATTTTTTTTCAGTTTAGAGTATGAATGCCCGGTCACTTCGACTGACTTTCGAATGCACTCCTGTCATATGCCCTGTTCACACTAGCGGGCATGACCCTCGGGCACTTCCAGCTGTTTACATTTTCTCTCGCTTCTGAAGCAGTGTTACCAGACAATCGCATCGTTCTGGCTCATACTCGGTCAGTCAGTATAGATGGGAGGGTTATGGGAACAGTGTTTACCAGTCGGCCTGTACTTGCCAGTGTGGACAGGGCCTTACGAGCATGTAAGAATGTATAATCTGATGAGTTGCTTGGAGATAAATAGTATTAGCGGCTAATCGCTCAATAACTTTGACGAGCATGGGCAAAATGACATTTGAGAAATGAAAGCAGATGCAACCATATGAAATTGAATCCACTTTCCAAAATAGAAGTAACGAACATTGGATAACTACTGCCGATCGAACGCTTCTATTTAAATTCAGTGGGTATATTATTATTATATTCTTATCTATATATTA
>NC_087209.1:78381350-78383850 GCF_015104395.2 Macrobrachium nipponense
TAATATATAGACCAAAGTGTATAGCATAAGACCACCGTCACTCTCTCTCTCTCTCTCCTTCTCAGAAAAATCCATGACTTACAAGGGACCAAATACTTTATAAGCAATTAAAGTTTGTATTTGTGATTTAATTCTACATTATTAATAGGGTCACGGCTGCATAATTAAAGTCGACGTATATGAGCTACAGTACTTGATTTATCGCGAGTCAGTTAAAGCAGCTACTTAACTAACAGAAAGAACTCAACGCCAAAAGAATTCCAAAGAATTAGAATAACTTATATGGTACAAAAAATAGTAATAATAATAATAATAATAATAATAATAATAATAATAATAATAATAATAATCAATAATAATAATTATTTATTATTATTATTATTACTATTATTATTTTATTTTAGATTATTTATTTTATTTTATAACTTATGATTATTATTATTATTCAATTGACGACCGGTCCCCATAGTTCATAAACAAGTCGCTTATTTTGACTCCTTTTATGTTTACTTGGTTGGCGTGCTACATCATGTCAGATTAGATAGGAGAACCGAACAGATTCGGAAAGCTATCTTTACTTTTGAATTTTTTAAACATATGTACATTTACATAACTGTGGATTTGTTTCTCCATTATATTATTATTATTATTATTATTATTATTATTATTATTATTATTATTATCATTATTATTAATTATTATTATTATATTATTATTATTATTATTATTATTATTATTTTTTTTTTTTTTTTTTTTTTTTTTGCTCTATCACAGTCCTCCAATTCGACTCGGTGGTATTTATAGTGTGGGGTTCCGGGTTGCATCCTGCCTCCTTAGGAGTCCATCACTTTTCTTACTATGTGTGCCGTTTCTAGGATGACACTCTTCTGCATAAGTCCTGGAGCTACTTCAGCCTCTAGTTTTTCTAGATTTCTTTTCAGGGATCTTGGGATCGTGCCTAGTGCTCCTATGATTATGGGTACGATTTCCACTGGCATATCCCATATCCTTCTCATTTCTATTTTCAGATCTTGATACTTATCCATTTTTCCCTCTCTTTCTCTTCAACTCTGGTGTCCCATGGTATTGCGACATCAATGAGTGATACTTTCTTCTTGACTTTGTCAATCAACGTCACGTCTGGTCTATTTGCACGTATCACCCTATCCGTTCTGATACCATAGTCCCAGAGGATCTTTGCCTGATCGTTTCTATCACTCCTTCAGGTTGGTGCTCGTACCACTTATTACTGCAAGGTAGCTGATGTTTCTTGCACAGGCTCCAGTGGAGGGCTTTTGCTACTGAATCATGCCTCTTTTTGTACTGGTTCTGTGCAAGTGCCGGGCATTCACTTGCTATGTGGTTTATGGTTTCATTTTTCGTATTGCACTTCCTACATATGGGAGAGATGTTATTTCCGTCTATCGTTCTTTGAACATACCTGGTTCTTAGGGCCTGATCTTGTGCCGCTGTTATCATTCCTTCAGTTTCCTTCTTTAGCTCTCCCCTCTGTAGCCATTGCCAATTGTCATCGCTGGCTAGTTCTTTAGTCTGTCTCATGTATTGTCCGTGCATTGGTTTGTTGTGCCAGTCCTCTGTTCTGTCTGTCTTTCTCCTGTCTCTGTATATTTCTGGGTCTTCGTCTACTTTTATCTCCTTCTTCAGTCTCTCATCAGTCCTTCTTCCCTCACTCTTTAGCACTCGTCTTCACTGGTTTTCAGATATTGCCCCAGTGCTCTGTTCTCGATGTTTACGCAGTCTTCTATACTTAGTAGTCCTCTCCCTCCTTCCTTTCGTGTTATGTATAGTCTGTCCGTATTTGCTCTTGGGTGTAGTGCTTTGTGTATTGTCATATGTTTCCTGGTTTTCTGATCTATGCTGCGGAGTTCTGCCTTCGTCCATTCCACTATTCCTGCGCTGTATCTGATTACTGGCACTGCCCATGTGTTTATGGCTTTTATCATATTTCCGGCGTTGAGTTTTGACTTGAGTATCGCCTTGAGTCTCTGCATATATTCTTTCCTGATCGTATCCTTCATCTCTTGGTGTTTTATATCCCTCCTTCCATTATTCCCAGGTATTTTGTATCCTGTCTCATCTATGTGTTTGATGTTGCTCCCATCTGTAGCTTTATCCCTTCAGTTCTCGTTACTTTGCCTTTTTGTATGTTGACTAAGGCGCATTTTTTCTATTCCAAACTCCATCCTGATGTCCCCAGATACAATCCTTACAGTCTGGATTAGGGTATCTATTTCCTTGATGCTCTTACCATACAGCTTGATGTCGTCCATGAACATCAGATGGTTGATTCTGTTGCCTCTTTTCTTGAGTTGGTACCCGGCATCCATCTTCTGTAGTACTTTTGTCATGGGAATCATGGCTACTACGAAGAGTAGTGGGGACAGTGAGTCGCCCTGGAAGATCCCTCTCCTGATATTAACCTCTGCTAGTCTTATTCCAGAGCTTGTAAGTATTGTATTCCAGTTGCGCATTGTATTTT
>NC_087209.1:78388850-78396350 GCF_015104395.2 Macrobrachium nipponense
CTACCGAACCACGTCGAGAGTGAACTTCTACCATCAGAAATACACATCTCTGACGCCTCAATGGAATGCCCGAGAATCGAACTCACGGCCACCGAGGTGGCAGGCCAACACCAAGCGACCATGCCACTGAGGCGCTTCCTGCGACCTATGGCGTCATTCGGCGCTGAATAAAAATTGACAGTCAGCAACTATAAACATAAACCATCATTCCCAAGTGTCATGCACAATCACAAGCACTATGACCTATGAGGTCATTCAGCAGTGGGACGGAAATTGACTCTCAGAAAGGTTTGAAAGGTGTAACAGGAGGAAAATCTCTCGGTTGCACTATGAAGAGGGTGGAAAGTAAGATTGGAAGAAAGGGAATATGAACAGAGGTACAGTCCAAGGAACGGAAGGCGTTGCAGCTGGGGGCCGAAGGGTTTAGTATACTTGTTGATATTAATCCTCTGCCTAAGTAATATTTCGCGCTTCACTTCCCCACCCCAACTTCTGGTCTATCCAATTCTATACTGAGTCTGCCATACGTGGTGCACTGTAGGCATTACTTAAGGTTCTTCGCAACGTTCCATCGGCTCTTAACTGCAGCCTTTTTCACTCCCTTTTCCTTACCTCCAGTCATATTCTCTTTCTTCCATCTGTCTTTCTACCTTCTCTGATAATTGTTTCACAATGCAGCTGCTTTGAGGTTTTCCTCCTGTTACATTTTTCAAACCTTCTTATTGTCAACTTTCCTTTTAGCGGTGAATGACCTCATAGGTCCCAGCGTGTGGCTTTTGGCCCAAATTCCATATTCTAATTCCAATTCATTCTTTATTCCAATTCCAGTTCCTCAACTCTTTCTTTCCCTTCCGCTTGATCCTCAAAGAACGTTCAGTTATGATAAAGCCTGCTTAGCAAATCTGTCTGCCTTTATAGTACGACCCATAATGACGACGGCACGGTTTGCATAAAAATAAACTTAGCAGCATGCTGAGATGTGTCTTCGTAAAGAAATCCATAGTGGAGTTTACTTTTTTCCGAATAAACTAAGACAATCACCCTGGTAATCAACCTCCATAATATCAGAGTTACTTCTTTCACTAGAATGCTCATTGTTCGTGCCTGGTACCAGTTTCTCAGATTTGTGTCTTTACAATTAACTAAACGTACGTTTTACCAAGTCCATTCTGTTCTGGATCAACCAGCTTATTAAAAACCGTGCTGAGATTTCACTTGTAAAATATGGGGCCTATGTACTAAAGTTTTTTATAACCTGTATTTTACTTCTTTCTTTAATTTACAGTCCTTCAGTAGTTTACAATGTTCATTTCCGTAGTAAGCAGAAACGATAGTAGTAATTCAAGACACCCATTAACATGAATGCCATTTCATATGATCCATCCGCACGATATCTAACGGCAGCCATGTTAAAATCCTCCGAACGTCTTTGATTACTTTGTTCGACTATTTCGCGCATTTATCTCCTGTTCGGTGTCAAATTCACAAACGTACGAAACCAATTTTATTCGTAATAGTTCATGTATAAGAGTAAAACAGAATATAGCATTTAAGCCTAATGACAAGCGCTGGGACCTATGAGGTCATTCGGCGCTGAAAGGGATATTTGAGAGTAGAAAGGAGCAACAGGAGAAAGACCTCGTAGCTGCACTATGGAACAATTGATAGGAGAGGGTGGAAACAAAGATTTAAGGCGAATACGAACGTAGGTACAGTAAAAGGAATGAAAGGGGTTGTAGCTAGTGGACGAAAGAACGCTGCAGAGAGCCGTAAGTAATGCCTGCAGTGCAACGCATGAGGAGTACTGAAGGCACTACCACCCTACGGGTTTTTTTTTATGGATAGCTGTGAAAATAAATGGTCATTACCCTATAATAGTGACGTATTGAATTGAATGTAATATGAAATTTAGGCAAAAAGCAAAGCGCTGAGACCTATGAGGCTATTCAGAATGGAAGTGACCTATTAAGCGGAAATCGTTAAAACTAATTATTAAATGTTTTTGTTATATAAAAGAATAATTAGAACTACATCTCAAAGCTTCATGTGGCGCAATACTTTAATACTTTAACACAAGAACGACCCCCAATGGTACATACCTAGAACGACCGATCGGTCAAAATGACCGCACATGTATTGGCACTGTAAAAATCTACATTTTCACTTATTATAACATCCTCATTCATTGGTGTATAATTATTCATAGTAAGGAAATCGAATCCAGTTGTTTATATAATCAGTACCACCATACTCCTCAGTTATCTCAAGAAAAACTTACGTATTTACCATCAAAACAAATCGATGAAATTATAATTTGGTATTTATTATTTACTGCACTGAAATAAGAAATGTATTAAAAGTAATTATAAGCTTAAGATTATTTATAATAGTCTTCTTCTAAGCCTGGACTCATGCGATGAAAACCTATCTTCCGTGGAACAACGGCACTGTCCGGTGACCGCCGCATTCCAAATTAGTAATTGTTAGTATAGCGAAGGTTTATCGATATACATATATTCATAACTTTTGGGTTAATGAAATGACAACGTCTGAAAGGAGATTTATTATTATTATTATTATTAAAACAGTTTAACCAGACCACTAAGCTGACTATCACCTCTCATAGTGTCGGCTCAGCACAGCAATCTGTATGTAAGTAAGGCAGCGAAAAGCATTTTTTTTTTAAATTAATACTTATCAAACTTAATAAAAAGCATATTTACATAAAAAATGACTAAAAAATAAATTATTAGATATACCTGTACGATAATGAGTTGCCAGTTTAAATTTTCTTACTCTAGGCAGTAATGTAAATGTTTTTTAAGCACATTTTTTTTTCAAATGTTTCCTGGACACCTTGCTTGTGCATTTACCGTACGCAGATCTCTTACATTGGTGGCCAATATCTAAAGCCCCTTCCATACAAGGGGCAAAGACAAGATTTGTTTGTAATTCCCTCACTTTTAAACAATGTTACCAGATCAAACAATCCAAGGCAAGCAGTAGTCACAGGGCAGGCGAACCATTGACTTGGGACCACGCTAGTGGAAAGCCATCCACTTGCAAAGTTTGGAACAGTGTCTGCCCGCTGTGCATTTGTCCCTCGTATGGAAAGGGCTTTAAGTTTTATTCCCATTGCAGTATCCAATTCGGCACTTTTTCATTTTCTTAGTAATTATTCAAAACTCTGCTGCAATATCGCACCAATATTGCTTCCACTGCCATTTTCCGTGTCGCTATTTTTGAACGTTTCCTGAAGTTCTTCGCTCACTGATGAAGAAAATCACGACGGAGAAATTTTTTTGAACTGTAACTTTCCTATAAAGAACTGAGTGATGCATCGATGCTTCCTAGACCAAGTATATCATCAAATACTTGGATTGGCCATCTTCGTGAAACTGCTACTGCTGTACAACCGAGTCATTTGATCTACGATGTCTACTCCGTACTTCGAAGAGATACAGTAATTAACAGTTCCAATACCTTTCTTTGCATCGTTTCCAAATGCCTACAGCTGTGTTAACGCTACAAAATATGAGTTGGCTTACACTGATACACTGTCGAGTATATTGTTTGTTCTTCAGCACTAGTTTGTTTGTATGGTGTTTCTACGTTTGCATGGAATCAGTGGTTATTCAGCAATGGGACCACCGGCTTTACGTGACTTAAGAACCACGTCGAGAGTGAACTTCTATCACCAGAAATACACATCTCTCACCCCTCAATGGAATGCCCGAGAATCGAACTCGGGGACACGAGGTGGCAGACAAATACCGTACCAAACAAGCCACTGAGGCCGCTTTCAGCATTAGTCTGCTGTGCAGGTCATGGAATTTGTTATGTATGTATATGGTAATCCACATTCGATTATGATTCACCCTTCCCAAAAGATTCGCGTTTTTAGTTGGTAATTTTTCCGTCAGTTTATTTATTTATTTCTGGCGATTAGAAATTCATTTCTCGAAATAAAAGGTTCGGATCCCACAATAGCCGTAGGTCCCGTCGCTAGGTAAGCAATTTGTTCTTAGCCACGTGATTTGAAATCTAATCCTTCGAGCCATTCCCAGGAGAGCTGTTAATCAGCTCAGTGGTCTGGTTAAAGTTAGATATACCTAATTAACTTTAGAAAAACATAGAGATTTCTTGTTTTGCAAGACGACTGTGGTCTTTACCAAGATATGGAAATCCCATGAGCATGTATTTTGATTTTACAGCAGCCACAAACCAAAACTTAATACTGAACTGGCAATATACTATATGAATGGGCACCTATATTTCGTATAACTGCTAAGCCACTTATTTTCTCGGGTGGTCAATAGCAAACAGTTCAGGTTTTGATTTGTTGTTAGTTTGTTTGTATGGTGTTTTCACGTTGCATGGAACCACTGGTTATTCAGCAACGGGACCAACGGCTGTACTTGACTTCCAAACTACGTCGAGAGTGAACTTTCTGTCACCAGAAATACACATCTCTCACTCCTCAAGTGGAGGTCCCTAAGTTTTTGAGCAAAGATGTTCTACAGGCTGTCCTTCAGCGAGAATTCTTCGGGCATACATGGCTATTAGGGCTCTTTCAAAATGATATGCTCCAAGAATAGAACTCCAATTTCAGGAGCTTCAATTTCAGCACACTTTTGTGTGTTTGATAATGCGGTCGTCTATGAGTAACTTAGAGCTCTTAGAACTTTCCCTTGAATAATTCCACGTTTGGCAAACGATGTCGGTCCGGTCAATTCTCAAGGAATGATTTGGGTCTCAAACCCTTCCGGTGTCGATATCATTTTGTTCAGTAATTTTTCCTGCGGTGTTTCATCCTTGCCTGTCTAAATAGAGCAGACATTCCCGAACCTCTCTGTGTCTTGTTGTGACATCATCATCTTCATCGTCGTCAGATATCAGATCACCCTCCCTCTGAATCCGAGGGATTCAGGGATATAATAGTCAAAAACGGTATTATTTCGTTGTCAGAAACGAGTTATTTGCGGCCATAATTCAGAGACTGAACTAATTATGACATACTTGATGAGAGTCGTGGAATGTGTTTGTTTGTTTGTATGGTGTTTTTACGTTGCATGGAACCAGTGGTTATTCAGCAACGGGACCAACGGCTTTACGTGACACTTCCGAACCACGTCGAGAGTGAACTTCTGTCACCAGAAATACACATCTCTCACTCCTCAATGGAATGGCCGAGGATCGAACTCGCTACCACCGAGATGGGACGCCAACGCCATACTAACCACGCCACTGAGGCGCTCGTGAAATGTGTGTAGACTGCCAGGACATAATAGTCAACGCGGAACTCCCCATATAGACCAAAGACTATATACGAAAGATGGGAAACTGACTATTAATACCATTAAAAAAACATCATCCAACCCGTCAGAATGCGCGCCATCTATTGATCATGCCCTCAACTAAAACTCTGCTGTGGTGTAGCGCGGCTTTTTTAAATGTTAAAATTTATTCTTATGCTGCAATAAACTTCTCTTTATAAATCATTGAATACTAAATCGATTAATATTGCTTGTTAACATGATTATAGGGCTCTATCATAGCTTATGACTTATATATTAGCATTTCTGAATCATTAAATAAAATCCTTCAGTTAATGTAACATTAATTGCTAAGTATCTTTATCTAAAATTGAGAGGGCAGTTAGAATGAAACAAACTTATTCTCATATTATCTTATTATTTCACCAATATAGTATACAGTAATTATTTTCCTTTTTTTGGGCTTGTGCTTATGATTGTATTACTGTACATACCTAAGCTACTATACCACACAAACGTTCTTGCAAAGAACATAAACAAAATATAAGAAATGGCACATGCTTCATTGGCATGCAATAGTCATACAAGTCATGCAAAACAAAACATGCATATATCAGAATTTAAATAGCAAACAAAGCATGGGTTAATCAAAACCAATAATATGAAATCAAAATGAAAAAGCAGACATTAACTTGCATGCTTATTAGGCAAAAGTTAAGCAATATTTGTTAATAAAACTAAGAAAAGTACAACAACAAAGTAGTAAAAGTAAGGTACCCTTTTATAACAAATGCAATACTGTATTTTACAGAATACTGTATAAGCAAAAATCTAGGTTTAACTTAATTTTCATAAAAAGCAAATAACAATTTCAATCACAAATCAAATAGGAAACAAACCACAGATCAATCATTCAACCAAAACAATAGATTTCAAAAACTTAAAAAAAAAAAAAAAAAAAAACAAGCGTAACATGCTCAAAAAAAAAAAAAAAAAAAAAAAAAAAAAAAACAAAGGGATATCATCAACAAAAAACTGTCATGGTTAGAAATAAAAAATGTAAGCATGCCAATACTGTATATCAAATTAAGTAAAAAATATAAAACTTCAAGAAATAATACAGTACAGATAATGAAGTTGATAAACAAACATATATTGAAAGGTATGCTAATCATGCAACAGGAAAAAACATAGGAATGCAAAAACAAAATAAATACAGTACATGCATCAAGTAATCTTTCATTTTAAATCAATGAAAAACTGGAATAAATACATACGGTAGATTTTGTAATGTCAAAAGGTCAGGAAGTGGTCTAAAAGCCTGAAAAAAAATATTATAGACATTATTTTACTGATGAGTCACTTTAATTACCTTTCTCATTTTTTTTCTTTCATTATAGTCATTATTTTGCCAATTTATTACTAATGTTATTACTGCGTACATTTGCTGCCAAATGGTAAAATTTACTTTGGAATACTATGTGGGGTGTTGGTACCAATTACAAGGTTTCATTTTAAAAATTTAACAATTATGAACATATAATGCAGAAACATAGATGAAACGGTAGCATGGATCTTGTGGGAGCAGATATGCTGGTTTGCATGTAATTTCTTTTTATTTTGAAATGCTTTTATCCATACATATAGGAAAATTAATCCATAGATTAAAAGGTTAGTGAACTTGAAATTAAAGTTAGACGCACTAACTTAACTAACCTACTTATGCTCTCCCATATGAATGCTCCCACAAGATCCATCCTTCCTGATGAAACAACTTTGGTTTGCTAAATAGTTGCTTATTAATGAAAAATTAAGGTAAACATTTATAACTACAACCCAAGGGTAAGCTGCTGAGAATATAACATAACTACAGTATATATACAGTATATCAAAAGTTGCTGTGAGTAGCCTATCTGGAAAAGGCATGGAGACCCAATATTCACGAATTGTATGACAGTGATAGGAATTGGTATGTTTATTTCATATTTCTAGAGATTTTCAAGATATGCAAATATAACTTTAAGGTATTTATTTGAAATACAATTGACGCCTCTAAATGACAAGAAAATAAAGTTTTTCAATTGATTTTGATATGTTTTGCAAGATAGCTTCATTTCCATTGCAAATTACTGTTGACATGGTTAGGTAACTGTTGGCATGGTTATGGTACTGCTGATATGGTTAGGTTTACTGTTGACATGATTAGGCTACTGATGTTACACTA
>NC_087209.1:78401350-78406350 GCF_015104395.2 Macrobrachium nipponense
GAACGTGGGCAATGAATTTATTTTCCATGAACTGTCAAATGCGTGTTAGGCGCCGTCCACATGGACGAGTTTTGCTCGACGAACTTTGTTCGATGTGACGTCAGAAGCGGAGAAACTGCGGTAAAGTTATATGTTTTTTTTAAATTACTGTAATATCCAGGCTGCTATTTCTGGCTGTTGTGCTACCTCAGTCTAGGGGGTTAACTGCCTCCTTTGAGTATGCGTTGAAAATCCTCGTTTTGGGCATGTTTGAAATATAATTTCTACAAAATTTTTCGTTTTCCTTTTGTTCGCGTACAAATGTTTCATTCTGACATGTATACCATGCCACACACACACACACACACACACACAGATGTATATATATATAAACTTATATAATATTATATATACTATATATATATATATATATATATATATATATATATATATATATATATATATATATATATAACATACCAATTAGTCTCATAGGTCATAAAACACTTAGCTGCTATCAGCTGAGCCACTGTTACGTTGGGATTTCATTAAAAACACCTGTTTTGAGAAAAGACTCCTACTTCTACTTTTCCCTTTCATCAGAATTCATCAGGTTGCGGAGCAAATCCCTGACCTCCATATCTGTGTTTTGTGGCTGGGTTTTATGACAACCCCTTTTGTGGTTTCATCTTGACTGTGATATACTTCATGCATAACTTCAACTTTAGTATTGATCCTTCGCGTAAGTGTTCAGTAACTCATACTTATGAAAATCAATCATTTTATTGAGTTACGCATGTTAAAAGTTAATTAGGATCACAGTAAAGATCAGCGTGAAGAAAATTCGTAAGAAATTGACTTCCAGGCAGTAGTAATATTAAGACTTGTACACCCGCTCTGGAAAGATCTGGCGCACCTTCCAGTTAACTTCGTTCACCAATTGATATTTTTTTCTTTTTAAACTCACATAAAAACCTAAACTTTACAGTCAGAATAAGATTAATATGCATGCAAACAATATAATACAAAAATTGGCAGAAAAATAGCATGAGTTAAAAGGTTTTTTTCGAAGCATTTTGAAGAACTGAATATTTATATTTAGGACTCAAATACTTAAATCATATCATGCGAGGGATGGTCTCGTGAAAGTTGCCAGTTACTATTTTGTAAACTCTTGTCCGAAACGCTCTGAAAAGTGTGGCTGAACATTCCAGAGCGGCTGTGCAATCAGGCCTCTCAATTACATTGATCAGTTGATCAGTTGCTCCGAGAATCAATGTGGTGTTTACAACTTCAGTGTTTTGTTGTGAGGAAGTTTCCGTTGAAGAAAATGGGAAGCAGAAGTTTCTGCTCCGAACTTCGGCTGCCCCGATGACGTCATTTACGAAGGCCAAGATCAGGAAGGAAACAATAACCTTGACTTTGAACATTAAAGTGAAACAGGAAAGTTTCAAATGAAGAACAAGTAAGAAATGCGCTGAAGTTTCTTCTGCGTAATCGAGTTTTCTGTACAGTGTAATGCTGTGTAAAACTATCCTTCGACAGCGCAGGCCAGCGGCACAGTTGTTCCAAAGAAGCGGTTGAAGTTAAAGCTCGTCGCACGCCTCCGGAAAGCGTTGCCAGATGAACGATCCATGACTAAACTTAATCTTAAATAAAAATAAAAACTACTGAGGCTTAAGGGTTGCAATTGCAATTTGGTGTGTCTAATGATTGGAGTGTGGATGATCAACATACAAATTTGCAGCTCTCTCTTTGCTCTCTAGCTATAGTAGTTTTTAAGATCTGACGGGTGACAAAAGTGTGGACTGCCAGACAAAGCCACTACACTAGTTTTCGTTTACAGAAAACTAAATTATGCATTAGCTCTCACGCCAAGAACCTCCATCTGCATTAGCTCTCCCTCCCATCAGGTTTCTCCTTTCTCTTCACATGATCTTACTACTGCAGTGTTCTTTCCTGGGTCTTCTTTGATAGTTCTTCAGCAGTTCCCCTTATTCTTTCATTCGTGGTGGTCCTAGCAAATGAGAGCCTGGAAGTCATTCCTCCATATTTATAGGTAACCCCTGAATGAATGCTTATTCTGTTTTATTTCTAACGATCTTGATGGCGTGCGCTACGCTATGCTGGAACCCGGAACTTCTCGTCAGGTCTCCCCTACCCTCCTGATCCCCTTCTTACCCCGTCCCTCACCCAGGGCGGACAAATAGGTTTGCACGCGATCCCCTACCTACACCGGCGTTACCAAGGGCGGACAAACAAGTAAGATCCACTCGGGTTTTATTGTTACTGATAGATCACACACGCACTATTTTAACGAAGGCATAGTTTTCTCATTTTCTTTTGTTGATTTATACTTAATGGTGAATATTCCCAGTTTATAATATGTTAGTTATTTGTGTTATTCACTTATAAGGTGTTCACCGTAGATGTGTTTAATACGATCTTGAATATCACCTCTATTTGAAATTCATGAATAATTCAAAATAATCAGATAAATAATGAGCAGATAACCCAATAAACTAATCACGAAAATGGTTTTATCAGGTTGGAAATGAATATGAATAAGACAATATTAAACCCATTTCATGAAGTACAAAAAGTACAGTGAAACGTCAAACTCTACATCATATCAATTATGGATACAAGTATTTGTTGCACGATTGTTCGAACGCTTTTATAGTTAATTATTTAGCAATGAGGAAAAATGAAAAGAAAAATATGCAAATAAATAGCCGAGAAGCAGAGATATCAATAATTAATTAAAAAACAAAGCTATCATTATGCTTTTCAGAAACGATGGACAACGCAATTGTACTGAAATCTTCATACATTTGTTGATCAATATCTGTTCTCAGTTAAATCATTGTAACACCATTTTCTTCATTGAGCTTATCAATGTTTATTAGTTCGATGATGACCTTTATAACGCGCTCCATATATCCGCAGTTTCTTGAGCCTTAGTACTGAGCATTTGTGCAGTATGAAGTCAGAATCTGATTGATTGATTTCTGTCGACTGACGTTACGAAAAAAAGTCGCTACTGATGCCGGAAGGAGGAAAAGGCAGGAGGCCATTAGTCACTTTGCCTTCGATTACTTAATGAGACAGTTTTTGTTGTGTGCTGGAGGCGAGCAAAGAACGGCAATTTATCAGGTCATATTCATGAATGAACACCCCCACCCCCCTTCTCTCTCTCTCTCTCTCTCTCTCTCTCTCTCTCTCTCTCTCTCTCTCTCTCTCGATGGAAACTGCTCACGCGTTCAGGCAATTATGCTGAAACTTGTAATTTGTATGTAGAACTGATAAGTCTAGAGTTCAGAAAAAGAAGAAAGAGAAAAATGGGGTCTAAATTAAAATTGGTCCTAAACATCTAAAAGAGATCAGGGATAGCAATCAGAACTGTATATCATCTCGTAAGGCTAAATCAGGCAATGTGAAACAGAAACCTTGTAAAAGAAACACTGGCACCTGTAAAAGAAACACAGACACCTGTAAAAAAAACAAATAGATGTAAAAGAGACACAGACATGCTTTTTTTTTTTTTTGTGGGTGGAAGTGTGGGAAAAAGTGAAGCTTACTTTTCGTACGCTTTGAGCAGCATATTTCATTGTTAATATGATGACTGGTTGTAGCAGAAATGATGCGGATATAAGAATACTGATTCTTTCGGTAATAATAATAATATTGTAATCATAAAAGAAAAATTTAGTATGCAATAATGTCATCATCATCACTATTATTAAATTATTTCTGTTATAGTTACTGTTGATCTTTGCTATTAATAATAATAATAATAATAATAATAATAATAATAATAATAATAATAATAATATGTAGGAAGCAGACCCTTTCTCAAGCATACTTTATTAAAAGAAATGGCTACTTCATCAGCGTTACGCTTATAGAGATTCTTCTCTGTTTTTCGAATAGCGTCTTTTTCAGTACTAATTAAACAGGCTAGTAGAGCGCCTATGGAGGTCATCTTTGAAATACAAGGTAAGATCAGTGTATATTTTTAATGACCTACATGGGCGCTCTACTAGCCTGTTTAAGTAGTACTGAAAAAGCCGCTATTCGAAAAATAGAGAAGAAACTCTATAAGCGTAATGCTGCTGAAATAGCCATTACTTTTAATAATAATAATAATAATAATAATATAATAATAAAATAATAATAATGGAGAAAGCAAATCCACAGTTATGTAAATGTACATATATTTAAATTTAAAAACAGCAAAGCTATCTTTGCTGATTTTTAAATTTAAATATATGTACATTTACATAACTGTGAATTTGTTTCTCCATTTGAGGACTCGTGCTACTATGAGGATTTTTTAAAATAATAATTAATAATAATAATAATAATAATAATAATAATAATAATAATAATAATAATGGGCACAGTTTTCCGTGTCGAAAATGATAATAATGGTGTAGGTCCACAATAGTATAGCTGTGTGAGAGTTGATGCTGCTTTATAAATATCAATAGCTTTAGCACCCTGAAGGTGAACTTAGAACTCCAACACCGCTATATTTTCGTGGACCTGCCACCGGTAATAATAATAATAATAATAATAATAATAAAAAATAATAATAATAACAATAATAATAATAATAATAATAATAATAATAATAATAACACTCACTATTAATATTAGTTCCTCAGTGGACAAGTGGGTTGCGTAGTCGCCCATCAATTTGGTAGCCCGAGTTCGCTCCCCGCTGCTGCCAAGGCGGAACCAAAAGAATTTATTTCTGGTGATTAGAAATTCATTTCTCAATATAATGTGGTTCGGATCCCACAATAAGCTGTAGAACCCTTTGCTTAGTAGCCAATTGGTTCCTAGCCACGTAAAAATGAAAATCTAATCCTTCAAGCCAGCCCTAGGAAAGCTGTTAATCAGCTCAGTGGTTTGGTTAAACTAAGATATACTTAACTTTTTCATTATTATTATTATAAAAGTGTTGGGGGTTGGGTGGGAGTGGGTTGGGTTTTTGTGGGTTAGGGCAGGCCAGG
>NC_087209.1:78413850-78448850 GCF_015104395.2 Macrobrachium nipponense
TACATGCAAAAGAAGTAAAGTGGGTTATGAGTAAAAGAGAAATCTATATTGATATTGTTTTTTAACAATGAATATAGCAACATAGCAATGTGTTATCCTCTCATGAATCATGTTGTAGTTCCCTTCAGCTTAACTCCAGTAAAAACCTCCAATTTCAATGATCTGATCTGTTGCACATTTTGCCACACAGTCCAAAACGACTCACGGATCTCAAGCATAAAAGAGGTACGGTAAGTTAGTCAAGGATTGTGGAATTTAGAAGACATCTCAAATGGTGAACTTTTCAGGGAATTCAGAGAGCAAGAATAGTCTTTTTAAAATCAGATAAATTCAGCAGGGTCAGCATTTCAAACCTGCTTTAACATTTTAAATCTGAACAGCTCTGGAAATATAATATTCATTAGCAAAAGGGTGCAGTAAATTTCAGCATAATAAACTAAAAGGTCAATTTCATAGTTCATTTAGACCAGCAGTAGTCATATTCGTTCACTCGTCAGTCTTATTCAGGTTTAAACTCACAGAGCAGGAGATGAACAAGGAAAACAATACAGAACGCCTCGAAGCCTGGAGCGCCCTAGAATGCTACCGAAGCACATGCATCAAAAAGATTTCCGTATGGCCATGCTAAACTAGTGGACATGAAATCAGATTGTTCTAGAAATTAGAACTTTAATCCGTGGTTAGTGAGAAGATCTTTAAGATTTGATTGTCTCTAGTAAGAGTTGTTCATTTGGCTTGAGGTTTGGTTTTGCAATCTAGGGTCTTTTAAAATCATAGGCCTAATGACATAATGAAAATACCAAAGAGGCTATATCTTTATTAAAATGATTAGCCTAATTATCAATTATACTATTCAGAGATACAATCAGGGTGGAATATTACCTATTCCCAATTTTAAACTCTTAGCATCATCATCCGTTCAACCTTATCTGTCGTTACTAATCACTCGTGTTCAAAAATGCCTTATAATATAAGATGTCCATCTTTCTCTCATTAACGAGAAGTGTAGCGATGGTTGACTACGGGGAGTTCGTCCCTGGGGCTCTGAAGTCTTCAGGAGACCCCTACTACAGAACTCTGGGGAAGAAGCTGGAACTTCAGGAAGAGACAAAAGACGGCGTTGCTCTTGTCATGAGAGGGACACACGCTCTTATTGAAAGCTATTCTTTTAGCAAGATCGTCTTCGTCGCGGAGTTTGAGGTGAGTTTCTCTTCGGTTGATAGGAGCCTATAAGAGGGAGAGATTTCTGTGATCTTAGCACTATTAATATCATTGTTATTGAATTGAACTGAATATAGAATTTAGGCCAGAGGTCAAGCACTGGGACGTATGAGGTCATTTGGCGCTGAAACGGAAATTGACAGTAAAAGGTTTGAAAGGTGTGACAGGAGGAAAACCTCAAAGCAGTTGCACTGTGATTCAGTTATTAGCAGAGGGTGGAAATTAAGATGGAAGGAAAGGCATGTGAAAGGAGGTACAGTAAAAGGAACGAAAGGGGTTGCAGTTAGGGGGCAGAAGGCCCGCTGCAAAGAACATTGAGCAATGCATATGCGGTGCACTGATGGTAATACCCCCCTACGGAGTATCATTATTATATTATTATTCAGAAGATGAAGCCTGTTCATACGGAAGAAGCCTGTGGAGGCCATTGACTTGAAACGCAAGTTCCAAAGAACATGGTGTTCATTAGGAAGAAATAATTAATGTATGACCAAAGGACTATATAAGATTAAAAACTATCAACATAGATACATAAATGTGTGTTTTTTTTAATTCTTATTTTTTAATTTTTAGGAGAAGAACACATACATGTTACGAGAGCAGCTCTACCCAGGACACCTGTGCTGGTACTTCCCAAAGAACACTGCCTGGAAGTACAAGTTTGACTCTGGTATCCAACGGTTGGTAGAAGCCGGACTTATTGCTCGCTGGATCAAGGTAATTCCAGTTGTTGTTTTCTGTTTTTGGTTTTAAACGAAATTTTTTCTGTTTTTGGTTTTAAAAGAAATTATTTCTGTTTTTGGTTTGAAACGAAATTATTACTTTATGGTTTTAAACGAAATTATTTCTATTTATAGTTTTAAACGAAATTATTTCTGTTTTTGGTTTTAAACGAAATTATTTCTGTTTATGGTTTTAAACGAAATTATTATCAACAAAAAAATTCCCCTTCGGTTAACATATATGAAAATATATTAATTCTGAGTAGAGCGAATTGGTTGTTAAAGGACATTGGTAGCTTAATGCATGTATATGAACCACTGTGATGTGATAAAAATTCGTGTATATATGTAATTCCTGACAAAGAGGTGTATTGAGCGTTATTAAATGAAAAAAATACAAATTCTCTTGAAAAGGAAACCAATGTATAGGAAAGAAATGCTTGTCTTATATTTCAAATGTAACGCATTGCTTCCCCCTCCATTCCTTGCAGCTCAAAATCGAGGACTTCTTAGGCAGAGACTTCGAAAAGAGGCAGGAGATGGAAGCCAAGGAGAACAAGAAGTCAGCGCTGACATTTGAGCATCTACAGGGCGTCTTCTTTATCCTCGTTATGTCGTGGCTTTCAAGCGTTGTCGTATTCATAACGGAACTGATTTGGGGAAAGTTGATTGGGCGCCAAGGTTCCCACGGTCCTAGGGCGTTTCTTAAGGGGATTTGTCAGTAAACAAATTAAAATATGCGCCGAAGTACCTTCGGCGCGGTCGAGTTTTCTGCACAGCGTATAATCAAGGCCATCGAAAATAGATTTATCTTTCGGTGGTCTCGGTATACAGGTGGTAACCTGGCCTATATAGTTGCCAGACGCACGATTATGGCTAACTTTAAACGTAAATTAAATACAAACTACTGAGGCTAGAGGGCTGCAATTTGGTATGTTTGATGACTGGAGGGTCGATGATCGACATAACAATATGCAGACCTTTAGCCTCAGTAGTTGTAAAGATCTGAGGGTGGGCAGAAAGAGAGAGGCCGGACAGACAAAGCCATCTCAGTAGCTTTCTTTTACAGAAGACTAAAGAGAAGTATGAAGTGTAAGTAATGATTCCGGAAAGAGAGTCATACTTTCGCTAGCCTGGGTTTCCGTTTTTTGTTTTGTTTCCCGCTGACTGCATCTCCTGGTAGAAATGAAAAAAAAAAATCATATGCAAAGCTGTCAGTGGTAACTGAATAGTTTGTTTGTATGGTGTTTTTACGTTGCATAGAACCAGTGGTTATTCAGCAACGGGACCAACGGCTTTATGTGACTTCCGAACCACGTCGAGATTGAACTTCTATCATCAGAAATACACATCTCTAACCCCTCAGTGGAATGCCCGAGAATCGAACTCGCGGCCACCGAGGTGGCAGGCCAAGACCATACCGATCACGCCACTGAGGCGCTCGTTCTTTGAGTAGTGAACTTTGTACCCGTGATAATGGAGAACACTTCCGCAGTGAGCAAACAGAATAAGTACATTCCGTTGATCATTTACGGTCCCTTTTAAATGACTTCAGTGAATTTTCTTGAACTGGAAATTTGTAAATTTCAGATATATATCTGGAAATGGTTGGTACTGAGCTTAAACTCAAGACCAATTCTACCAGTCGAAACCATCTTCATGCATTCTGTTTTATCAATTAAGCTCGTTTCATTATTTAAAGACATGTGATAATTCAATGGAACTTTATATTATACGACCATAAATATGAGAACACTTTTATGCTTATAATTGGTTATTTAAACTGAATTATTATGCAGACTCTTATTATAGAATTTCTAGTTCGTCTACACTTCTTAACTGTGGTACAGTTTTGATAGCACTCGAATAATAGTATGAGGAAATTTATACAAATAGCCCCTAGATTGCTTGCTCTATAACAACTCAAAATTCACGTCAATATTTCGACAAAATCATTTCTTTCGTTAGATTAAATGTTGTGCAGGTTCTTACCATAAGCCACTACATTATTACATTTACTGTTTTATATAGCACGTAGTCCTGTTACAAAAAAGTATATCTTAGTTTAACTAGACCACTGAGGTGATTAACAGCTCTCCTAGGGCTGGGCCGAAGGATTAGATTTTTATTTACGTTGCTAGGAACCAGTTGGTTTCTAGAATTTCTAATCACCAGGAATACAGTCCTCCGATTCCGCGCTGGCTGCAGCTGGGAGCGAACTCGGGCTACCAGAACGTTAGGCGAGTACGCAACCTACTCGTCCCGTATAATTGGAAAATATTTGAAAGTTGTCATTGGTTTTACTTCTACGACACCAAATCTTGTAATCTATGAAAACGTCCTCGTCTAACAGCTGTTATTAACTATGAACACATGAACGACAGTGTCGTCCGTCTCCACATGCCCTAAAATAAGCGCTCTATGAATAAAGATGTTCATAGTTACGTTTATGTACTGCGTAATTTAGAATTATCACTACGATTTGCATCTTTGCGCGGAAATTTATACATATTTTAGCCACTTAATGTGAATAACCTTAAGAAATAAAAACTCCACACTAACATATCTTTTACTCGTCTAATTGTCATCTGTATTCAGGTTTTTCTGATCTTATCATTTTGACTAAGATATCCTAAATATATTCAATACGAAAAGTGTTTTTATCATTTTCCCTTGAAATCATTTTCCTTTGAAGTCATTTTCCCTTGAAGTCAGTTTCCCTTGAAGTCATTTTCCCTTGAAGTCATTTTCCCTTGAAGTCATTTTTCCTTTAAGTCATTTTCCTTTGAAGTAATTTTTCCTTGAAGTCATTTTCCTTGAAGTCATTTTCCCTTGAAGTCATTTTCCCTTGAAGTCATTTTTCCTTGAAGTCATTTTCCCTTGAAGTAATTTTCCCTTGAAGTCATTTTCCCTTGAAGCCACAATGGAAAACATTTCTATTCAGTTGATGGCAAATATTTACAATTGTTTATTTATTTACAATTTTATTTCTCTAAAGGGACTTTTCCATGAGAACAAGGCGTGATCCGACCTGCAGCTTACTTGGGGCACGTACTAAAATCTACGGTCAAACAGAGCGTCGTTTCACCAACGAAAATTGAAATAAATACGCTATATTTCATTATGAATAACTGTTCTGTAATGTTTAACATGCACATTATTTATTTTTTTACATTTTCATTCTGATAAATAAATCATGAATATCCTATCCTAAAATTCCTGTATCGTTAACTCAATGCGAAACCCCTTTTCCAGACCTTTTTAGGCTTTTCACTAACAAGAACAACAAGCAAAACAAGAAGAAGAAGAAAGCAGTTTGTAGGCTTATTCCCCGAGTACGCAAATTATATACCATTTGTTTTTATATGTTCCAGCAACAAACACATACTACAGTAAATTCCTGAAGACATTGTGTGTTTCACAAACAGAGCCTCATCTGCTATTCTATTTGCAAAGTGTGGAAGTACAGCGAAATTTGCTGTAACAAATGTTTTATGTCCTGAAAGTTGTCGCCGACCTAAGTTTTGATGGTAATTTAAAACCCTGTAATAACAGTAGCCACGACAGTTCACATAAAGTTTATTTTTTATGGATAAACTGCATATACAGGTTCGTCAATAATAATGGTTTGTCTATCACAAGTTCCGGTGGTGTTTGTAAGTTACAAGAAGGAATAAGAAAGATCACTTACTGTTTGGCAAACTGCGCATCGAAGGTTTGTTGTGTTACTCCCATCTTACTATAATAGGCGTTATGTCTGTCCGTCCGTTTGTCATTCAATCAAGGCCAAACGGCTGGTCCGATGGGCATGAAACTTGGCAGGGTTATAGTGGAGACCCCTAGGACGGTTTATAATGGGGTTTCATCCTACCTACAACAAACCCGAAGGGGGTGGGGGTGAGAAGGGAATTCCCTGAAACGGAGATGTTTCTGGCCGTGAAACCGGGCTGGTTATGCCAGTAGACTTAGTTACTTTACGAATTTATTTTCATACATCATTCCTGTATACATATGACTTATCCTTTGGAAAAGAATACTATAGGGTAAACATTAATGACATAAAAGTTAAAAAACACTAGCGAGTCAGTTACATGAAGTTGCGGATGAATATGGTTTTAGTAAGGATTTGGCTAGTCTTACTATAATGGGTGTTATGTCTGTTTGCCCGTCTGTCATTCAATCATGGCCAAACGGCTGGTCCTATGGGGATGAAACTTGGCAGGGTTGTAGTGGGGACCCCTAGGATGGTTTATAATGGGGTTTCATTCTACCTTCCCCCCACCCCCGCCCCTAATGGGCGTTATGTCTCCGTCCCTTTCACGGGACGGGTGGAAAACGTGACCGAAAATTCAAGCAAAACGCTAATTAGCAACCGTCGAAGCGACTCCTGGTGTTAAAACGGACAATCTTATGTCTGCTAGTATGACTTAATAATCTCCACGAGAAATTCATTTTCTTTTCTCTGTGTACAAATAGTCAACCGTCCACCAGATTTGAGGAAATTTTATTAGGTGCCATCACTCCCTTCACCATTTTTGAGGCAGAATGTCCTTGAAAAGTATCTTGGAGTGAGCACAGGTTTAAAACCGTAAAGTGTCTTGAGACAGAAGATAACTATTTCGTTTACAAGTCATTTTCTTCATCTAATTTACTAAAGTTTATCTAGTAATAGTACCTCTCTCTCTTTATCCTTTTTAACTGGTACTTTTTCGACACTTGTTCCTAGAAACTTAGGGTTTCTCCTCATCTAAGGCTTATATATATATATATATATATATATATATATATATATATATATATATATATATGTGTGTGTGTGTGTGTGTGTGTGTGTGTGTGTGTGCGCGCGTGTGTGTGTGGGTGTGTGTGTGTGTGTGTGTATCAAGACTATACGACCACCGGACGAGTCGCCAGGCGGGAGTTTGTTAATGAGGCCAAAGACGCCAGGGAATAGTTTAACTTCCACTCTTTCTGGGTCACCAATAGAGACTTACTGTCACACCTATATATGCTTTGTATATAGACTCTTGTAAGACATCTTATGTCCATATTTACCAGTGACCAAGAGCACAGAAGGAAGAACTCGAAATATATGTATGGTAGCAACGTTCAAATGGTCTTATG
Organism: Macrobrachium nipponense; assembly: GCF_015104395.2. NCBI lineage: Eukaryota > Metazoa > Arthropoda > Malacostraca > Decapoda > Palaemonidae > Macrobrachium > Macrobrachium nipponense. The sequence goes on from NC_087209.1 coordinate 78,420,918, forward strand.
GGCCTTTTATCTTTATATATATATTTAGATATATATATATATATATATATAGATATATATATATATATATATATAGTTTTTTCAATGAAATTAAATTTTGCTCTCTTTCTCAGAAGCTCATCCGTAACCTTTGATTTTCTACATTAAAGGTAGATAGAGAAAACTCCAAATATGATTAACCACGCTGAATTTATATAAAAGAATAGAAATTTTGTCATCAAATGAAAGGCTCTTACGCTCAATTTCAAAAATATAAAAGATATATTCCAGAATATGAGAAATTCTCCGAAATTATTAAACATTTACGCAAGACATAAATTGTACCATGAAATACCTAGATATTATTCGCTGGAACAATCGAAAAGATTTACCAATCTGTTCCCTTTCCCTTAAGGATGATGGCTGTCTCCGTCGGGTGATTCATTCCAATCCATTGGGAGAAAAATGGTCTCTTCTCTTTGGTTATCAGTGTAGTACTGACTCTCAATTCCTGTCCGCAATTTAAAGCAAAAGACGAAGGCCATTTAAATGTTAAATATCATCGCATTGTTGAGCCCCTGGTTTTCATCAGGATATTGGTAATATACATTCCGCATTCTGGGAAGGTGACTTCATTCGTGCATAAATCTCTCTCTCTCTCTCTCTCTTTATGTCTTCTTTCTGTCTATCTTCTTTCTCCGCCACCTCCCCCAACCACTCACTCTCTCTCTCTTCTTACAGTAAAATTATATATTTGTTGAAAAAATATTCACATGTCTTGATATTATCCAGTAATTTCTTTTCCACATCTTTTTTCTTTAAATATTTACTGAACTTACCTATAACTTCCACTGTGAACTAATATTTGGAAACTATTACGAATGCTTCACATTATTTATTCAATCAGTAGCAAATAATCGAGCACTTAAGAAACTTATAGAATCACTGAAAATGCAGAGTAGCTTCAGATGTCAACTAAAAAAAAAAATCTGCAGTTGACGATCAGCACGTAGAAGTAAATATGCGTTAAACGAGACTAATAAAATCCAATTTTTTCTTTGCATTGATCAAAAAGTAAGAAAGTGTCATTATTAGATTAAAATCGCCTGAGCTCTGAAGAATTCGACCAGTCTAATGATAATAAAATAAGATTGGGGAAGATCCTTATGAAACCATGTTTCATAGCGAGTCATGACAAGTTTATGAGATTGGTTCTTACAAAGAATGGTGAAATCGGCTTAGTAACTTGCATTATCATATTAACCGTTGAAAGGTGCACGGTGATAAGAATCGCACGCGAACACACCTCTACACACACATACACACACACACACAAACACACACATACACAAATATATATATATATATATATATAAATATATATATATATATAGATATATATATACTAATATATATGTATAATAAAATTATATATAACTAATATAATAATATTATATATATATGTATATAAAATATATAATAAATATATATATAATTAGCTATTACATATAATTAAAATATATATATATATATATAATATATATAATGTATCATATATAAATATATAATATAATATATATATATTATTAGTATAATATTAATGTATTACATAATATATATATATATAATATATAATTATATATATATATATTTATGTGTGTGTGTGTGTGTGTGTGTGTAAGTCATATCACATTACCGAGATTCATATACATACATCGAGCTACCAATGTCCTTAAATATCTAATTCACTCTACCTCGGAATTAATGTATTTTCATATATGCTTAACCGACGGGGAATTTTATTAGGCGATAATACAATTCTATTATCGCCTAATAAAATACCACTTCGGTTAAGCATATATGAAAATATATTAATTCCGAGGGAGAGTGAATTAGATATTAAAGGACATTGGTAGCTCGATGTATATATGCGTGTGTGTGTATGTAAATTGGGATGGGAATGGGTAGGTTTGTGTATATGGTGGGTGGAGGTTAAGGGGTGGGGCATACTTTTAAGATAACGTTGCCACCATCAGGTACTTCCTCTAATCATCAAACATACCAAATTGCAGCCTTCTAACCTCAGTAGTTTTTATTATTATTTAGGGTTATATTTAGCCATGATCGTTCGTCTGGCACCCACAGACCACCACTGGGTAGGGGTGAAAGTTTCGTTGGTCATGACTGAGAGTTTCATAAGCCTTGGCTGATTATTTCAAACGGCAATATTTGCTGAGCAGAAAACTCTCTCGCGCTGAAGCAACTTCGGCGCATATTTTGCTTCCTTTTTTCAAATTAATCGTGTTGTGAGTTCCTTGCTCCTTTGTCCCGTTTAGTTTCTTATTAAGACGACTTCAAGGAACTTCATAAACACATCCATTCATCTGTGTGGGAGTATTCTTAATCTACCGATTCTTGATGAGCTCATTATGGCTGAAAACGACTGTTATGTAGAATGTTTTGAACACTGCAGTTAGATCCATGCTTGTTGGAGACAGGTAGAACAAGACTATTCTAATGAGGAATATCATTGCAATGAGGTTTTTAGTAGATATTTCTCTTTTTTATCATGTGCCATCAAGAAGGTTTACTTACAGTTTTACTGATTTTTTTATTTTTTATCACTTGGCCCTGCGGAAGTGTAACTAATACAACATCGATTTTTTGGCACTCCTCACACCTCCTCCTGATATATATATATATATATATATATATATATATATATATATATATATATATATATATATATATATATATATATTTATAGTATATCGTTAGTGTTTGTAGTCTAATCATAAGAAATATATATTCTTTCGCAAAAGTTTTTTGTTTTACTTCCCACCTCCTGTCTGTCTGTCAGCTTCTTACGTACAAATGCTTCACGTTACGCTGCCAAAGCCCCCTACAAAATTAGTAGAGCAATGAAAACTTAACTATAAAACCTTCAAAAGTCTACGTCCTTTCCTAATAAGTCATTTAAATACCTTCTTAAGCCGTCTACATTTTATTATAATCGATCGAAAAGCTCAAAATATGCCAGTGCTAAATATGAACGTATACTAGTGTCTGATGTAAACACTAAAAATAAGAAATACATTAAGTGTTTTTATGAGCTGCAATTATGAGCCACTTGTATATTTCACGAGATAAGAAGTCTATGATAATTAATAATAATTGACTCCGAAACCTTGGGGATTCCCTCAGTGAGATATGATACTTTGCCGGCTAAAACAAACAAGATATCCAAAGACGAAAGAGGCGTACTGTAGGTACTAAAGGTTCTAATGGAGCGGACTTCTTTCGGAGATGTTTTTTGGCAACACTTCTGTGAAACTTCACTGGAAGCGGTTTTTGGTAAATGTGAAAGAGGCGACCGCATGCATATAAAGTTTTAAAATTTTCTTTCTCCCTAAACAATGTAGAAATTGGTATATATAATGCAGTACATGTAAGATAATTTGAGAAATTTACGGAAATAATGAACAATTCACCATATGTTGTCTATATTTTTACTTTAATCCCCAAGCGCCTAGTATTATGTTACTATTATAAAATTCGTCCAGCGTGGATCTTTCGCCATGTTTAGCATAAACAAATCAGGAATTAATACAAAAAAAGCATAAATAAAAGACGGCAGATATCGTATTATTACGGCAATTTTCTCAAATGATCTCACTGGTACTGCATTATATACACCCCTTTTGTTTGGCCAAAAAATTATATTAATCAAGGATATCTTCAGTTAATTTAGTTGCTGAACGTATCATAAAGCCTCCAAGAAGTATTTGCTTGAACAATCGCTACCAATTAGCCATGAAAAATCACCAAGTTAAATGAAGCAATAGAGGCCAGGAATATTTTTATTTATTAAAGTTAGTCCCGAAATATTCTTCCTGAGACGGTTTCTTTAGTTTTCTATGTAGAATTGTTTAGGGGAGACTATTTCTTTGTGAGTGATTCTTAATTGCACTACATACGAAAACTCTAATGAGTTTAATGCTCACAGCTCTTCTTGATGTAAGTGGAGCTAACTTATTAGTGTCCTGTGAATCAGCAACTTCTTAATTACATTTACTTCATAAGACGACTCTTTTGGACTTGTGCTGGTTGATCCATCATTCAGTAGAATTTTAATAAAAATTTATAAAAGAGAATGAGTTTGAGTTAAAGATATACGTAAAAGTGCTATGCAGTTATGTATAACTAATGGGCCTATGGGTAGCACGCAATTCTTGAATAATAATAATAATAATAATAATAATAATAATAATAATAATAATAATAATAATAATAATAATAATAATAATAATAATAACTATTATTACTTTTTCAGCCATCCTATTCGACTGGGTGATTTTTATAGTAGTATGGGGTTAAGGGTTGCATCCTGCCTCCTTAGGAGTCCATCACTTCCATCCCTATGAGCACTGTTTCTAGTAGCACACTCTTCTGCACGGGTCCTGGAGCTACTTCGGCATCTAGTTTTTCCAGGTTTCTTATCAGGGATTTTGGGATCGTGTCTAGTTTCCTATGATTATGAGTACCTATAATTTCCACTGGCATATCCCATATTCTTCCTATTTCTATTTTCAGGTCTTACCACATACCAATTTTTTCTCTTTCTTTCACATTATTATTATTACTATTAGAATGAAACCTATTCCAATGGACCTGCAATGAACGAGTAATTGTTTGTTTGTTTGTATGGTGCTTTTACGTTGCATGGAACCAGTGGTTATTCAGCAACGGGACCAACGGCTTTACGTGACTTCCGAACCACGTCGAGAGTGAACTTCTATCACCAGAAATACACATCTCTCACTCCTCAATGGAATGGCCGAGAATCGAACCCGCGACCACCTTGGTGGGACGCTAATACCATACCAACCACGCCGCTGAGGCGCTGAACGAGTAATTGGATGGACAAAATGGACTGTATGCCTAATGTTGTTGCTTGGTCAAAAACCACTCAAAGCCTTACGTAACCACACCACGACAACGCATTAATATCATTAATAAATAGTACCACAATTAGTAGTACTTCCACTTACTGAGCAGTCCCTATAGACATGTACTCAGATCATATGTTGCTGTGAGATGCGACGATAGATGCTCCGCCTCTCTCTCTCTCTCTCTCTCTCTCTCTCTCAAAATCTTATGAGTACTTGCAGGTTGATTTTCAGGCCTTAGAGAACTCAATATATGTAACTCAATATAGATTACCTCGTTTCTATAAGTTACTTGGCTAACAAGTATGAACACAAGGCAAAGTTTATCAGATCAAATTATATTCATTATCCACAAAAATGGGATCACTGGAAAATGAAATAAAATGGAGGGACATTAAAAAACACGCGTTGAATTTAAACTTAAAATAAATTTGATAGCTAAAGGTTAAACACATCAAATTACACGTGACATAAATGATAATGGAATGGAATGGAATGGAATATAGAATTTCGGCCTACAGCCAAGCGCTAGGACCTATGAGGTCATTCAGCGCTGAGAGCGAAATTGATTGTCGAAAGATTTTAACGTTGTATTATAAGCCGTTGCACTATGAAGCAATTGTCAGGAGAGGGTGTAAAGAAAGAGAATATGAACAAAAGTACAGAAAAAGGAACGAAAGGGGTTGCAACAAGGGGCCGAGGGGACGCTGCAAAGAACCTTAAGTAATGCCTACAGTGCACCGCATGAGGTGCACTGAAGGCACTAACTCCCAACGGGGAAAATGGAAATTGAGGACTAAAAGGCACTCAAACTAACCAAAATTACAAAGTTCAAAGAATAAGGGTAATCACCGTTTCCAAAGTACACACGCAACACAACACCAAATAACTGATAAACTAAAAAAAGAAAAAAAAATGGCTAAGACGTTCTCTTTCCGTTCAGCATTCGAGTTTTTTTTCACACAATTGCTGTGAATACTGAACTGACTTAAAATTCACATTAACATAAAAAAAAAACTTGAGCATTTTCAAGTATGTGATAAAAATAAACTAAAAGCATAATATTCTGGAACTTCAACATAATTGTAAAACAGTGAATTAAATGGTGGCGTGCGACTTCATAATTTTGGATGTCATGCCCTTACAGCCAAGCACACACGTATTCTCAAATATATTGCTGGAAATGGCAAAGCACTTCGGTGGCGTGGTTGGTATGGTGTTTGCGTCCCATCTCGGTGGTCGTGGGTTCGATTCTCGGCCATTCCATTGAGGAGTGAGAGATGTGTATTTCTGGTGATAGAAGTTCACTCTCGACGTGGTTCGGAAGTCACGTAAAGCCGTTGGTCCCGTTGCTGAATAACCACTGGTTCCACGCAACGTAAAAGCACAACACAAACCAAACAAGCAAAGCGATAACGGGTCTTGCGTCATTCAACACCTTTGACTCTCCTTCCTAGCTTCTTCACTACTTAATACAGAAATGATTTATGGAGTACCACAGAAAAATCAAACGAGCAATGTAAGAGTGTCATTCTCGAATAGATGTGATTCCTTTACTCTATCATCATCACGACATGCAACATAGATGTACATAGATCTACGAAGCTCATAAACATGCAGATAGATTGGATTTTACATCAAGTCACGTAAAGTCGTTGGTCCCGTTGCTTCATAACTACTGGTTCCATGCTACGTAAAAGCACCATACAAACAAACAAATACAACAACTGATACAAAGAACAAACTTCTCGTCTATCTGTTACCTGATAGAAAGCAATTCACAATAGCAATTTTCTTACGACAACAGACGATACTAACAACTCTACAGTAAGAAACAGACCACACAAAAAATAACTTTAGTACACAAAATATTACCGAAAGATTGTTGTGCCGGTAATTCCCACATGACCAAATCCCACAGGTGCAATTGACTTGAAATTTTCCAAAGAATGTGGTGTTCATCTGAAGGACGTGATAGAAGGTGATAGGGCATACTGAAAGAAGAGATCAGTTATGAGAGAAGAAAAAAAAGGTAATTAACAAACTTTTGATGCTCCAAATGTGCAACATCCTCAAGGAAACTGTTCCACAGACCAACGGTGTGAGGAATAGAGGACCTCTGGAACTGAAAAGTTCAATAGTGAGGCTCATTTACCGCATATTGGTGCTGCTGTGTAGCAAATCTGGTTCTCTCGGCAGGAATAGAGGATCAGTTGTGATTACAAAAGGTCTCTGTTAAAATATAATTTATGAAAAACTGACAAATAAGAGACCATCCGTCGATGGAGCAAGTCATGACTAGTACTATTGTTAGGAAGCTCAAACCTGCCACTGCAAACCTCTCTGTCTAAAAGAGATAAACCTCTATATACAATATTATATAGAATGAACCAAATGAAAACCCACGTTCGCTACAAACAAAATAAAGGTATGAAAACTTACATTTACATATATATATATATATATATATATATATATATATATGTATGTATATATATATATATATATATATATATATATATATATATATATATATATATATATATATATGTATAAATATATATATATATATATATATATATATTATATACTATATATATATATATACATATATATATATATATATATATATATATATATATACTATATATATATATATAGTATATATATATATATATATATATATATATATATATATATATATAGACTATATATCTATATATATATATAAGCGAATACCACAGGAAAATGTGACGAAGTGCCAAGTATCTGGTTACTACACTTACCATTCATGAATTGTTACATGAACCATCATCACATTTACTAAACGACTGAATACTCTAAAGGCAACAGTGATCCCTTAACAACTTACCAGTATTGCAGAAAATCAGACTAAGTTCATCAAAACAGGTGTGAGGTAATCTTGTAAGTAATGAAATTAATCAAAGGGTATCACTCCATCAACAACTTTAAAAGTCTAAGTATTTCCCTGATTTCAAAAGTCTAAGTACTTCTCTGGTTCTAAGTCACTTCAAGTTAATTGAAGAAAAATAGATCAATTACCACTCTATGTTTCTACCTAACATCAACATAATCATAATTAAATACTGGTGTAAAATAAGGAAAACACTTATAAAAGTTTTAAATACAAAAATTTATTATCCAGCTCAAAATTTATAAGTGAAATTCACAGTATCAGGGGAAATTACTGTTACTTGAAAACAAAGTAAAGTTTAATTATTTATTGAATCAATTAAGTAAAATTAAATCAAACTTAATTTATCACAAAATTCAAGAAAATTAATTCAACTAAAATTCAAAAGTGTTAGGCAATAATTGAAATTTGGAAATTAATTCACAAGTGCTAAACAATAATGAAACTTGAAAAGAATTCTAAGTAAATGCAAATGAATTCACAAGTGTTAAATTCAATTAAGTATGCAACGATTAGGTAATGAAAATAACTAGGTTAATTAAATTGTGAATGCAAACGAAAACACAGAAAAATGTGGAAAATACCAAAATTGCAAAAAGTATTAATCACATAGAATATAAAATAAAAACACACACTTCAATAAGAAAATGGATAAACGCACCAAAAATAAACATTTCAATAAGAAAATGGATAAATGCACTTCAAATGAAACAAACACAAAATACAAAAATTTGCAATGTGTAAAAACGTAAATCTTTTCACTCAAACATTGTAACTATTAGTTATTAGTTCTCTAAACCATCGAAACCAATAGTTATTAGTTTCTTACCAAACCACTGACCATTAGTTATTAGTTTTTACCAAAATGTCATAACCATTAGATATTAGTTGCAACTAATAAAAATATAACACACTTTACTTTCTTGGTATACCAATTTTCTTTCTTGGCTGCAGCTTGTTCAAAAATTCACCACAATTCACAAAAATAGGTGCCGTTACACACAATGTTTGTTCAGATTCCACAAAAAGCACTAAATAACACTAAATAAAGTCTAAGAAATATCAAATCTGAAATCTACAAGTTACTAGTGACCATTTTACGTTACGTTAATATCAATTGTGGCTAGGTATATATATAGAGAGAGAGAGAGAGAGAGGGAGGTGTCTGAACGGAACGCGGTTCTAAGATGTAATGAAAATTCTCTTCCTTACCAAAGCTGGACAGTGGAGATGACAAAAACGTCAATAATTCTTTCTAGAAGCTTCGAAAAGTGACGTAACTTTATGGACAAACTGTGAAATCAGCACGTGGCACTCGGCAAAGATATACGCTTATGAAATCAGTCTGATCAACAAAGACACATACTCGACCAAGACAGAAATCGAGCGAAAGTCCCTATCAGACGTGATGTCAGAATTCCCATAACACAACGAAGACCTCAAGGTCTGTAATCAAACGTGTTGACAGGTTTTGAAAAACAACTCTAGCTTCGAACGGACAAAGATAATCTCTCTCTCTTTTCATACTACATTATATATTCTTTATACAATATGTTATGCGAAATCTGAACACACATTTTAAACATCCTATCTCTAAGCTAGCTAGGAATCTGAAAAAATATTACAAACTTTATTCTAAGATTTTATACAATCAAAGAGGGGATGTATGCGTTTTGAAAGTAGCAACATATAATATAAGACATAGACAAAGACGAAAGCGCTTGGATTTCTGACTATCATTATCCTGTGGTATTCGCTTATTTAATGAAGTCACGTGCATCTACTGTGATGTTTTAAGCACACACACACACACACACACACACACACACACACACACACATATATATATATATATATATATATATATATATATATATATATATATATATTTGCGTTTACTCTCTTTATCTCTTTGTAAAAAATCGTTCTGTGCAGGCACTTCTCCAAACCCAAGTCTGCTCAATACTGAACCTAAACTATATCCAAAGTTGATACAGTTATAATTTTTACTGCTAAATTACATGTAATTATACCATAACGTTTACTCGTATTTTATCAAAATAACTTGTATTCATAACCTATAAGAATATATACCATCAATATAAAGTTTTCTTCATAACCTATAACATTATATGCTCTCAATATAAAGTTTTATTCATAACCTATAACAGTATATTCTATCAATATAAAGTTTTATTCATAACCTATATACGCTACCATTGTAACGTTTCAGATATTGGAGGGGCAAATGCTATACAAATCAACAGGGGGGACAAAGTAAACAAATGCTGAACGACTACGATAAACAAAGCTGCACATCATAAGTCAGACGACAACTCGCTTTAGTAAAATAAAGTTTGCTGCTCTTATATGATTATTGTCCTTAATATGAGAAATAGTAATCAAGAAAGAAAAATCTTACAGAGATCAGCCATTGTCGATTTCCCTTTGTTTGGTTCCTTCTCTTCCGGCAAGCGATCGTTCACTTTCTCCTTCGGACGGATGACACTTCTCTTGATTTTTGGCATGTTGTAAATAGTACGTAATAATACACTAAAACCGATGAAAATCGGACAAGTAAATGCCGTAAATACGTCACACAGCAAAGCATTTTCGCCATAAAAACACACACACTCAGTCACAAAATCTGGATTGTTTCAGTGTTGCCGTTGTATCCGCATAAAGTTTCCGCAAGCGCTTAGTTACGCTTTTCAAGCGATGCTTGTTTACTTTTGGCCTTCTATACGAAAACAAAGAAAACGAAGTTCTCACCTTACTCGGTAAATTAAATTATCTAATTTTCTAATTGTGAACAATGTTTCATCCGAGTCTGTCACTGATAAGACTGGTTTACACCAACGCACTTTTGTGGTGCGGTCTGTTACGGCGTGGGACCGCAAGAAACCGCACTATAAACGCACCAAAAGCGCGCCACCTCGCTGGCGGGGCCAGGCGAAGACTGTTAAAGCGGCGCGACGCTGCCCGGATTTTAAATAATTTCAAATTTCTGTGCGGCGTCTGGCGGGTTGATGAAGTCGCATGAAGCCGTAAGCGGTGTGGCGCGGCCCCGCAACAAAAGAGGTAAGATCCCGCACGGTGCCGTGCCACACCGCACCACACCCCAAGTGGTGCGATGTGGTGCGACGTAGTACCGACCGCGAGGGAGTGCTATGGCGTGATGTTACAGCGCTGTGCGGTGCCCATGAGGTGCCCTTACGCGGCGCCTTCATACACGATTAATAAATGGCGTGCACATGTTGCGGGGCGTGCGGTGTGCGTGCGGCGTCTCCATAGGTAGATTTTTTTTTTTTTTTTTTTCAGGTGAACCTCAATACTTTTTCTTTTATATACCACTCTCGTTTTTATCTGTGGATAAGAGGTCATCTTATTAGCACTTCATAATATATTCATCATACTTTCATAAAAACTAAGTGTAAAAATAGTTCAATCCTGATGTTGGCATTCATTTTCTATAAGGTAGGTTACTCTGACTTTACAATAATGAATAATCATTGAGTAACCAAAACAACGATCTATTAAACATTTAAAAAATGTACTAAACATGATTGACTTCGCTTTACACTGAATATCAATAATTCCACAACCATCTCTTAATTTGGACAAAAAACAGGTCGATTGGATGGAAGGTTGCCGCGCATTCTGGGGAGGATAAAAGGGGCCGCACAGACCACGGGGCCATCATTCACGCTCTGACAGCCTGTCGACAATGTATAGATAAATAGAATTTTATTTTTTTTATTATAAATGATTTCTTAGTTATTTTCTTAATATTAAATGATTTTGTACATTTTATATCATCCATAATGTTTCTTTTTGTAATAAATATGTTGAAATACTGACTTGCATTTACATTTTCCTTATTGATGCTTAATTTATATGTCGTGACAATATAGTATATGATGATATGATTGGGTGAAATGAAATATCAAAATGAAAAAGCATGGCCATAAAGAATAATAACATGAAGAAATATAACAGGAAATCTAACATGAAATATGATATTTGAAATATGAAATAAATAGAACTCGGAAAATAACTTGAACTATAAAATGAAAGGTAACATGAAATAAATATGGCCATCAAATAATATAATTACATAAAAGGTAAAGAACAATAATATAATATTGAGAACATGATCAAATGAACATGAACACATACAAATATGATAAAAAAAACTATAATTAACAATGACTGGACATAGTTATTAACAGGGGAACAATGAAAAATCAGTAACAGACTAAAGGCATTGACCTCAGTTGATAATATATGATATTTGCTGTTGAAAATGTTACGGTATAAACCAAGTCCCAGTTTCATTTTCTTACATTCTATACTTTTCATGTTCATTTTCTTACAGTCCGTGCTTTTTAAGTTCATTTTCTTACTCTCTATGCTTTTCATGTTCATTTTCTTACTCTCTATGCTTTTCATGTTCATTTTCTTACATTCTATACTTTTCATGTTCATTTTCTTAAAGTCTGTGCTTTTCATGTTCATTTTCTTACTTTCTATGTTTTTCATGTTCATTTTCTTACTTTCTATGCTTTACATTTGCTTCTCATTTCTCTCATTATTATGAATTATGTTATTATTACTCCGCAACAACACCGCAAGCCACCCGCAATAAAAACTGTATGCCCATAGGAGATTGTGGAGGTAATTGATCACTTGTTTACTGCACCTATTCGTAGGATATGATGATCATGAACTCCGCACATAGGGATTTGAACGAATTATGTCAATTTCGTTATACTTAAGATACATTACTATATATCTATATATATATATATAAAATATATATATATATATATATATATATATATGTATATGTATCTATATATTATAAATAAATATATATATATATAATATATAAATATATATAGATATTTAGATATAATATATACGTATGTATGGTATTGCTATATATACATACATCTATTATATATATTCATACATACATATATATTTCATACATATATATATAATTTTATATATAGATATTTTTATATACATTATATTTACATATATCTATATAATGCACTGTATATATGGACATACACACATGTACATATACCTATATACATATAAATATATATATATATATATATATATATATATATATATATATATATGATGTATGTATGTATATATATATATACTATATATATATATATATATATATATATACATATGAGAAGTATTACTTTTTTCTTTCTTATTTGTCCCAGATATATTTGCAGATAAGTTTGTAATAAGCATAACAGCATTTATGTATCAGTATATAACTCAATAAGTCATATAGGAAATAATTTTATAATATATTAACAGATTGATGTACATTAATCATATCACTGTCATATTCTGATAAGAGTCTTATATTTTACAATATTGTGTTTGAATGAGGAATTGTTTAAATGTAAAAAATATTGCAATTTGTATATGATAAATTTACATGAATGCGCCATGAAGAAATTGCTGCTGAAAATGGAGATGTGTTATAAAATTGTATATTTCTGAAAATAAATAGTAGAAATATGTCGAGAAATACAATATATTATATGCACACTTGTTGGCCGAGTACACATGTGATACGACGATGACGAGCTCAAAATATCGAGATACATAGATATTTAAGCTAATGATTTCATATATTTTGTAGAGGATGTACCAGTCCTTATTGTAGAAAATGGGTAATTTTAGTGGGAAGCTAAAGTATATTTCTCAATTTTCTCCTATCTGAATTTGGCAGTCATGTGACATTGAGCGAAAATTTGTCGCTCATAGATATCACGAGGCGATATCGCGATACATAGATACATATTTACACTGATATGATATTATTTGAGAGAAAGAGGCAGTTTTTATCGTATATAATGTGTATTCTAATAGGAGAGAAAAGGATTTTTCTCACTTCCACCAAAAAAAAGTCATGTAGACATTTTGGGACAATTTTTCGCTCAATGCCACTCACAAGCAGGTAGATGTGAACTAATATGTAAAATAACCCACCTAAATCTTTTTTTATTTTTTGCAGTAATACTTCAGGACATGTTTATTTAGACATTAAAGAGTTCAAATCCATCACTAACTAATTATCGATTATTTCTCGAAAGTCAGCCGCCTAGTCGAGCAGTCACTACAACAAGGCGTGATTCGACCTCCGGGCTACTCGAAACGCATGCAAGATTTTCCCAACGCGCAAAAGTTGTAAACAATAATTTCTTAACTTAATGTGGTCTTCGTAATTGATACTCATACTTAGTACTTCTCATACTAACAACAAGGATCAAATAAAAAAGGACGCAAATTAAACATGTTGATATATTCTAAGTTTTAAGTAGAAATGGAAAATAATTGAACAGAAACATAGTCTAAATTCAGTACACCAAAGAGATTGAAACGTGCTGAAATCTGCCATCAAATAGAGCCTGTACTGCTTAACATGCAAATTATTTATTTTTTCATATTTTCATTCTAATAAATAAATCATAGATAACCTATCCTAAAATTCCTGTAGTTTTAACTCAATGAAAAACGCCCTTTTCAGACCCTTTTAGGCTCTTCTACAGACCTTTCCTAGCCCCCAACAAGAAGAAGAAGAAGAGCAACAACAAAGTAGTTTGTAAGCTTAATATAATAATAAAAGTACTCTCTCTCTCTCTCTCTCTCTCTCTCTCTCTCTCTCTCTCTCTCTCCCCTTGCTTTCTCAGCAGATATGAAATCGACATAACATAATATGTAAATTAAGTATGCCTGTTCCCCCTTCTCTGTATGCCCGTCTGTCTTTGAGAAGATTAAGACGCTGGCACCTAAAGGAAGAGATTTCTATCTATCACAAATATTACTCACCTGAATTGAATTTGCTTTCCTTCCCCCTCTCCCTCTCGCTCTCTCTCTCTCTCTCTCTCTCTCTCTCTCTCATTCTTTGGGAAGACTGGAATAATATCTAGGAGCATTACAGTGACGTTGCTAACTTATGGGAACTCATAAAATCAGGCATTTCTATTGACACGATTATATGAGAAGCTGGGGGCGTTTATTATTCGTACGAATTATTTATCTATGTACATAATGGAAGACTGTGAGCAGACAGCCCCTCACACGGTAGAGAAAAAAAATGAGTAATTGATCCACATCAAAAATGTCGAAAACCAGTCACCAGAGCAATGTTGCTTTTTGCAGAGCGAATTTGGTCAATACTGACTAATGTTGTCTTAGATATCATTGTGTACCGGTTTCTTTATTTACATTCTATATGTGGAGTTTTCATTTTACTCTTTCATAAAACTCACCAATATTTATTTCAGAGGATAAGCTTCATTGCGGACAAAATTTACCTTCTGGATGTATAACTTCTATTTACGTTCTTTGAAAGAAAAGTATTATTTCAGATATTTCAGTTTCAGTGCGGACAAAATTTGCTTTCTGGATGTATAACTTCTATTTTCTACGTTCTTTGAAGGCAAAATATTTCTGGTGATTCAGTTTTATTGCGAGCAAAATTTACCTTCTGGATGTATAACTTCTATTTACGTTCTTTGAGGGAAAAATAGTATTTAGAAGCATTATTTCTCTTAATTCTTCTTCTCGTTTTTAGCACTATCCACATGGGTTTTAGAGAGGCTCTAAAATTCACTTTGACGCTTCAGGTCTTATCGTTTTAGTAATATCTATATATATGATATATATATATATATATAATAAATATATATATAATTTATATATATATATTATATAATATATATAGTAATAACATGGGAAATCCTTCCCCTTAACGCAGAATTAAACAATAAAATGTCGCAATTCCTACATCATGACCTTGAATTGGTTTGAGTCTCTCCTGTAAAGAAATACCAGACAAACATAAGGTTTGCTATAAGTTCTAGGTTACAACAACCGAAAATCGCTAATCAGAGGTCCCCGCTGGTTAGCGCCAGTAGTAAGTCACTGTCGCCTACCGATTGAAGGGCCGAAGATCATAAATTAGCACTCGGCGTTCAGGAAATCCGACACTAATATTGATGTTCTCTCAGCTCACATTAAACTGATTTTTAAAAGAAAGGTTTCGGAAACTGTCTGTCTCCCGCAATGTCAAGGAGAAATTTTAAAAATACAAGTCAAGGGAGAAATTTTAAATACAATTCTCCAGACATTTGGAGAGGCAATAAAAATCGTCAGCGTTTTTTGCAATCAATACTGAAGCACACGAAGACTAGGAAAATAAGTGCGAATATTGAGAAGATTGTTTAAACGAAAAGGTTAGTCTTTGTGATGAGAAAATCGGGGTTAGTTCAAGGAGTAAATAGGCAAGACAATTTTGGGCTGGTATCACTAAACTCTGCGAGTCAAGATTTCAACCAGCGGTAATGGCTTTTAAATATGCAATTGATTTTAGGCATTCAGTATTTAATATTTATAGGTAATGAATGGCTAGCTTGCTTATATTATCAACTAAGAAATTGAGGCTATTCATGTGTTACGTTCGATGGCAAGGAATGAGTGAAAATGAAGTTCTTTGATTTGGGGATAAATTATCCAGAGTAATCTGGTTGCAGCTTTCCAGTGATACCCACGTGCCACCATATTTTCTTTATCTTTTTTATTTTTTTGCTTTTGTGGGGAAGCTTCCGATCAATCTTTTTAGCCAACACAAAACACATGAATTTTCTTTTTACTTAGATATTAAACGAATAAAGGTGGACTACTAAAGGCATCAAACACAAATGGATTCACCTATTTTCAGTCCGCACTCGTCTCGGGTTCCCCGTACCCAACCTCCAAAAATATGTGATGCATGCTTCTAGGTATTTGGTATTCAGCAAAAGGAGCTGAATACGGAACGGCAGATGCGATACATATTTGGGATACAATGATGCTTTCGTTATAAAGATCCGCCCATTATGAATATAGTTAACGCTCTATTAATCAACATTTATGTGTTATTTCCTTTGAAGTTTTCCGTGATCTAAAAAATCCGATTTCACTGCTTGGAAGACCAGTACTACAAATGGCCAAGGACTTCAAAGACGAGATATGAAATGTCTTTGAAAGAAACGTGTTTTAAAACTGAATTGGCATCTATTTTAAAAAAACTTTTGATATTATGATGCGACTACACAAAACAGAGATTTTACTTATTTTCATTCTGTGTTTTAGTACAGCTAATGAATGAATAGCTTTCTTCTTGTTAGGCTACGTTCATTTAATCTTTCTACGACAACAACAGTTATATTACTGGCATATGACTGCTCTAACCGTTGACATTAATTGACATCGGCCAATGATAACAGCTTTAGATACTTCCTATGAGGTATGCCATTACTTTTTTGGTATCTACCAATCTATAATAACATGCAACAATATCTAGATTCATCACAGATGTTAAAGTCAATTAGTAGATATACTTAGATATTCACTGAATCATGATTACCTACGAAAATCACGTAGACTGTGGACCATTCCAGCCACAAACTGCTTTAAATCAAGTTCACTAAATCTGCTTTCTTGAAAATAACGTTCTCAATCAAATCTAGATATTTGACACAAAGATAGATGAAGCCATCTGAGGAAAAGCGAAAAAGAAAACTCCGGTAACATAAAGAATAATTGTGATGATATTGATCTTCATCAGTAACTATGCAAGCACTACGAAAGCATGAGAAACTATTCCCATAACAACAAGATGAGATTTTTGTTTGTCAAATATGAATGTATCCGCCTTAAAATAAACCCACTTGCCATGTAATCAACTGCTGGGAATTTGCGATAGAGATTGGTAGTAGAAGGGTAATGTCCTTTAATAATAGCTATTTTGTAAATATTGCTGAAAATTTATATATCCTTGTCCCTCAGCAGGGGACTATAAAAGACATTCAGAGTGCAGATGGATTATATCGTGAAATACGTATACCAGCACAAGAGTTTTCCTGTTGCAAGAAATCTATAAAGGGTGATCAAGCCAGTCATGCATCATAAGCAACTTATGTTTAACACTTCTTCGGGTTGACTTACCTCGCTTTTGTAATGCAATGTTCTTCGACCATCTTTCTCTCTCACGAATTCTCAACAGTTGATTATACGGTCAAGGATTTATTCATGGGCAGATATGTATTCATATCAGACAAATAAAGATCACATTGCATTGCCATGAGGTTTGTTCCTCGTAAATTTTTCATCCGCAGGAGCGGCGCGGAAGGTAATCAGCATTTGTTTAATGAATGGCTAGGTTAGTCTAGGCCTATAGAATAATAATATCAGGGCGAGAGGATTTTGGTGGTATATATCTCCTCTGTAGTTACGGCAATACTGTCATTTCTCCTTTAACTGTTGTTCTAGATTACAGCCATAATACTTTTCTTCTTGAATTTTACTTTTTATCTATCCCTCTTTTTTTATTATTATTTTTTCTCTTTTGATAAGTGGTATAGCTTCTCGCTGTATTTCCTTTTACTTCCTCTTGCTTCTTCCTAATGAACTCCATATTGTTTGGAAGCTTGAATTTCAAGTCAATGGCCCTTGAATAACAATGATTTATAATAACAGCAGCAATAATAATAATAATAATAATAATAATAATAATAATAATAATAATAATAATAATAATAATAATAATAATATATCTATAAATTCAGTGTCATGCACAGAGACGATCATCCGATGTTATGATGCTTATATATAATTGTATTTTCTCCATAATTTCAGCAGGATGGCGACACATATTAAAAAAAACAAGAAAATAAAGAAATAAAGCGTTCGTGCATGCGTCTTCCCTTGGTTGAAAGGGGTGTTGTATAGTTATTCCAAGACATTTTCCTTGTAGAGAAAGCTTTACAATCTCCGCTGATGCGGCCACAGTTTTAATGAGACGTTTACGACAGTACCTCTCCTAAAAATAATAATAATAATAATAATAATAATAATAATAATAATAATAATAATAATAATAATATAACAATCATACTTCAATTCCTTTTTAAGTTTTATATTTGCACCAATTGTACATTGAAATTCAAATGTAACAATTTCTCTGAAGGTACTTTTTTTTTAAATAATTTTTTTGCCCTAAACGCAGTCACGCCAATTATATTCTCATTTTCTAGTATACACTACATTTTGTTCGGGCTAAATGCGCATGCGTTCATACACATCAATATGCAGTTACTGACAGTTATTATCAATGTCGTTTTCTTCAGTTTCCAATGAACGCTTAACCTCAGTACGGAACCGTACTGTCGTGCTAAGCATATTCTGTGTGACCAGCGATTTGCATCTCGAAAGGGAAGACTTCCGCAGTGCGCAGGTCTGTCGAGATAACCGGCTCCCAACCGGTTCCCAAAAAGCTGCAACGGGGGAACCAGGGAAGCTCAATCTGATACGACGACTAGTACTAGATGCAAGAGCCGAGTTTCTCGTATTTTAGGAATCGACAGCTCAGACGGTCTGCGCGATGGCAGCCTATCGCTCGCTGTCACGTTTTCTGACTCCTCTTTATTATCTTCTCGTTTTTCTTCCGATGAGTCGTTGTTTGATGAGCAACGAGTCACAACCGGATACAGAGGCGTCTCTCACTGTTCTGGAGGAGGTGATGGCCAGTTCCCTTGCAGGTAGGAAACTCGTATTGTACATCGACCAGACGATTGACAATCAGCTGATACAGCGACTCCTGCTTGCGTTAGTCAATCACAGCATAACTAACGTTATTGTTAATCTGAGCTCTAACGGGACGATCTGGTGCGACCAGCAGACTTCGAAAATCCTTCGGGGATCTGCTTTTATTCACGTCGTCCTGTTCCAGACAGAACCGACTCCATTTTTCCGATCGTTATCATTGCGATGGAGCCCCGAATATCTTCTCCTTTACAGCCTCCTGCGAGATCCGTTCCATGTCCTGATGGACGACATTTTCAAGAGAGTAGAGAAGCTTTCCCTCGTGACGGCGCTGGAGCCAAAGTCAGACACTTTCGATTACATGATGGGGGTCTACACACTGATGCCCTTCCATAGGGAGGAGCAGCTGCGCCTCGTCAAAGTTTTACATCCTGATACGGCTACCGTCGCACTAGAGGACATCTTCGTTGACCGCTTTGAATCCTTCGAAGGATACGAATTCCATCTGGGGACGTGGTTCGACGATTTCCCCTACCTGTACCAGTCCAAGACCAAACCGGAGGGCGTTGGCGACGGGGTAGAGGTCGAAATGCTGGACGCGATCGCGCAGGTTCTGAACTACAGCTACACCCTGACGCCCAAACCGCCGGACCTCAAGTGGGGAGCTTTCAAAAATGGCTCCTGGACCGGGATGTTGGGGATGGTGCACAGGGGCGACAAGAACTTCACCGTCAACTACTTCGTGATCACGAGAGAGAGGGTCAGCGCCTTCGATGCCAGCGTCTCCTACTGGATGGAAGGGTTCGGGATGTCCATGAGGTCACCGCCCCCGTTGCCGAAATGGAGGGGTTTGTATTACCCTTTTATGCCGAACGTCTGGTTAAGCGTCGTCTGCACAACGGCTTTTATCGTTGTTCTCATGGCTGCACAAGTAAGTTCTTCTTGCCTGTTTGGTTGGTTTAGCAGTACGGGTTAGGTTTAAGCTAAATTGAGCTAAATGGAAAGTATTAGACATTATATTAGCTCACTTGTAAAAAAGAAATATTCTTCTTGATTAGTCGTCGTGGTCACCTTTGACAATTGAAGTAAAAGAAGATCCTTTTCTTGCCAAAGAAAATCTTTGCTTTCGGTCCAATTTCGTAAACATTTAAAAACATTCAGCAAGAATGTGAGGGCAAAGTTGCCATGCATGCAATGAAAGAGAATGGGCTGAGTTTGGTGCAAAATGTAGTGTGGAGGAGCGACATGTGATGGTACCAATATGTTTTTTTTTTTCTTTTATCCTTGTTGCATTCCAAACGTGAAGAACACGGGGCAAAGTACAGATTCGCTTTCTGCAAGGAATGAAAACCGCTTGTTCAAGAGTAAGAGTGAGAGATCTGGTTTTTAGTTTTATGTAAAAGTTAAACTATTGAGGTTGCTTTGTCAGTTCGTCAGCACTTTTTCTGTCCGCCACGACATGAATTCCACCTCTTCTTAGTACTATACACCTACTACTATTGCTTTAGTAATTCAATAATCATTACCTTCATCAAAACCATAATTATTTCATGCATGGAGAAGTTTAAGTTCTTTGTCGGTATAAAATTATGATATACGAGTCATTGTCTCTGCGGTGTGTTTCAGTTCAGCGTACCATAATGACACACTCGCCTCTTTTCGGTAATGCAGTTCTCAGAAAGAACAAAAGTACACAGACCCAACCATATGAGGAATCTGCGACTGACGAACGCTGAACAATTACTTTGTTTATTCCAGAGAGAAAACAAAAGAGTTGATTTATTGAGAGACTGGCGGAGTTTATTGGTACTTCTTCTGGCATTATGAGTTGCTTTCAAGAGAACGCAGACCACTTAGTGTTACTTTTAAACTTTGGGGAGGGGCAAGTTGGAGGGTTTGGCGAAGAGGGTGGGGAGGTGGGGGGGGGGGGGACGATGTACGGGAATTTTGCAGGCAAGAAAACCACGTCTGAGTTTTCAGTTAAAAGGATAACTTAAATAAAAAGTCTGCGAATTTAGAGAGCACCGACATCCGACAAGGAGTTGAGGAAGATCAATTAATATGTGGTATAACCGAGTCTTTCATTCCACTTTAATAAGGTTTTTTTTGAGGAAAAAAAAATGATCTTAAAGTTAGTAGTTTTAAATGGAATTTTAAGATATAATATATATATAATATATAAATATTATTAATAATAATTATTTAATATATTGTATGTATATGCTAATATTATTTTTTAATATTTATATTATTTATTTATTTTATAGAAAATAAGATTTTAAAATTACAGAAGAAACGATAAAATTCTTTAAGAACATATTAACTTTAGAACTTTTTTTTTTTCAAAAAACACAGTGATGAAGACTCCCGGTGGTTATGCCTTATTAATATATATTATATATATATTATATTATATATTATTTTATAATATATTAATATATAATATATATAATATTATAATACGTATATATATAGTATATATATATATATACTATATATATATTGTATATATATAATATATATATAATAGTAATTTATTATTAGTATTCCATATATTATATATTATAATATAGTTCGTTCGGTACGGAACGAGGGATTTCGCGATTCGGCTTAACCAAGCCGGTGGTCCGAAAGTTCGAATCTCAGCTCGGCCAACACGGAACCCAGAGAGATTGATATTAGCTCATGGTCTGGTAAAACTAGATATACTTAGCTTATATACATATCTATATAAGGATAATATTATATATATCATATATATATAGTATTAGAATTAGGTGGAAACTGCTTTATCTGAAATAATAGTTTTGATGAAATTTGTAGTTAAATTAATGTTTGATTTTAAGCGCTGAATGGCCATAGTTGGTCAGCGCTTGGCAATTATAGGCTTAAGATCTATAAAGCAATCTTCATCACCGTTGCTTTCGAAAACGTCTGATGAAGGAAATTCCAATCTATTAACGTTCCTTAACACGTTTCTCTGTACAGTTATTTTTATCCAAAATAGTTGCTGGGTATTAGAGCGCATCTTATATTTGTAGAGAGTATTGTTTTTAGCTTTTCTTTAACACGATAAATAACCATGACACTATATGACCTAAATTATCAGAATCAAGTGTTACTCTTATCTCCTTATCTTTCTACAGTCTCGCCATCTATCTTTTAGTTTTACTTTCGTGTCATTTACAAGGATGAGCTGCCCACTCACAATTCTTGACGCATGATACGTTTCCTTGACAATCGACAGCAATAACAGATGCTAATATTCGTGATCCAATAGCATACCGTTACTCTTGTCAATATTAATCTTGACGCTGCAGAACAATTTGAACCACAATATCAGATTGCTTGCGTGTGTGACTCTATTACATTCATTTCCCATTAACATAGCGCTGTAATAGCAGTCCATTAGTCCGATGCATGTAAATTTATTATGCATCGCTTTCAAAATAAACAAGGCCATGTTTTTTGTTTGTATATATATTTCCTTTTCATTGCTCCTCATGGGAGATTTCTTTGATTCAGCTTTCGCTTTGAAACAATGAGTTTTCAGGCGTTAATTTGTATCTTTAATCCTATTTTGTAATTTTGAAGAAATTACAATTGAGAGTTCATAGCCTTGACGTTCTTAGCCTCTCCTGTCAATAAAGAGCAAACAATGAACTTGAATCATCGAAATGTTGACTTTCTTTTACTGTTGTTGACAAAAGGAATAAAGATTCTATTCGTTAATTTCCTTGCTTCCCAGAAACGTACGCGAACGATCCAGTTTGAACTGAATTGAAAATAGAATTTAGGCCAAAGGCCAAGCACTAGGACCTTATAAGGTCAGTTCAGTGCTGAAACGGAGACCGGCAGTATAAAGTCTGACAGGTGTAACAGAGGGAAAACCTCGCAGTTGCACTATGAATCAAGTGTTAGGAGAGGGTGGAAAGCAAGATGGAAGAAGGAGAATAAGAAACGAGGTACAGTGAAAGAAACGAAAGGGGTTGCACCGGGAACGCCCCAGTTAGAGAGTCGAACAAAGGGAACGCAATGAATTCATCCCTCTAAGAATAGCAGGTGGAAAATTGTAACTTTGCGTACCTGACGTGTTCCCTATGCATTCAGGGGCGTAAAATGAAAGTCTTGTTTAACAGCCACCTTCCGATAAATATCTTTACTGCTGTGGGCATCTGCGTGTTTCCTACGCAACGCTGGCATATTACCTGGGGCACTTGATTTAACTGCTGACGCTTGTCAGCATCGTCATCTTCGATTTTAAAGCCCCTGAATTTAAATTAAAGTACCAGCGGGTAGGTGAGTAGGGTGCATATATATATATATATATATATATATATATATATATATATATATATATATGTTTGTGTGTGTTTGTGTGTGTGTATATGTGTGCGCGTGTTTTGGGGTGTATGCATATGTGTTTGTCTGTGTGTATGTACTTGTATTAATGGATATATATATATATATATATATATATATATACATATATATATATGTATGTATATATATACATATATATATACATATATATATATGTATATATAATATATATATATAGATATACATATATAGATATATAATATATATATATTATAAGAATATTACAACAAATACTGAAGCACACACAGGCACACACACACATATATATATATAATAATATATATATATATATATATATCTATATATAATATATATAATTTATATATATATATGTGCGTATATTTACGGGTATCTATCTGTTTCATATTCAACTTAATACAATTATCAGTTGTTGCCATTAAAACTAAACAGTCGAGCTCTTTTTGTCGAACCGCGCCTATCTTTCGGACGAAACCACATTGGCAGTACCATGTAAAGTAAAAGAAAAATAGATAAAAAAAGTAACCTAATATCTGTTTTCATGTTATACTTTTTGATATCCAATAAATCTCTCCATTCCTTTCGTTCTCTTCAGTTATGATCAATATTTCATAATAGTTAACGTATTGAAATTAGCCCCATTTCCAGTTCCTGGCAGTCTTGTATCCCAGAGGCTATGATAATATTTTTCTAAACATGAACGAGGTCTCTCTGCTTTCATCCAGGACAGCCTGCAACCGCAGCCTTTCTTGAAGACCTTCGGCCGCACCTGGATATACCTCGTTCGACTGAACTTCAACCAAGGGCTGCCGACGCTGCCGGAGTCTCTGTGGCAGAGGGTCTTCGTCGGGTTCTGGTGCATCTACTGCTTCATCATCACCATATCCTACACGGCGAACCTCATCGCCTTCCTTACAATCCCCGTTTCCCCAAGAGGATCCAGACGGTGCAGCAGCTGGCCGAGAGCGACTATGGGTAACTATCTGCAGTTTTACTATAGTAGATTCACATCAACAGTGCGTCTGGCGTCTAGGCCCGTCCCTTACGACGCTCCTGATAGGCTGTTGATAAGCCAATCATAGGGCTGGAAGCTCTCGGTCTCTCGTGGGAGTTCACCACTGATCCTGAGGGATACTTTTGAATGACGTATCGCTCAGGAGTGGTTAAACTTACATCCTGTCTATGTGAACTCTCTCGAGAGACTGAGAGCTTCCTGCCCTGTGATTGGCTTATCAGAAGCCAACCAGGAGCGTCGTAAGGTACTGGCTTAGACATCAGATGCACGATTGATGTGAATCTATCTACTATAGCTTGGTTCTTCATTAGATTAGATTATTCGGGTCATCGACGTTTCGGCCGTAAGTCATTTAGGTCGTCAACACCCAGTTTCAGGTTCGGCAACTCCTAGCTTACGTGCAAGATGGGCGCGGTGTTTAGTACCAGCCCCTCGGGGATGTACGCGTAAAACATAAGACAATGGCGGCATATATCATAACAACGACTTACGTTGTTTAAGCCGTGAGACGTTTCGGCCGTTTGCCAGTTTGGAAGTTACGGCCTTTAAATGACTTACGTCTGAAACGCCCAGAACCGGGTTATTCCGGTCATTGGAGATGTATTATTTAGCTTTCGAAATGGAAACCTGTTTCTTGTGGATGCAATAATTACTGGATGGTATCCTTCATGTTAATGTGAAGGCAAATTTAGAAATGACTCGAGTGAGTAAATTCGCCAAGGAAATCGGATTTTACAGATAAGTTTTGATAACGTTGTCTAAAGCTAGAGGTGTAAAAACAATGCAAAAATGGGTGAGATTTTTAGCATTTCTAAGACATTGCGGGGTAGCAATTTTGACTGACTTGAGCTATGAATATCATGTGATTATTTCAGTTCTCGGCGCTCAGATGAAACTCGAGTGTTTTTATATTGTTAAGCATATAGGCCCTCTCCACAACCCTTACGTACCAATTTGATTATATTAGCAAACAATAACGAAATATTCTAACACAGAAATGGGTCATGAGTTTTTCTCGGGATGTAATGGAGTCCGTGGAAATGAAATGATATTTTGGCAAAAATCACGATTTGACAGAGAGTTGATACTTTGAAATACTGCTTTTAGATTAACAAGACGACCACATTGAGAGTTTATTTATTTTTAATTTTTTTAAAAATCTTTCATTTGACTTCTTTTTTAATATTTTTTCTTTATCGCGGCACTTGTTACAAGGCGTTGTAATTAGCAGTTGTTAGCCAGCATATGATTCAGATCATGGACAACAGCAATGCTTTTCTTTCCAGATATCTTTTCGTGTTCCTAAGAACAGTATATTTCCCTAAATTGCAAATATCAATCATATGAAGCCAAAAGAGTATTAAAGGATTGAGTGATTTTGGATTACCAGGCAATGTGACTTGCATTACAACATTAAGTAAAAGAATAGCGTTCGTAAGACTACTGATGTGAATCTACTATAGTATAGCACTCATTCGCTTTTTATTTTTTTTTTAATAACACTGACTTCCTTGTTGAGGCAGTGCTATGTTATCAGCTTCAACAACCAGCGCTTCCCAGGTGCACATAACTCTTAACTTCCAAAAGTTACATTTAGTAAACAACTTGGGTCTTCTTCAATCAATGTTGTCATCAGAGTCTGGGGCACTCGCCTGTCCTCTCTAGTTCTAATATTGACTCTGGTCCGTAATCTAGAATGATAATGTGATGTTACAGCCGTCATGACCAGCATGATTGACATTAATCTAAGACATCCTGATTTACACTTCCGATATCTATGATATTCATGATTCAGTTATTTAGGACTAGGTAAGATTATGCGTGTGTTCTATGTGAATGCATTGCTATTAAATATATAGACACACTACGTATTTATACATACTATATATATATATATATATATATATATATATATATTTATATATATATATATATATATATATTATTTGTATATAAAAACAAAAACGTAATTCAGTTATAGTATATATATATATATATATATATATATATATATATATATATATATATATGTGTGTGTCTATATATTTAATAGCAATGCATTCACATAGAACACACGCATAATCTGACTCATTAAAAGCAATAGAATCATAAGACCTAATCCTAAATAACTGAATCATGAAAATCAAAGATATCGGAAGTGTAAATCAGAATGTCTTAGATTAATGTCAATCATGCTGGTCATAACTGCTGTAACATCACGTTATCATTCTAGATTACGGACCAGAGTCTATATTAGAACTAGAGAGGCCAGGCGAGTGCCCCAGACTCTGATGACAACATTGATTGAAGAAGACCCAAGTTGTTTACTAAATGTAACTTTTGGAAGTTAAGAGCTATACTATAGTAGATTCACATCAACCGTGCATTTGATGCCTAGGCCCGTCCCTGACGATACTCCTGATTGGCTGTTGATAAGCCAATCTCAGGGCTGGAAACTCTCAGTCTCTCTCTCGAGAGAGTTCACATAGGTAGGATTTATGTTGCACCTCTCTTGAGGTATACGTCTGAAAGATGTATCCCTCAGGAGCGATGGAACATACATCCTGCCTATGTGAGCTCTCGAGAGAGACTGAGAGTTTCCAGCCCTGAGATTGGTTTATCAACAGCCAATCAGGAGCGTCGTAAGGGACGGGTCTAGACATCAAATGCATGGTTGATGTGAATCTACTATAGTAAAACTGTTGATAGTTCAATATCTCTGCTCCCAATACAACTTTATCAAGAGAGAGAGCGTTTGGGAACTAGGTGTGAGTTATATCTTAGTTTCACCAGACCACTGAGCTAATGAACAGCTCTCCTAAGGCTGGCCCGATGTATTAGGTATTTTTTCGTGGCTAGGAATCAATTGGTTACATAGCAACGGGACCTACAGCTTATTGTGGGGTTCGAACGACATTATATCGAAAAATGAATTTCTAATTGCCAGAAATAAATTCCTCTGACTCCACGTCGGCGGAACGGGGAATCGAACTTGCGGCTACCGTATCGGTAGGCGAGCACGCAACCCACTCGTCCATCGAGGAACTTTGGGAACCAGGAATATG
>NC_087209.1:78453850-78502801 GCF_015104395.2 Macrobrachium nipponense
AATAGAAATTATAATATATATATATATATATATATATATATATATTATATATATATATTATGTTTGTGTCAGTTTAATTTGGAATTTTAGAAAAAGATTTAGTGAAAGGAAAACTTAATTTTTATCAGTTTACCCAGTCATTTACTATAAGCCATTATCTTTTATAAGGGCGTTAAGTTACTTAGCTCAAAATTTGATAGTGCAATGACAAGGAAAATTTCATATCTACACAGGCAAAAAATTCCTACATGTTGAGAGAACAGCTGTATCCAGGACACCTGTGCTGGTACTTCCAGAAGAACACAGCCTGGAAGTACAAATTTGATCACGGGATCCAACAGCTGGTCGAAGCTGGACTCATCGCTTACTGGTTGAAGGTAACTTAGTTCTTTTATTATTGCCATTTCCTTTGTGAGCTGCTGGTATAGTGGTTGGTGTCGTGGTATGCCACTAAAATGTGGCGGGTTCGCGTCCTCCAATCCACCTCTCCCCCCCCACCCCCGGGCTTATGAAAAATCACCTGCTCTGTATCATGATCAGTTACTGCTGCAGTGTGGGGTCTGCGGTGGGAGGTTGAAATCAACAATTTTTGGAAGCTTGAATCTCAAGTCAATGGCCCCTTTGTGCTTGCTCCGTGTGAATATATTTTATCTACTGGAATAATAATAATAATAATAATAATAATAATAATAATAATAATAATAATAATAAATAAAAAAGAATTGAACTTCATAATTTTCATATCAAAGCAGACGTTAATGTTTCATAAGAAGGGTATATTCGTTAAGCTACAAATAATGATTATCCGAAATACCTCCACTCACCAGCAAAGAAAAGCCAGGAACTTACCTAAATGTGCAGTTATGACAGTTAACCCCGAATGACATCGTACGGAAAATATTGTGAACCGCTTCGTTTTATAAGTTATTGGCAAATTATCACTTCACATAGTACAGTGTATATATATATATATATATATATATATATATATATATATATATATATATATATATATTTGGTAACTCTCCTCTGGTTAGGAATGAAGAACAGCAGAGATTACTTAATATTTGAAAGACTGACTCTTCTTCACCAATAAGTTCTACGTTCTGGTGTAGCCACTACTAATAAAAAAAAACGTATAAAATAATGTGTCATGATGATAAATACTCGATGAAACCCCCACCCACAAAAGTAAATTTTTTTTAAAGATAATGAATATCACTGTATCAGAATTGTCTTACTTACCATACAACAGTTTTTCACCGGAAACTCAAGTATGACTAAAGATATCTAGAATTGTAAAAAAAAAAAAAAAAAAAAAAAAATTAAAGACTCAGGACTTACATAAATCAAAGGGGAATAGAAATATATTCATATCAGTAACTGAAACGAATAGTTTATCTTGAAAAATGGCCATATTTCGCAGTTCCTCTAGAAATTATGATAAGAAAATTTTTTTCACCAACCTTAGGAATAGGGAAATCCCGTTATACAAGTTACTTCTGATCAAAGATACGATTGATTACACAAAGATACTCCAGTTAGCCATATGAGCCGTACCACGGCGCCAGTAGAGACAACTGGCGGCTGTAGTCAAAATTAAAAAGCATGACGTCATAAATCCCAACCAATGGGAACATGATTTTCCACATGATTGACGAATAGCGTCATTTGTTTACTTACTGTGCTCGGATAGTATATTTCGGCTGCGTGCGGCTTATGTAGCTAAACTTGTATTTTTGTGGATCACATTTTGAGTTTACTAAAACGTGCCTGTTAAAATGAATATTATAGTTACAATTTATATAAAAATAATACGACTGTATTGTGTTTGTGGTGCTACCAGAATTCATGGTGAAAAGAGAAAATCTTGGATGCAAGATCTCAAGATCAAGCCCAGAGAGAATGTATGACGTAAAATTGAAAATCTTTGAATACGTGGCATTAAGAGAAAATATTAAACTCATGACATAAAGGAAAAATCTTTAATGCATGGCTTTAGATTCCTGACGTAGTCCTGACGTTTCATGTGACAACACTGCCTCGTCCTTGATGACGACATTAGATTCCAACCACTTGGTGGCTTTCGTGGTAGCCATTCTATTACAGGAAAAAAAATCGAGTTGAGTATCTTTGCTTCTGATCGACAAAAATCACTCCCAGTTCGCCCTGGTTTCCAAATTCTCTATAGCGGGGTTACGGTGTTTTACTTAAATCTACGTGATGCTCTTAAATCTACGTGATGCTCTCTCCAAGGTCTAAAGAATCCTTTAGACCTTGGCTCTCTCTACCTGAGTGAAAATTAGTCCATTACTCGCTGTTGCTCAGAAACTGAAGCAAATGCCTTCTCAATAAAGAATTAAATGATGAAATGAAAAGTAGGCAATGATCAGCATCAATGAGATTGTACTTCAATTTTATGAAATATATAACCACATAACAATAGTCGGACTTTGGGTGAGCGCTTCAATCCATTAGATCTTTTATATTAAAGTTAATGCTTATAGTATATACATACAGTATGTATGTGTAAACACATTCATAATGTATGTATGTATATATATATATATATATAATATATATATATATATAAATATATATATATATATATATGTATATATATATATATAATGTGTGTATTATACATACATACTGTATGCATACGCAAATATCAACTTCAATATACAAGATCTAATGAATGTATATACATACAACTTATAGTAATGTAACGGATTGATTTTCCTCAATTACCTGTGTTTTTAAGGGCAACTGTATTTGACTGCCACATTTTAATTTCCTTACACCCGAACTTCTTATGGAAGCTTACTGATCAAGTAAATCAGCCTTATGCAAATGCCATAGAATGAGTAGTACTTATTATGCTGACGTGTATTAAGAAATTTATTTCTGTAAGTAAGATTCAACTTCGGTATCGGTAAAATTTATTTCATTCTGAAAATGCTTATTTACTTCTAACTGGAAGCCAAGGCTGGTAGTACGGTACGGTAAGGAATGTTTTTCCCAAGGCCGATATATTAGCCTTGGTTTTTCCGTACTCCGTACCTGGCTAAAATACCGTACCGTAATTTTGTACCGTACCCTCAATTTTTCCGTGCCGTACAGTACAATAAAGATAATGTACCGTAATTCCGCACCTTTATCGTACTATAAGCTAACTCAATCCACATCAGTAACATTTCTTCTTTATTAAAATTTCAATGTTATCAGGTGTAAATTAGCAAAGGGACTGTATATGTACACGTCTATATATTCAGTTGTTGCAACGATAATGATGATGATGATGATGATAGTATTAACAGTATGATTCCTCGTAACCTAAGTCTACAGTCACTAAAGGAAGAAATAAATAGATAATTTCCTTTTATTTTAGACCTTAAGATAGAAATAGTAATAGCTACTACTAGTAATGTCTAATCACAATATAACAACAACAACAACTACTATTACGACTGCTGCTGCTGCTAAGAATACTAGTAAATACAAATATTTGTTACATTACTAGTTATCATTAATACTGTTCCCTTGTTTTCAACATAGACAAAGATTATTCACTTCTGGAGTCGTAAAGCATATTTTGCCAAGAAACTATTTATTTGGTACATGTAATACAATGCATGAAATCTTATTCAAAATATTTCCCAGTATTATGATTCTTTGCATAATAATAATAATACTGTTCAAACTATGACCTTCTCTTTAAGGATCTTATTAAAAAAACAAAGCATGGACTAGTTTAACCATCAATGAACTTTAAAGCATTGTTCAACGTTACCATGTAATTAAATAACTTAATTTTTTTTCTCAACATTCATAAAGGACGTATGTACCAGGAAAATACCTTCCACTAGCCACTTTCTTCTAATCAAACATATGAGTTCAAACTGTTTATGTATTACATCTTAGAAACATAATGGCATCTATTATATCATCTTTCAGGCCTAGTCTTAGTTCATCCAAAATGTATCTCAACCCCGGGAATGTACGTTCTACACTCACTTGAGTGACAGGAAGTGCAAGGGCTACCTCAGCTAGAGCCTTCATATCTTGATGTGGATGTTCTTCACTTTTTTCAATTCGAGTACAGTTATTGAAATGCACAAGGGTTTGCTTTACTTCAGTTAACCGCAAAGCATCAGTATCCACTACTTCAATTTCCCTTTTTCGTTTGTCATCAGTAACAGGCAATATTTGGTTAATTATATCTTTCGACCTCTCTTCATTTTTACTTTGGCTTTCACTCGAAGTTCTTGCCTTCAATTGTTTTGTAGAATCATCTGAAAATCATTAGAGCTTTGCAATGACATAATTCTCTTCCACAATGCAGTGAGGTGCAGCTTTGCAAGATCTTTTTGTGGATCAACTAAAAGGCATTAAAACCTTGGATCAAGATGAATGGCTGCAAAGAATGCTGAATTGTTGAGTAGATAAAGTTCTCGATTCTCCACGGCAGTAATGAGTTCAGATGAAAATTTCCCAGATGATTTTGACAGAAGCATTTTAGATTTTAACCACTCACCAATTCAACAGTAATTGCTAAGTGATATATCGAAGCCTAAGGCAGGGGTACGGTACGGAATTTACCTATTTTTTTCCGTTCCTGAACTGAACCATACCGTACTTTAGTAAAATTATCGTACCGTAATTCCGTACCGTACACACGCTAAATATCAACCGTACCGTACCGTACTCCGTACCGTACTGTACCGTAATGGCAGCCTTGCTGGAAGCTTGATTTGAGCCACTGATAACAATAAGGGAAATTTTGAGTCAATATGTACTAGAGTAGTCGGTATAGTCACTCACATAAGTTCATGGATGTCTCCGGGCATAAAGCTGAATTCTATCCGACCCCTTCCTGGACAACGGGTCTGTATAGTGATGTAAGACGGGCACACACCGAAACTTTCTACAGCAGAGTTAGGTAGCTGAATATTTGGCCAGTTTCGCGCTCCCAGACACCTGTCATCCAGAAAGGGGGGGAAATGGAAATCACTCTCAAACACCCGGGATTCATACACTTAAATATGAGTGACTGTACAACTGAACCCTACTGCCGCGTCCGTCTTGTTCGGTAACTGCCAGTTTATGTGCGGCGTTATAGAGGCTGTGTGTAGTACCAGCCCCTTTTTAATCAAAGTAAGACCATAAAAAAAGACGGGAAATATCTTAAACACAAAAGGGGTACTTATATAGAAAAGGTAGTAAATTTCAGGGTCAGCGACTGGCTGGTTTATAGAGTAGTATTGCTGAAAATCATATGTCATAGTCCCGTCAACCAACGGGTCGCAAGTGCGCGTCAAAATAGTTTACGAATTATAATTGTCACCCGAGATTTTACATTAGTTACCAACTAAAAAAATGCTAGTTTTCTTTAAGGCCGTTCTAGCCTGATAATAGAAAACTACATCATTGCTATGACTAAAGTAAACTATAATCATAATGCCCTTTTACGAACATTGGCGAGACAGAGTGAGAAAGGTAATGATTTCAGTTTGTTTGACGTATCTCGTTTCCAGTAATCGTTTTCTTAGTTGATTATCGGTTACTTACTTCATCTCACTGTGTTGTTTCTTTCAAAGGCCTTTTCTTTCTTTTTTCTATTTTTGTGTGTGTTTATGTTGATGGTTAACGGTACTGCAACAGTGATGAGATTGCAAGATTGGAGACATTTGGAGTGACTATTGGCAACCTAAGAGTTAACATGGATTTTTAACCCTTTCCAAAGCTGATACTGTTGCACTCCAAGACGTTCACACTACAATGGGAAAAGAATATGTTTATTGAGGTTAAAAAAAAAACAAGCAAAATAATGCGAGTTTTTGGACAGGAATAAATTTAATGGTTTTGGTTGTCTCGGTTTTAGTTTACTGTCAAAGAAAACTCTTGCGGTGGATTTGTCTGTCCATCTAGACGCACTTTATTCTGTCAGCCCTCAGATCTAAAAAAAACTACGGCTGCAAATTGTTATTTAGTAGATCATCCACACCCTCCAATCATCAAACACACCAAATTGCAAATCTCTAACCTCAGTAGGTTTTATTTTATGTAGCCATGGATCGTGCATCTGGTAGCACTTTCCAGAGGCATGGGATACACCAACACCCTTCCGTATCTGGTGAGCAACTGAAACACTACCGGTCATAGCTGATGGCATAGAAAACTCGATTGCGGCGAAGAAACGTTGGCGCATTTTTTACTCGTTTTATTTTTACTCTACTGTAAGGCTGATGAAAACCAGCCACTCAATCTAAATAAATAAATAGATAAATAAAATAAAAAAGATGAAATTAGACTATAGAAAAGTAATCTTCATAATAAACCTAGAGTGCAAAGTTCACTTAACTCGTCATTGACGTATGAATACATTAAAACGACAAAACGAATCTGAAAGAAGCAATAACGTTAAGGTTTATACATGGGAAATTAGCCATCGGAATTGTTTGTCAAGGAAATGTTCTCATAATTTTTTCGTTTGTTTATTTTTCTATATAGAGGCAATCGTGCTCTAAATTAAGACCCCGAGTCAAAAATTAAAAGCTATTTTATTTCGGCTTTTAGAATATCTTCTTAGAAAGAGCTATACCGTATGATTCTGTTAATGAATTTATTACGTCTTTCCAGATCAAGAACGAAGACTTTCTCGGGAGAGACTTCGAACGTCGCCAGCAAGTCCTTGAGGCAGAGGCCGAAGCTGAGCTTTCCCTGAAACTCGAGCATCTACAGGGAGCGTTCTTCCTCCTCCTCATTTCGTGGCTCTCGAGTTCTTTAGCGCTACTCGTCGAAATATTTCACAAGCGCTGCTGTCAGTCGAAGACAAAAACCACCTGATCTCCGAGAAATTATATATACTTCCAGAGATGTAGAGGTTTTTAATATTTGCATACCCACAAAACAATTATAATCAGAAAAAAAAAGCTGGCCTCTTCATTGAAAACTTAGATTTTTTGCGAGTGTACCTTTGGAATGACTGTGATAGGTTGAAATCTACGATGACTTTCTCGTTCTTTTATCAAGAATTTGGCAATATATCTATATCTGCTTTTATGAAACAAATATTTAACGAAGGCCAAAGGGATTAAATGAAATTGTCTGCGTATCCTTAACAAAGCGATTTTTGTTTTCTGTTAAAGTTGTTTAAGCTCGCATTACCTGCTATTCTAGAAAAAAAAGGGAAAAAAGTATCTAGGCTGAAATTAGTACTTGGGATATGTAAAAGATAATTAAATTCTCCTTAAAATGAGTACCAGGTGACTTTTACATAATACTAATCTAACCTCAGTAGCAGAAGCTTAGACGATTTGGTTTAAATGATGAGAATAAATATCTTGGGAAATTTCCTGTCATCAAGTTGAATCTAACACAAGGTATATTCTAATCTACCCGATTCTATTTTAAACGCTAAAACATATACTTTCAAAGTTTCTAAAAGTTCAATTGCAGCAAAAAGTGATTTTCAATGTACAAATAATTAACTAAACATAGGATTTTTCCCAGCAGCAAAATAAACAATCAAATGCTTTAGCCTCTCACCAAGAATATCAGTGCAGTGATTATAGAGTATAGAACAACGCTCCACAAAGCAAAATAACAACAGAACTAACTGAGCAGTACTATATTGCTTTGCCTTCCGCATACGAGTAAATTATAATGCATATCGATGAGTACTCGTCATCTGTAATGGAAGTGATTTCTTTCATCAACATGAAAAAGGCTCCAGTCAGCTTTAAATCCTTTCTTGACTGAAATAAGGCCCTTTTTGTTAAAGGATAAGTAACCATACGAGGTGAAAGAAATCAGGCATCGTGCATATTGTAAAACACAGGTCTCTGCCGTGGTTAGCTTTTTCCAGTAACATTTCTAGGCACGCAATATCCTTCAGTTTTGAACGGTAAGACTACTACTGCTACTACCACTACTACTACTATTAATTAAAAATAAATAATAATAATAATAATATGAATAATCAATAATAATAATTCATAATAATAATAATAATAATAAAATAATAACTTAATAATAATAATAATAAGAAAGTTGAAGAAGAAAGGAAAGAGGAAAAATGGATAAGTGTCAGGAACCTGACAAAATAGAAAATAAGAAGAAATATTGGGATAACTACCAAGTGGAAAACTTGTACGTATAATCATAAGGAACAACCTAGGCACGATCCCATATATATTATATATTACCCATTATATATTTATATATATATATATATATAATATAATATATATTATATATAGATTATATTAATTATATATATATAGGATCGTGCCTAGCGTTCCTATGATTATGGGTATAATTTCCACTGGCAGGTCTTGACACTTATCCATTTTTTCCCTTTCTTCTCTTCAACTCGTATTATTATTATTATTATAGTAGTAGTAGTAGTAGTAGTAGTAGTAGTAGTAGTGGTAGTAGTAGTAGTATTAGCCTTACCGTTCAAACTGAAGGTTGTTATGTTATATATATATATATATATATATATCTATATATATATATATATATATATATATATATACATATATAAATATATATATATATGATATATATATATATATATATATATATATATATATATATATGTGTGTGTGTGTGTGTGTGTGTGTGTGTGTGTGTGTGTACAGGGTGTAACTCGGAGTGATGTCTGGGATACTGGGTGGAGGGGGGGGGGGGGGGTGGTGGTTGATGAAGTGCATTAGGCAACTGGATTGCTATAGTAGATTCACATCAACCGTACATTTAATGTCCAGACCAGTCCCATACGACGCTCCTGATTGGCTGTTGATAAGCCAATCACAGTGCTGGAAATTCTGTCTCTCGAGAGAGTTCATATATAGGCAGGATGTATGTCCCACCTCTTCTGAGGGATGCTTTTGAAAGACGTATCCCTCAGGAAAGGTGGAACATAGATCCTACCCATGTGAACTCTCTAGAGAGACTGAGAGTTTCCAGCCCTGTGATTGGCTTATCAACAGCCAATCAGGAGCGTCGAAGGGACTGGCCTTGACGTCAAATGCACTGTTGATGTGAATCTACAGAAGCCTTTTAAATATAGTATTTTCTCTTACAGGTTATAAAAAAATTTAACATTATAATCCTTTTAACTATACTCTGTTTTTTTCCATCTGTCCATCCGCCTGTGGTGTTTTCGCATGGTAACACTGCGTCTGGGGGCTTTAAATAGTTACGCTATGTGTAAGTTTTAGGTAAATAAAAGGATATCTGGGTGTACATTTGCAACTGAAAAGTGTTTTAATAATTTACTGTATGCGAATTACACCATTAATATTCGAAACAGGATATTATTTATAGCCCGGGACGCAGTGTTACTATGCGCAAACACTGAAGCGGATGGTCAGATGGAAAAAAACAGAGTATAGTAAATCACCCGTGAACAGACTTCATGTAATTAATTTTAATAACTAGCTCTACTTATCAAGAAAGTAGTGTACATGTTGCATGGCAACATTTATTTGTTCTAGCACAAACTGTCCTGCCGCCTCGTCATGCTATTGTTGAGTCAGGGGTCAGGCCTAGGCCTATGCTGAATGAGTTATAGTGACGGTAGTCATGAAGAGAAGGGAATGCTCTTTGAATAACGTCAGCTTTTTTATCTCTTTCGATGACTGCATGAATAGGCTGCCTTTGACAGGAAACGCTGAAGAAAGTGATTTTTCCAAAATTTGTCCAATTTTTTTTCATCTAACGGAGACGAAAGCGTTTTCATAGGTGCGTTTTTTCGCTGGAGAAGGAGAGATTATTGAGCAAACGGTTTAAATCTTTAATCGGCGTGTGATGCATAGGCCTATCTTTGATGGAGGAGGTGGTTGTTGTTTTTGATTAAGCTGACCTTGTGTCAGCACGGGCTCTTGCTCACAGAGCAGCCCGTAATGCCGCAGAGGGAGAAGGTTTCCATGATGAATGCACTTTTTCCACTTTGTTCCCTATCTAAAGAATACATCTGATTTGAAGTTACTTTTTCTTTAAACAAAATCAGCTCCCCAATCTAAATCTCAGTGATGCAATATATCACTAAGTTTAGAGTTGCGGAACAGAGACAATAATTCATTATTAGAAAACCTGAAATAGAAAGATACAATAATCATCTGTCTATTTGCTAAGGACACCCCAATACCATAGGGCACGGCCTAAGGTTCGTTTGAAGGCAGAGGTGAAAGAAACTATTGTAATAGAATAATATAAGAATCGGGAGCTTGTTGCTTGGTAATGTTTATTCTGAACTTATATATAGGACGGTTATTGACTTTTAGTTCATCATCATTTTTAGAGAAGCCGAGGGCTCTTCAACATCTGTGCTGCAGAACTTCGGCCACTCCGTGGGATGTACATTGAAATCTTAGCATAGAGGATGTACAGCTTACCTACCAAAGAGCTTTGGAACAGATCAGGTAATCGTTATAGGATCCATGATTAAAAAGTAAAAAGTCAATAAGCATACTTGTCCACAGCAATCCATACGCAATGTGTGAGAATCATAAGATTCTTGGGTCAAACGTCTGTTACAACCTTTTGCACAGTACTAGCTACCAGATTGGTGGCATTAAAGTACACTCGTTCGTTTCAGAATTCTGGAAACAATTTGCTCAAGCAATTTTTGGATCCCTCGGTTAGAAAAAGCAAAGGACATGAAAACTCATGATTTGACTAACGAATAAGAGATCATTTTTATTTCATCAGGTATCAATAGAGTTGCAAAAAAGAAAGAAAAAAATAAACTGGTTCTCTGCGCTATTTCAATAACGCCCTTGTTTTATAAATCATGATTAGATAAATGATATAAAACTATATGAAAATGGAACAACTTTTGCAGTATCAGAAAATATATCTGTCTGAACACCAGTCGTTCAGCTGATGATTACACAATAATAAAAACAAACAAATATCACAACAAATCTTCCTCATCCTCGACAAAGAGAATATCTGGATAATCAAACAAGAATGCAAGAAAAATGTCCCTCATCCCAGAAAGCAAGAATAAAATACGATTTTCCCGAAAGAATATATAAATTTGTTTCCAATATGTTAAGTTAATCTTCATAACTAAGCATTACCATTTTCCTTCTCTTCATTCCAATATCACTGGATATTTCTCCTTTTTCTTTCTCTCTCCCTCTCGACCTCTGCCGATCTACCGACCTACCTCTCAATTTATCTAGATATTTCCAATGCTACAATTTTTTTATACCTAAAATAAGGTGACGATTTAGCTTTGGAATCATGTTTATGGTTACACTCTGTAAAATTTGCAGATGGAATGTATCTTTCATATATTCTAATGAATTTGCGTTTCACAACTGCTTCTTAAAAATTAGGACCACCAGCATAGCCCACAAAAAATCTTCAAATAACAAGGCATTACAAGAAGTTCTACGGTAAAATGATCTCGTTCAGAAAACCCCAAGGAATGAAGCCTAGATATGAAGATCCTCCGGCAGGAAGGCGCCGTTACTGCTTCTTCTGCAGGTGTTTGAAAGCTCGTTCCTTGTTGCCGGGGTCCATCACGACCGAGAGGGTTATCGCGTCCTCTCCACGAGTCAGGGTGTATGGGGTTCCTTTCCTTACCAACAGCGAGTCCTTGCCAGTCATCTTAACAGTTTTGTCGCCTTCTTGCACTATCGTTTCGCCCTCCTTCCGAAAGAAAAGCGAAGATCAGTGATTGGACATTTCATAAATACGTAGATTACGCAAATTATGAACTCTAAAGTATAAAAAACAAGTAAAAAAAGCGCCGAAGATCGAGCTCTCTGCACAGTGTATAATGCTGTATGAGCAGTGGCCCATGAAGCTTTCAGTCACGGCCTGTCATATAGGTTTGTCCGACACAATTTGGGCTAACTTTATCCTTAGATAATATAAAAATTATTGAAGCTGGCGGGCTGCAAATTGGTACGGTTGATGATTGGAGGGTGGATAATCAGCATACCAATTTGCAGCTCTCTAGCCTCAGAAGTTTTTAAAATCTGAGGGCAAACAGAAAATTGCGAACGGAGAGACAGAGCTATCTTACTAGGTTGCTTTTACAGACAACTGAAAAGCTGCTAGGATAGGTGCAATTACAGAATGGCGTTAAACTAACGTTAAATTTCACTTGCATTTACACTGACTGTTCTTAAAGCGGATCCTTTACCAGCGCAGACATTTTCTTCATAATATTTTCAATACAGCTCTGATGGTTATATCTTAAAATCTAATTTTCTTCCATCCCTGCATCTCATTTCAGTACATGAATGTGTATGTGGACCAGTCCATAAGAGTAAGTGAATATATGTTTATTAATTCGTTTCAGTATTGAGTTTTGTCCTCCTGACAATGGCCGAATCCCAAGAGAGGACAAGATCAAGATCATTGCCATATTCATATACTTTAGTTGCTGAATCGTGGATTGACCGAAAATAAGAGACGGGGTGTAGGTCCTGCCCGGTTTCGACTTCATTTCCACTAGTCCACCGTCAATGGCTTGGAAATAAAGTTGAAACTGGTCAGAACCTACAACCTGTCTTTTTTTATTTTTATTTTTTATTTTTACCTTTGGTAATGTGGGATATATATACATATATATATATAATATATATATATAGTATATATATATCATACTATATATATATTATATATATATATATAATATATAATTACTATATATATATAATATAATATATATAATATACTTACAAGCTGCCACAACCAAGTCTCAGCATTTGCTATCTTGACTTCTGAAGTTCCTTCGCCGAATACGACGACATCACTTTGGTAACGTAGGTCGAAAAGTCTCTTACTTCCTTCCTGTTGGATCTGGAATGACAAAAGCATTACTGAGGAACACTTCGAGTGAAGCAATGGCCACCAGAATGTTGATAAACTGTTCCATGAACAGGCAAAAAAAAAAAAAAATGGCTATGTCAACAGCATCAAGAAAGTAATGGAAAGTTATATTTACTTCATAAGTGCTCAAAACAAGGATAGTAATAACAACAAATAATAACACGCAATAAGTCACATATATGCTCAGAACAGGTAGACATCTATATTTTTTGGCAAAATTAGTCAGTAAATATCGTCATGCCTTATCTATCACGAAAAATTCTTCGATGAAATGTAAAGAATCTTTAAAACTTTTCGAGTTATTTTATAGCAAAATCTACCTTTTGTATCGGAAAAAAAGAGAATGTTGCTAGAGAGCGAGGCAGATAAAATGATTATAGCTTCTTATATAGATTTTTTTTTTTTTATTTGCCGCCTACCTCGCCTTTATTCTTGGTGATCCACTTCGCTAGGGAGAATGGAGGCTCAAGAACCCGTGCTGCATCTGGCACCCAGGGAGGATTCTCCGGGATGGTTCCTGGAAGAGGAATGAGATCGTCACCGAAAATGTAGTCATTGTTGGTTGGGTGACGTACAGAGGTCTTCTTCAGGCCCTTGCC
The DNA here is from genome assembly GCF_015104395.2 of Macrobrachium nipponense. Taxonomy (NCBI): domain Eukaryota; kingdom Metazoa; phylum Arthropoda; class Malacostraca; order Decapoda; family Palaemonidae; genus Macrobrachium; species Macrobrachium nipponense. The sequence continues at coordinate 78,467,314 of NC_087209.1, forward strand.
AAGATCCAGATGTTCTTAACCTTTTTATTATCACGCCCCCTCTAAGAGTCGGTCCTTTCCTTCACGCCCCCCTTACATCTGAGTAAAATTCCCTCCCAGATTTAAAGGAAAATAGAAAAAATGATGAAAGATTAGTTCCGGTCGAGCGAACGTAACTAGAGTAGTGTAGACTTTATGAAGGTAACGCTATAAGGCACTATTTTTGCATTTTTTCATAAACTTCTGAATATTATAGTTCCTCACTCTTGTTTAGAGAATAAAGAATATAAATAGAGATTTTATTTTTTATTTTTCCCTAGGGCTCGCGCCTCCCCTGGAAATTACTGACGCTCTCCAGGTTAAGAACCACTGATCTGGATCTTGGTCCTTACCATGCTTTACGGTCGCCTAAGGACAAGGGCCCTTCGTGACACAACGCCAGCTCATTCTAATCCAAACAATCAACCGCTCAAGAGCGAAGGACTTATTGAATATTGAATTTTGGCCGGGGGCCAAGCACTGGGACCTATGAGGTCCTTGAGCGCTGAAATGAAAATTGACAGTCAGAGGTTTGAAAGGTGTAACAGGAGGAAAACTTCGTAGTTTCAATATGACTCAAGTGTTAGGAGAGGGTGGAAAGCAAGACGAAGGAAGAGAATATGAAATGAGGTACAGTAAGAGGGACTAAAGGGGTTGCAGCTAGGGGCCGGAGGCACGCTGCAAAAAGCCTTAAGTAATGCCTACAGTGCACTGCATGAGGTCCACTGACGGCACTAACTCCTTACGTGGGCGGAAGGGCTTATTAGCCAAAGAGATAAAGGAGTTTGTGATACAAAAACCATCAGATGAAAAATATGAAAAAAAAAAAACATTAGGGAGGAATAAATTCCCCCTGGCCCTCGAAAAGCATATTGATTTGACCTTTGACTCACACATTAATGCAATGTTTCCATAACTATAGTCCATTCACATAAGGTAGACTCTTGTGCCTACGAGACGTTTGTTTGCAGGCCTCTGATTGGCTGGTACCGGGAGACAGACTGCTTGCTCAGTGGGTCATATTTTCGTTTGTTGCTTAGAAAACTAGCATTATGTTTACATTTCTTCATTTATCTCACGTTTTACAAAATATAGGAAAGTTTTGGTCATACCTAAGGATTCGGTATTAAATTTACAATTAATTAATCTTTTCCTGAAATCAATAAGTTAAAATACAAAGGAATTACAAAGAGTAGAAGTGAAGAGAGAAACATTTCATTCTTTATACCTGTTTATATTTATCGTCGGATTTTGCATAATTCATGAGAGTAAGATTGAATAAAATCTTGTGGTTTAAAAAAATAAAATCACTCTGAATACGCTGGTGCTTTCAGATTTTAGATGCGTGTAATATGTAAAGAGAAAATGAAGAATATGTCTAATTATGTTGCATCCGTACTCGACTCGGTTTGACAGTCGTTCCGAGAGACGCCTCTCAGCTAGAGCCGTTGGCGCGTTGGCAGTTGCCAATTGGCGATATGAAAAGTTTGCAGTTTCGAGAATATGTATTTACCGAATTATTATGTCATTACATTTTCTGTAAATAAATGCTTAGATTTCCCATTATGAATTTCGAAAATTTTTACTCAAATATCATATATGTCCGTATTTCTGGACATATCTGATAAAAAAAAAAAGTAAATAATCAGATGGATGCATCTGGGTGTTAACAGGCTTCAATTTAGTCTAGGTGAGAAATGTTCATGCTTTATGAGGCTCACTGATAAATAACAGAACTTGTTTCTCTGGCCAATAACATCAAAAGCCTTCTGGGTTTTCATATGTTCCCTCAATAAGCAAAAGTACATCTGTTTTATTTTTTTCTTACCCATAAAATTTTGTTTGACGATGTAACGAATAATATTCTGTCTTTTTCAGAATTGCTTGAGTTATTATTACACCAGAATTTGCAAGATATTAATTTATTTTTGTTCATATCGATAGCCTAATGACATATCAATGTAAGCCTACTGTGTATGACTTTCTTTTGTGTTTATGACATAATATATCTGCATGAATTTCCATTCGTTTTGTTTAAAAAGCTGAAGATATAATAGTCTTTCTGATTAGTCTCATTATTCCTACATGTAGCTATTATAATATATAGATATATATATAATTATTAATATATACAATTATATATATATATATTATAATTAGACATTACATATATATATATGTATATATATAATTAATAATATATATATATATATATATATATATATTATATATATATATATATATACACAATGATGCAGGGGTGTAGGAACGGTTACGGGAGCTATTCTAACTCAGGTATGAATTAGATGATTCAAGAATAATGAACTACCTCAGGAGAAAACTAAGCAAATTTTTCCTAAACATTGTTGTATACATGTTGTCAAGTGTAACATGTATATAAAGGAGATAAACATTCTGGTGTAAGAGTAACTCAAGCAATTCTGAAAAAGACGGAATATTATATTCGTTACATCGTCAACAAATTTTATGGTAAGAAATAAATAGATGTACTTTTGCATATTGAGGGAACATGTGAAATCCAGAAGCTTTTGATGTTATTGGCCAGAGAAACAAGTTTTGTTATTTATCAGTGAGCCTCATAAAGCATGAACATTTCTCACCTAGACTAAATTGAAGCCTGTTAACACCCAGATGCATCCATCTGATTATTTACTTTTTTTTTTTATCAGATAAGTCCAGAAATACGGGCATATATGATATTTGAGTAAAAATGTTCGAAAGTCATAATGGGCAATCTAAGCATTTATTTACAGAAAATGTAATGACATAATATAATTCGGTAAATACATATTCTCGAAACTGCAAACTTTTCATACCGCCAATTGGCAACTGCCAACGCGCCAACAGCTCTAGCTGAGAGGCGCCTCTCGGAACTACTGTCAAACCGAGTCGAGTACGGATGCAACATAATTAGACATATTCTTCATTTTCTCTTTACATACTACACGCATCTAAAATCTGAAAGCACCAGCGTATTCAGGGTGATTTTATTGTTTAAAAACACAAGATATTATTTCATCTTGATCTCATGAATTATGCAAAATCCGACGATAAATAAAAACAGGTATAAAGAATGAAACGTTTCTCTCTTCACTTCTACTCATTGTAATTCCCTTGTATTCTAACTTATTGATTTCCGGAAAAGATTAATTAATTGTATACATTTAATACCGAATCCTTTGGTATGACCAAAACTTTCCTATCTTTTGTAAAACGTGAGATAAAAGAAGAACTGTAAACATAATGCTAGTTTTCTAAGCAACAAACGAAAATATGACCCACTGAGCGAGCAGCCTGCCTCCCGGGACCAGCCAATCAGAGGCCGGCAAACAAACGTCTCGTAGGCACAAGAATCTACCTTATGTGAATGGACTATACAAACGAAACGTACTTTTAGTTTATTTGAAAATTAAATTATTCCAGAAAGGAGAACAAAGGCTCATATAACAAACTGAGATATGCAAAGGGATACCTGGAATTGGCTTTCCAGTTTTGTACTGTTCAGAAGCGAAGAATTCTTTAATGATCGGTCCAAGCTGAGTGCCTAGGTCTTCGCAGTAGAACCATCGCTCAAACAGAGAGTTAGTCGTGCCTTCAACGAAATACCTGTTGGAAATAACAAAGTATTTGAAATAAGTGGGACTTATATGTATATATTAGGGCTTGTGCCTTGTATGATAAGGCGCCCTATGAGGTAATGTTAGACTTGCGATAATCTATACGCTAAGTCGGTTGGTATTGCACTTCCATTCAATCAAGGAGTGTCTTGGGGTTTGTAGATCACTTACGAAGTCGGTACTATCTTGTTGGTTATTACGACGATGTGTTAAACTCATGGTTCGGTGAGGAGGTTCTTGTAGAAAACACGAAGTATAAAAATAGATATATATTCTTCTGAAGTTTTACATGGTGAAGATCAGGTATGATTGTACAAGTCTTCTAATAACGATAGCTTGATCGCTTCTGCCAATGATGATGGCTAATCCTATTCCTCTACATGATAAAGCTTAGGTAAAGAGGTACAGGTCTTCTAATGACGATAGCTAACTCTGTTCTGCTTGTCTACCATCTCTGTTACAAGTTATGAAGGAACAGACAGTAGTTCGAACATATGAACATACATACAAATGACATAGTTTCATACGAACACACAATCAAATGAGACACGCTACAGATCACGTAGGCCGTTTGAATCTAAGGTCGGGGTAGTTGTCTCAAGCAGGGAGCTTGGACTGTTTCAAAACAAATGAATGACCACAGATGACGGCATGTCAACTTAGCCTACATACTTATTGTATACGTCATCTTTAGCGTCTCTAGTCTGATCACATTCCTGCAAGCAATCTTTTATATATATGGACTAACATTCCATATTTTTATTATGTAAACACTTACATCAGCTCGGTCAGCTACCAAAACCAACCACTGAATATTACTCAAACTTGACTTGCATTTGACTTATAGGAGTGTGATACAGACACTATGTGAATATATATATATAAGTAAATAAAAATTCATTGTGTACATGAATTGATTCAAGTAATAAAATATAAAACAATGATATTGGTAAATAATAGTGATCACGTGATATATAATGATACAGTTTTTTCACTTCATCTCATTAAGATACATATGCTACAGAAAATACTAATGTACTCTGACAATTGCATAGAATGAAGATTAACATGATAAAAATCATATTTTAACTGATAAAAAATTTCAAATATGAATTGATAAAATTATTAATGTTTATGCTGATTGATTCGTTGATTTTTATGTTAAATGTTATATATCTGATTCATTAATCAATATATAACTGCAGATATTGGTAAGATAAAAGGTAACATATTGATTATAGGCTACCTGATTTGTTTATACATATGTATATGGATTCATATAATTATGATTAATATATGTGCACTTTAAATAGATTCCTATTGCGTACACGCAAAGATATATTTAGATTCTGTTATTTATGATCATTTATATAAGAGATTCCTATTGCGTACACGCAAAGATATATTTCGACTCTGTTATTTATGATCAAATTATATATAGGATACATGATACCTTTATATATATAGGATACATGACCGAGGTTATACTACTTCACTTTTAACTAGCGTTCGAACAACTTTTCGTCCATTACACAGTTCCAGACAACCACCTTTAGCCCAATGAAACGGCCTATTTCACAGGGTTAAAACAAGGGGAAATTTGCCTGGGCGGGTCCAACGTTCTATTTTTGCGCTCATACTTATTCTCTGCATCCTAAGCTACACGATTACGTTCGCGATGAATAAAAAAACATCCCCAGCACGAGTCCTTCGCCAGCAAAGTAGAGTTGAATATCCTTCGGGTCGTAATTGTCGGAAGTATGTCCCTTTTGTAGTCGAATTCCGACAGCCGCTGGAGCGTTCCGCATGAAAACGAGATTAACGACGAGATACGGTGTCGGTCGAAGAAGTCCATGAAATTCCTTTCACATTGTAGGCGGTTGTTACTTGACTGTAGTCGTCCGCTGCGACGAACGATTTTTTGAAGTTGCGATGTGAAATTCTCGTACTGCAGGATACTGTAACCAGGTTCCATTAATCAGCCTGCAAGTGAAATTATACTTGTCACAAGGGCAAAGTAAATTCAGACAACATCCAAATACAGGGGAGGGAAGAGAGCCATTTAGACCAGACTTAACCACATGAAATTGCTGATATTTTGGAATTCAAAAGTCCGCTGTACAAACTTTTTTATCCATTGGCATTAACAATGAGTGAACCTATCCAGGTCTATGATGACTGTAAAAATATCCATAATTATAACAAATAAACAGATATCAATACAAATCCCAAAGAAAATTCGATATTACTGGTAGTGAATTACTAGACAAGAAGTGGAAAACGGAGCAATTTGTAAGATTGCCAGGCAAACATAAGAGTCAAAGAGAAGATTAATCATGATTCTGTAGTTCTCTATGCTAACTGAAATTAAGTTGTGATAAAATCTGATCCTATGTGCCCTAACAAAAGTTTCATTTCAAGTTTCCCGTCGCATCCTCTGAGGTTAATTTTAAAAACATTATTAATAGGTAGGAGATGCAACGAAAAAAACCCTTATGTAACTAATTTCTAAATAAACTTTGGGTTTTCCAAGAAAATGTGACATTTTCCCATGAATGTGATTTACCTGGATTGTAATAAGCTACTGTTGCAAGTAAATAATCCATATCCATATCGTGATACTTCTAAATGTCTATGAGGTTCAGAAAAAATTAATTCATTTTGATGTTATAGAAATTCTATTTCCTTATTTTGTTTATTAATTTTAAAATGATTGCAAGTTGCATTGCGCACACCGATAGACACCTGTACCTAACGTCTGCCTTGCCCATGAGAAGTTCGGGCCAAGCATTCCTTTCTCCAGCAACCTGCTGCAAGCAGAGACGACACACAGATGAAGCCTGTGTAAGCAGATTATTGAGGTTAAAAGGAACAAATGCTGATACGGCAATGATGACGTCGTCACTTGGCAGGAGATTGCTCTCAGCCAGCTAAGAGTTACGTTACTTGCTGTAATAAATACGACTTTAGGATAAATTTATTATCTTTTAATACTCGACCCACACGAGAAGAATGTCTGAAAAAAAAAAACAGTACCAAAATTGAACAATATATTAGTTTCATGTTGGAAATCTGCATAATTGTAATTATGTTAAATTAAATATTCCTTATTCAAACTATATGAAAAAGGTTTCCATACAAATTCTATATATATTATTAGCCCTGTATAAGATTCATATAGGATTATTCCATAGATAAACATTTTCACTTCTAGACTTCCTGACTTTAAAGTCTCTTTTATTTTATTTTATTTATTTATTTATTTATTATTATTATTATATTTTTTTTCTCATTGACTACGAATATAAATCACCAATATAAATCACCGGACAGACAATATGTCAGTAGGTTTTTGATATGTGTTTGAACTTTTAGCTTATTTGTCATTACTAAAGCGTTAAGTTAGAGTTCAAATCTTTACGCATATATATATTTGGATATTTAATTAACCTATGGTTACGTTTTGCTTATTGATTTTATCGTGATTCCTTTTTATTATAAATTGTAACCCTTCCGACTTCTTAGCGGGAGTGTATTATATTGACTCCACTTGTATCCATATTTATTTTTATTTTTTATATTTATTTATTTATAATAATTTTTTTTATATATATATTTGATAAATTAATGTTGGCTTGATAAAGGTATTTAAAACGCGAGAACCGCTATAATCCAGTTCGGATCCAATATCACGAGTTGTAACTCGTAAGACATTGACACTTCCTATTTAATTATCCGTTATTCTACCAAACCGATTGACTCTGGGTGATGAAATATATTATTGGTTTTCTTAATGGAAAGGAATTCACACAACGTGTTAAGGAGATTATTATTGATTTACACCACCCGAGTCACAGATTATTATGTGTTGAATTCCATATTTACTGATTTAGCACTTCAATAACAATAAAAATTCGTAACACACTCAATTGCGGTGGGGTTTGTTTTTTAGTGCTATTAATTCTATATAACGTGTCAAGGAACTATTAACACTAAGAAGTGTTTATTCCCTCTGTCAGACTCGTAATTCTGTTAATAATTCTACGTATATTCTTTCAAGGATTGATTTGGCACAGGATAGGCTCTTAACTGACAGGTGTCTTAGTGTATCCCTTGTTTTCATGACACGTGTTACAATTAGTTATGTGCTTTTTATATCTGTAAGCATTGTAGGCCAGTAAAACAGTGATTTGGCTTTCTGTGACATAGGAGGGAACCCTGGATGACGGAATGCAACCAGTTTATGACGATTGGTATGAAAGAGATTATTACTACTACCTGGTCGTTAGCCATCTGCTGTGTTCTTCGGGTTTTCCTCGTCACGGACCTACATATAATATTACATTTGATTACATTATTCTGATACACATACTTTAAATATACTTTTGCTTTAGGGTTTCTGCTCGAAGTGTTTATTGTTTTTTGCTTAGCCGCTGACCCTTTTTCCATTCGAAGTGTTTATTGTTTGGTGTTTATTGCTGCTGACTCTGTTTCCGTTCGAAGTGTTCATTGTTTTGGGTTATGTCTGTTGACACTTGCTTTGTTCAGTTTGTAACAGTTCTGCGCTCCGACCCAGATATTCAATGCTCGCGATCTCTTGGGTTAAGGAATTTTCTTGTTTAGATACGGTTTTAACAATAGGCACGGATGTTTCTATATCTTTTAGTCCAATTAATGGTTCTTTGCAGTATGGTGCGGGATTGCGGGATAATGCGTCAGCTATGATAATTGCTTTCCCAGGTAGATATCTTATCTTGGCTCCAAAGACCTGAATGATCATTTGTCACCGAGTTCCTTTTGGACTGTGATTAAAGCCTTTGAAAAACTCGGTAAAGGACTCATGTTCAGTAAGGACTTTATCAGGATAGCCATAGATTATGAACTTAAAACGTACTAGTGAGTTAAAGATACCTAGCCCTTCCTTGCCTATTACTGCATATTTACTTTCAGAGGGCTTTAGTTTACGTGAATAAAAAAACTATAGGAAAGAACTGTTTATCATATTACTGAAGTAATACCCTTCTTACCCCTTGGTCTGAGGCGGCTGTTGCAATAAAAAAAAAAAAAAAAATTCCTTATTTAAATCAGGGATTTTTAAGTTAGGTAAGCTGCATTATTCCGCTTTTAAGATATCGAACGCCTGTTGATGCTTTTTAGACCATAATAAATCTACGCTCTTCTTCGTAAGATCTGTTAAAGGAGCTGTCATGATTGAAGAGTTACATATTTGCATACGATTGTAATACCCACTACAGCGCAAAAGTGCTGTATCCCCCTTTTACGTTAATAGGTACCGGAAAGTTATGAATAGCCGACACCTTACCATGGACTACTTTAAGACCTTGACTAGACACATAAAACCTAGATAAACATGTTCGGTTTTTAAAAACTCACATTTAGATACTTTACTCTGAGATTATTTGTCTTTGTCCCTGTAGCACTAGCTCTAGTTTATGTGAATGTACTTCTAAGGTATTTAGAAAAGATTATAAGACCAACCATATAAGCATGTAGGGTATCCCCTAAAAGTTTCCAAACACTATATTGTAATTGGGGCGCAACGTAAGCCGGAGGCATACGTAAAAATTGATAATGTCCCCTGAGTGTGCTGAAAACGGTGTATGAGGTACAATCACTTAGGTAATGGTATCTGGTAAAAGCTTTTAAGTAAGTCCAAGTTGGTGAAAAAAAATTTATTCTAACCTAACAGAGATAAGATGTCGTCGGTACATCGCACTGGAAACTATCGGGAGTCGTTTCCTTGTTTAAGCGACAGAATCTACGCAGATACGCGAAATCCGATCTTTTATGGCATGACATTTGAGGGAAAAATTATATGGGCTTATGTGATTTCCTAATGGCTCCTATTACTAACATTTTTCAACTTCGTCATTTATCTCTATTTTGAAATTTCATTGGGGTTCTACACGAAGGTACGTATATAGCTTTATGTTTGTCCTTAGACCGTATTTTGTTTTCAATGACATCCGTTTTTCTCCCAGATATCACTCGCTAGTGGAGAAACTTCCTGGTATTCAGGTAGAAGATAAAAAAAAAAATTTGCTGAATCACCTCTGGTTGAATGACTTTACGGATATTACTTTAGATAGATTATCAGAGAGATTCATCCACGACTGGTTGGGCGTGATTAAAAATTAGCAACAATAAAAAATGCGATATTTATAACTTCCGTATCCACGATATGTATACTTTTAGGGCTTTGTTCGCGGAAATCGTTATATTTCAGAGTGTCGATAAGGATTAAAATTTCATTTCCCAGCAAGTCTTTTTACACGCACTAAGACATTCGAGGGTGCATGCTTCTCGAGATTTTGCGTGCAAAGTGCGACTGCGGTTGTGGGAGAATTCTGTTGGGTCATTTGAACAATGTTACGATTTATGAGACAAATGTATTGTTCCTTTATATAAGTTATTATTTGATTAACTGTCTCATTTTTGATCAAACGGATTTTAATATGTTTGAAGGTTTATAGGATTTCCCTTTGATAAACACGCCTTATTTTGCAGGAATGTAAGATAATATTTTGTATAACCCATAGATGAATCTTACAATTACACTAGATACAGATCAATGTTTTTATAACTATAGAGGTATCTGTAAACGCTCGCTTATCCGGACTTCTCATTAGGGAAGTTCGAACAACAGACGGTGAGTCCGTAAATACAGGATATTACGTGTACTAAAGGAATAAACAAGATATTCTAATTTTTTACGGCGCGTACAGTCGGGCTTAATCCACCAGTATTTATTATACTTAATGTTTAAAATTAAAATTAAACGAAACCTGCTCTGATTACTTTATACAGTCGTGTGTTTCATAGGAAAAATCCTTTTTAATTCAAAAAGATATTGGGATGTATGAACCAACATCGCTTTCCCCACTCTGCTAGAGTCGCTTATTGTGTGGAATTTGCTATGCTTTGAACACTCGACAGATTCAACTAACCTTGACCGCTTGACTAGGTGACACAGTCACCGAGTTTGCTTGTTTGATTCTGAACGGGCTACTGTTTCTATTTCTGTAATAATTAGGATCCTTCTCTTTATTACCATCGGCAACGTATTGTGTGTTTTTAGCATTATGTTGCTGGTTACGTATAAAGCAATGAATGACGAACTATTAGGAACTGAGCGATTACTAATAAGACAAGTTATCACTACTGCATTCCATATTAACTGTTTGTACTTCGTTCTTTGCTAAAATTTGAAATAGTGAGGGATCCTGGTCAGCGCATTTAGCCTGATGAAAGTTTTTTACAGACATGTTATTCCTTGCAATCCAGCCATATTTTTAAAGTTAAGTTGAGTCATTGAGGTTCGATATTTTATATAACTCAAAAAACTCAAGGCTAAAAACTGCGATCGGGACTTGCAAAGGAGCATTTATTGTCATGACCCGAAATAGTGTTACCTCTAATTTATATAGATTTGTACGGGTGTTCCACTTGTTTTTTGTGTGTTTTCTAATCACTACGGTGCTTAACGACCCTATCCATGCATCTGTATAAATACAGACGTCCACTGCGTAAACGCATATTCACTGTTTAATATGATTTGTTACGTAGGAATGGATTAATAATTACCCAAAATGATAAAATTAACATAGTATATGATTATGATATTTCAGTAGAATTCTGGAAACAGACACTCAAAGATAAAAACTCGCAGTAGCGAAATCTCAATGATGTAGATAATTTCTGTAAAAAAGTAAGATTAAGAATGTCTCGTAACTTAAGCCACAGGAATAACGAAATTCGACCTGCAAAGGAAACACTCAAAGTTACTCCAAATGAATAAAAAATTGTACTTAGCTTGCTTTTGTGGGAAGTCACGGTGTTCCGATAACGACACACGGCCTTGGTCCTCCTTCTCTATTTAGCGGGATGACCTGGTCTGGCTTGAGTTTCCTCCGTGCGCGTTGTTTCGATGATTCGAGCCCTTGAAAGATCCGATGCTGCAGACGCGTTCGGTTTGTTTCTTGAAGTGGCCGGAAACGCTCACTAACGATGTTTTCTTGAATGATTCTAATGAGAGACGAAGCTTGCGTTGCCGTAGGAAAAAGACACGTCGGTTTTTTGTTTTCTTGAAGTTATTCACTAAACAATGATACTAAGTTGCTTGAAGAATCTGTTGCTTTCGTCGTCGTTGAAGAGTTCTTATTGTTTTCTGAAGTCGCTCACTAACGATGATACTAGGTTGCTTGAAGAATCTGCTGCTTCCGTCGTCGTTGACTTCTTATGATACATGATTTATTATTCTGGTTTTGTCTTCGTAGGACGTTTTAGAGTTCTTCTGGTACGCTGGCCACCAATATTAGGGCTTGTGCCTTGTATGATAAGGCGCCCTATGAGGTAATGTTAGACTTGCGATAATCTATACGCTAAGTCGGTTGGTATTGCACTTCCATCTTCAATGGAGTGTCTTGGGGTTTGTAGATCACTTACGAAGTCGGTACTATCTTGTTGGTTATTACGACGATGTGTTAAACTCATGGTTCGGTGAGGAGGTTTCTTGTAGAAAACACGAAGTATAAAAATAGATATATATTCTTCTGAAGTTTTACATGGTGAAGATCAGGTATGATTGTACAAGTCTTCTAATAACGATAGCTTGATCGCTTCTGCCAATGATGATGGCTAATCCTATTCCTCTACATGATAAAGCTTAGGTAAAGAGGTACAGGTCTTCTAATGACGATAGCTAACTCTGTTCTGCTTGTCTACCATCTCTGTTACAAGTTATGAAGGAACAGACAGTAGTTCGAACATATGAACATACATACAAATGACATAGTTTCATACGAACACACAATCAAATGAGACACGCTACAGATCACGTAGGCCGTTTGAATCTAAGGTCGGGGTAGTTGTCTCAAGCAGGGAGCTTGGACTGTTTCAAAACAAATGAATGACCACAGATGACGGCATGTCAACTTAGCCTACATACTTATTGTATACGTCATCTTTAGCGTCTCTAGTCTGATCACATTCCTGCAAGCAATCTTTTATATATATGGACTAACATTCCATATTTTTATTATGTAAACACTTACATATACACATTGACACCTGCACACACACACACACACACACACACACACACACACACACATATATATATATATATATATATATATATATATATATATATATATATATGTATGTGTGTGTGTGTTTGTGTGTGTGAATGAATTTTTATCACATCAATGTAATTTATACACAAGCATTAAGCTACAAATGTCGTTTAATATCCATTTCCCTCTACCTCTGAAGTAATATATGTATATATATGTATACGGAAGGGGGATTATAACTGATAAGTGGTGAGTTAATACTTTCATATTCATCATCAATTATTTTGGCATTTACTTTCAAATTCAACAGAAATTGAATTGCAATTTTTATATCTATTGGGAGATTTTGCGTGCGTAGGCCTTTGAACAAATAGCTTCAGAACAAATAGGTTTCTTGCATTGCTCTATTTCTACCTCCCAATAGAAATTTTTTATTCAATAATATTCACATGTGGTGTCCTAGTACAAAAATAGTGCTGCACTGCAATAAATTTGCTGCTTGCATTAAAAAGATATTATTATACTATTACTATTAAATAAGTTAAATTATAGACTGTTTTGGCCTGATGCTCAGGTGTTGTTTCGTGTAACGGCGGTTGAAAAAAGCTAAAACATACCCTCGCTGAAGAAGGATCTTGCGACCCCCTGAAAAAATGTCTGGCGACCCCCAGGTGGAAAAACTATGTTCTATAGTTTCAAAGTTACCTTAAGCCATCCTTTTCAGTCTTGAGTCTCTCTCTCTCGATGACCAGCCCGACTGTGTTTTCGAATCGCTGAGGCGAGTGTGGAATCTTGCCCGGCAACTGGAACACCTTCAAAGATGAAGACTGGAATTAGGAAATGCTTCATACATTACTGCTTTAATTCTATTGTCCTTTTATTTTAATAAATCTTTATCGGTTGATTTGTTAATTTATTTGTTTTCCTTTCACTTCGGCTTACTTCTTCCTAATGAACACCATATTCTTTGGAAGCTTGAATTTCAAGTTAGTGGCACCTTTGGAGGACTTATTCCATATGAATTGGTTTCATCTTCTGAATAGTGATAAATAATTATTAAGAATAAATTCAATTTGTAAAAACGTTTTGCCACTGATCCGTTGAGCAAATTGCCTCCTTTTCATCCATATATCTTCCTTAAAGAAACAGATGGACAACTGTTTACAACAATTAAGCCCACACAATTTGAGATAAAGAAATTCCCTGGGGTTTCTGTTGCATAGCATTAGCAATTATCACTTGGACCATCGACGGATGGTCTCTTGTTTGTCACTTTCTCATAAGTTGCATTTTAACAGAGATCTTTCACATTCACAAATGATGCCTAATCCTCTTTTCATTTCGAAAGCGACCAGATTTGGAGTCAATGGGCCTCACTGTCGGACTTCTCAGCTCCAGAGGTCCTTTAGTCCTTTTATTCTCCCACCGCTGGACTGTGGAACACTCTCCTTGAGTACAAGCGTGGGAGGCAATGCATTATTACCCTGAAACAATTCTCATTGTAATTTAATAATTCACTTACACTTTTTTCTATTTCTTTATTGATATTCGCATCTTAAAAGTCAGTGCGAGCCTTTGGGGTCCTAAATATTAAATATATATATATATATATATATATATATATATATATATATATATATATATATATATATATATATACATACATACATATATATATATATATATATATATATATATATATATATATATATATATATATATATATATATATATATATATATATATATACATATATGAAAAGGCACACGTATATCACAACGCAGTTTATTCTAGCCGACGGCGTTTCGCAATATCCCATTTCACCATCAAGAAGAAGCTGATCTATTAGGAAACTTTTAGCTCAGTTTAGACTTCATGGTGCACGGGGATATTACGACGCACCGTCGGCAAGAATAAACTGCGTTTTGATATACGTGCTCCTTTTCCTAGATGTTCCCTTGGTACACATACACACACACACACACACACTATATATATATATATATATATATATATATATATATATATATATATATTGTAGGAAACCCACTAAAATTTGGAAAAAATTGAAAGTTTTTTATTTAAGCTTTCGGAGAGTGCATTCTCTCCCTCTTTCAGAAAGAGAAATAAAAGTTACATAAACTGAAAACAACTTGTCAAGGTAAAAGAAATAACATACAAGCATATTGGTTGCATCAGAATAACTGCCCTACGGTGGTTTGCCAATCTTGTTTAACAACTTAGCTACACTTACTACATGCTTTGCCATAATTGCATTACAGAAAAGGTCCAGTTTAAAATTTCTCTATGAATATATATAAGAGTAATTTTAAACTGGACCTTTTCTGTCATGCAATTATGACAAAAGCATGTAGTAAGTGTAGCTAAGTTGTTAAACAAGATTGGCAAACCACCGTAGGGCAGTTATTCTGATACAACCATATGCTTGTATGTTATTTCTTTTACCTTGACAGTTGTTTTCAGTTTATGTAACTTTTATTTCTCTTTCTGAAAGAGGGAGAGAATGCACTCTCCGAAAGCTTAAAATAAAAACTTTCAATTTTTCCAAATTTTAGTGGGCTTCCTACAATATATATATATATATATATATATATATATATATATATATATATATATATATATATATAATATATATATATATATATATATATATAGTGTGTGTGTGTGTGTGTACCAAGGGATCAGCTTAGAACTGGAAGTCATGGTTTTGGCGAACTTTCACATAGCTCGAGTATTGTCACAAGACATGACCGGGTACATTAAGACAAAGTGAACGGAAGTCCGGATTGCATATCCCCGAATCGTAACCGAGTACTGATGCCTTCCCTGAAAAAAGCGGGACGCCATATCTTAAAAACTAACCATAGAATCTTCTTAAAAATAATCTCATTATGTTTCCCACGCCTAAAACTTTGTGAGTCTTTCATTGAATTAGCCTAACCCAGCCTAACCTAAACTAGGGACATGGCCAAAAAAACTGGTCTGGTGCAATATATCTCGGGAAATTCCGTCAGGGTTGTCAGGTGATAAGACGGTCTGTAACTGAATCTTTTGATGTGACGTCATAACACTTTTTCTCCCAGTCCTGGAGTTACTTGGGGAACGTGCGTGCGTTTGTTCGTCACAACTGAGGAGGATATGCGTGAAAACTATTCATTCTGTCATAAACTTTTGTTAATGCTCTTTTGAGTTGTGCGACCTATCTTTTTTGGGAGATGGAGTCTCCATGTTTGCTGTGAGTGAGCAAGAAGGAGAAGGAGGATGGAAGATGGAGAAGGTTGTCTAGAAACAGCAACCCCATAGGAAAGCTGAAGGCAAAGAAGAAGAAGAAGAAGAAGCTGTGAGTGAGCATCTAATGTTGAAACTTTCTGTTTCTTTGCACACTGCATTTACAAGTTAAAATGTAATCATTCTTTCATTTTGCTATCTTGATTTTACGTTGTTTTTCAGTAACCATTTGTTTTGAAGCAATATTTTATGAACAAGTTTATTGATGCCTTTTCAGTGAATCTTTTCTCTGTATCTATTTCACAGTGACGGATCTGTGAACCCCTGTTACGATGCTCTGGATAATGAACCTAAAACAAAGAAGTGGTTATGTCATTGAAACGACAGAAGACTGTTTCTTTTTAATTATGCGGTGACTGATGCCTCTTACGTTAGGGAATATGTGTCTTACAATTTTGTTTAGTCCCTGTTCATTAATTGAGATTCCATTTTCTATGAATCATTTTCATTTTCTATTTTGGAAGTCGGAGTAAATGTCAGTTATTGGTAGATTTTTGGGGAGTAAGCCTCCAAAATAGTTTGTTATTGTTCTTGCTATTGTTGTTCTTGTTGGGGAGGTAGGAAAGGTCTATGGCGGAGCTTTAAAATGTCTGAAAATGTGTTTCCCGTCGAGTTAAAGATACAGTAATTTTAGGATAGGATATTTATGATTTATTTATTTGAATGAAAATATAAAAAATAAATAATATGCATGTTAAACAGTACAGAAAAATAATTTTTACTATAATATTTAAATTTTCGTTGGGGAAAGAAGGCTCTATTTGACCGTAGAACATGTTTAATATGTGTCCTTCTTATTTCATCGTAGTACATGTTTAGTACTTGTTGTTAGTTTGAATAGTACTAAGTATAAGTATTAATTGCGAAGATAACGAACATAATGTTAACAACTTATGCGTAAGGGGAAAATCATGCACTCGTCCCGAGTGAGCTGCAGGTTCGATCACGCCTTGCTGTGGCTCGGAATTTAATTCAGTGAAAACGTTCTTTCTTAGGACGTACCATATATACGTATATGTGTATATATATATATATATATATATATATATATATATATATATATATATATATACAGAAAAAGAGAGAGAGAGAGACGAGAGAGAGAGGAGAGAGACGAGAGAGAGAAGAGAGAGAGAGTGAGCAGAGAGAGAGAGAGATGAGGGGTATACACACACACACACACACACACACACACACACACACACACATATATAATATATATGAAATGACTGGTAAAAATGTTCTGTTATACCAGTATCCCATCTAAATAAAAGGACCCCAATAAAAAATGCAAAAAACAGAAAGTAAGTTCTATGTTTTAGAGACTGCTGAAGAGAGAGACAGCAGTCCTCTGAAATACAGTACATACTTTCTATATTTTGTCGCTTTTATGGCTCATTTTATTATATATATATATATATATATATATATATATATATATATATATATATATAATATCATATGTAACATATATAAAGAATTATGTATATATACTCATTTTCTGTGCTAGCAATACGTAACGTGCCAGCAATACTGCCAGAATTATTAATGCTTCCTATAATCTGTTAATTAGTGTTTCATCAACATACGTAAAAATATTGCGCTAAAATGAGTTTTGAAGGTGGGGTGCGTTTTAGCACCTGGATTCTTAAAGTCGAACGTGAAAAAGGATAGAAAAAAACTACGTCAGTCATTACCTCTCCCTCCTTGATGATGACGTCTTTGAAAGCTCCGTTGGTGAGGGTGATGAGGTTCATGTCTCCTTTAACCATGTAAAAGAATTCCTCCCCTTCCTCCAGATGGAAGTCCTTCCGCTGGTTCGGTCCTCCGACGTAAAACACCTTCAGTTGGCCGTCGCCGTGCCTGGCAAAATGTTTTAGGCACGAGGGTCTCAGTTGAGAAAATGCATCTACCTGCACTATAAACTAAGCTACAGAAAAGGTTATATCAAGTTGTAAGAAGATCAAAGCCCCTGTATCTCACTCAGTAATTGCAATATGCCAGAATCTCTGGAAATTTTCTTTTCATTCGACTATAGGTTTTTGGATCAAGTAAAGATAATCACCTCCATACGCGACTTGTATTGAAAAGCACTCCCTGATATTATGACCTCGTTAACATAGAGACTCCCCAATGGGAACAAGAATAGTTAAGCTATTCCGACAGTGCTGAAGAAGTATTATGTTTTCAACCTTCAACGCATTATATTATTTAAAAATCTCATTTACTAATATATATATATATATATATATATATATATATATATATATATATATATATACACCCACTCACACACATACACACACACACACACACACACACACACACACACACACACACATATATATATATATATATATATATATATATATATATATATATATATATATTGTTCCTAGAGGGAACTAGGTGAGGATGAAGCTGCAGATATGACCATCAACCTTATGTATGCAGATGACCATGCAATGATAGCCCCCAGCGCAGAACCTCTCCAAGAAAACGTCAACAACTGGAACGCGAACTTAACAGCTAATGGAATGCGGATCAACAAGAATAAGACAGAGATCATGCACCCTATCACGAACACCAAGTAACGTAGATTTAGAATTAGAAGGTTAGACATTGAAACAGTGTAGAAATTTCAAATACTTAGGAGTAGAATTTAGTGACCAACACGATTCAAACTGGAAATAAGTACCCGAATACAGAAACTCAGTAACAATCTGTATCTGCTCTACCCACTAATGAAAGACAGAAATATACCTCGCAAAGTGAAAACCATAATATACCTCTCTATTTTAAGACCAGTATTGACTTATGGCCATGAATCATGGACATTAACTTCAAGAACTAGAAGCCAACTTCAAGCAGCTGAAATGAAAGCCCTAAGACTCATAAAAGGTGTAACAAGACTGGATAGGCTACGAAATGAAGACATTAGAAGAGAACTGGGAGTGGAGGGGATACTAGATTTTGAGGAGAGAGGACAGCCTAGATGGTTTGGACACACCAAAAGAATGGAGGAGGAGCGATATCCTATAAAGTTTTTGGAATGGACACCGGAAGGAAGGAGACCGGTAGGAAGACCAAAAATGAGATGGCTACAAAACATAGAGAGAGAGAGGAGTAGAAAGGAGAGGCTCCAGTTTGCGGGAAGTTGATGAGATGAGGCTCTATGATGATCGCCAAGAATGGAGACAGTTCCTGAAGCAGGAGGACTGACAGGCCTGGAGGAGGCCTACCTGGCGTCTGGTGAGAAAAAGTGATATTATATATATATATATATATATATATATATATATATATATATATATATATATATATATATATATATAAAATGGTTTTTTGCCCCGAAGGAAAAAATGAAAAAGCGAGATTTCCAAGTACTTTCGGTCCTGTTCGGATCCTTTACTGAAAGGGTCCGAACAGGACCGAAAGTACTCAGCTATCTCGCTTTTTCATTTTTTCCTTCGTGGCAAAAAACCTTTTTATTTATACATAGCATCACGTTTTATATACTTCGTGATCAAGTTATTTCACAAATATATATATATATATATATATATATATATTTATATATATATATATTATATATAAATGTATATATATATATATATATATATATATATATATATATATATATATATATATACACGAATTTAGAAAATGTCACAGTGTCATAATTATGACGTAAACATCTTCAAAATGAATACTTGAGTAACAAATAACATTTGAAATGTTAAACATATTTGAAATGCATATCTACTGAATACATAAACAGTAGATACCGAATTTAATCAAAACAATATTGACTTGCTAATCGTTCTCGGAATCTATGGAACTGGTTTTTGTTTCTCCCTTTCCACGTATAAATTCATGCAAGTAAGAGTTTTTAAAACCATTAACCTGAATCAGGTATATTATAAGTCTCTGTTGTATGTTTATTCAACCACATATATGCTAATAGTCCTTACGTTTTATTATAATTAATTGAAAGTAATGAATATTTCAGCCGCGTTTATTTAGTAAAGAAGTTTCTCTATTCTTCTTATTACTGACTTTTCCTCTGTACTCAGGTTGGCTATTAAAACGGCCCTGAGCAAGAGGAATCCACAATGAGTCATTTAGCATCTTTTGTCGATTAGGCTAAAGATCCAATTTGTACTGCATTTTGTATAATATATTCAATTTGACAAATACCACGTTTTTGACGTGAATCCCCCATTTGAGTAGTACAGAAGAAAAGTCAGTAATAATAAGAATAAAGAAACTTCTATACAAAGTAAACGTGGCTGAAATAGCTATTATTTTCAATAAAACCTGTATTAATGAATGTCTTCTTTCAGCATATTATTATTATTATTATTATTATTATTATTATTATTATTATTATTATTATTATTCTTATTATTATTATTTGTGTATGGTGGAAACAGACCTTCTTTCAAACATGTTTTATTGAATATAATGGCAGAATTTACAGAATTTATTTTATACAGAATTAATCCAATTATTTTAATGACTTAGTTCTCTGGCACAGCTGCTTAGAAATTTCAGTGCGCCAGAGAAGAATTAAGAGAATTCTGTATAAGATAAATTCTGCCATTATATTCAATAAAAGATATTATTAATATTCTTAATTATTATTTCAGTAGACGAAACCTATTCACACGGAACAAGCACACCAAAGGGACCATTGACTTGAAATTCAAGCATCGAAAGAATGTTGGTTTCAACCTCCCACCGCAGACCCCACACTGCAGCATTAACTGATCATGATACAGAGCCAATAATTTTTCATCTCCCTGGGGGAGGCGTTTACCCGCGATAACTGAGCGCCATGCTACGACGCTAGCCACCATGCCAGCGGACCAGATCTCATGGCAGCTTATTTTGTTTCCTTTTCAAAAAACTAAAGCCAATTTCGCTTTAAAATGACACCAGAATGAGAGAATGAGTATCATAGCACGACCAGGGACTTCATAAAGTGTTTGCAAAGAAAAATATTGCTTATCCTAGTCAATGAAATTGTACCTGATGGCCGATATCAGTTTCCGTAACAATGGCCTCTTGAATATGCAGCAATCTCTTTAGATGCCAGGAACTCAACGGCAAATAAAAATTAAAAGAGGTATTGACGGTAAGGCAGATGGTATAGTATCACCTTCATAACGTTGCCACTGAATAACTAGAAAATATTGACAACAATTAAAGAGCCGGGACATGACATCGAAAAAATAAAACTGAAGGAATCCGCACAGTCCTCCTCCAGGAGTCAAACTTTTATAATGCCACAAGAGAGAGAGATTAAGTATATCTTACTTTAACGAGAACACTGAGCTGATAAAAAACTCTCCCAGGGCTGGCCCGAAGGCTTATATTATTCTTTTACGTGGCTAGAAACCAATTGGTTACCTAGCAACGGGACCTACAACTTATTGTGGGATCCGAGCCACATTATATCGAGAAATGAATTTCCAATCACCAGAAATAAATTCCTCTGATTCCACGTTGGCAAAGCGGGGAATCGAACTTGCGACTACCGAATCGGCAGGCGAGCACGCAAGCCACTCGTCCAACGAGGAGTATAAGAGAGAGAGAGAGAGAGAGAGAGAGAGAGAGAGAGAGAGAGAGAGCAATTTTATTTAAATCTATATTTCTTTCAATGGGCAGCTCCGTCTCTTGCAGATAATAAAATTGGTAACAGCGCAATCCAAACCAATACAATGAAATACATCATTATATAACAAGAGTGAAATAGTTATTATATAATAATTGGGAAATAGAAATTAAATATAATGCTACAGTGACCAGTCCACTCTATGATTTCACCGATTCCGATGAAGATTGTAACAGATTTCAGCCAGGTGAAGATTTACTTAATCAATCTCGGGATTTTGCCCAGGAGTTACATTGCCCATGTCACCTTGACTTGCCCTAGAATATCTCTTGTTTAACGGCGCTAGAATAGAATAGAATACTGAATTTTGTCCAAAGACCAAGCGCTTGGGCCTACAAGGTCATTCAACACTGAAACGGAGACTGGGAGTAGAAAGGTTTGAAAGGTGTAAGAGAAAGAAAACCTCGCTGTTATATACTGAAACAATTGTTAGGAAAGGGTGGATAGCAAGATGGAAGAGAGAGAATACGGATGGTGGTACAGTAAATGGAATGAAAGGAGTTGCAGCTAGGTGTCGAAGGGACTGTGCAAAGAATCTTAAGTAATGCCTACAGTGCGCCGAGTGATGTGCACTGATGGTGGCTTTACACTACGAACGAAATCTCGAGAGGGTTTGCCCTCTGTCTAAACCGATATCTCTCATTTGAACTACAGCATCACAAATGTTGCTTTTAGTCCGATATTTGCACAAGACCTGAAATACGAAAGGATTCATATCTGGAGAAAATATTCGGTGTTCCTGTTTCCCAGAGAAAGGAAATATATATATTTTTATCAAAATTTTTGCCTTCTCGCAAGTTACGTTTTGTTTGCCCTTTTGTAAATGTGGTTTATTCAGATATTGGCCTGTCGTTAAATGCCAGTCATTCAAGGCCTGCCTGTTTATCTAAATAAGAAATTCTTGAATATAGAAAAAAAATTATAAATGAATTTTAACATTCATAGTGTCCCAAAAGCAGACTTGATCAAATGCTTCTAAAGGAGTAATCGATAGCTGCTAAGTGACTAAAGAATAGCTTCTGCAGGTTCGATCAAGTGGGGATGCGTTTGTTATATGTTTGTGTGTGTGTGTGTGAGAGAGAGAGAGAGAGAGAGAGAGAGAGAGAGAGAGAGAGAAGGTAGAAGTAAAGTGAAATCAATTTATTTGGTGACTTGTTTTCATTTTTTGACAGTTCGGATGCACTGGCATTATTTTGTGCTCGAAGTCAATTCTAACTCTAAATTCAAGGGCAGAACTTTGATTGTGGTTGAAGCATTGTGCTTCAGAAACAACAATAATTCCACTTAGAAATTGGGAAGAAGATAACTATGTGATTCTGCTGAATAGCAATGAGATATTGTATTATGATTTATCTATCTGTTATGTGGCAAATAATAAGAGTTTTTTAGTGTACATATTGCGTTATATTTCACCAAAACCGTTGAGAAAAATCATTTAATGTTCTCTGAACTCAGATGTAAAAAAATTGACAAGGTGTTATTTTCCAAAGGTTTAGTTGTGTGGTTATAAAGAGTCAGTCTGGGGAAATGATTGACTTCCAAGCGAATGCTGAGTCATGCAACTCTTAAATCCTACCCCACTCGTAGTTCAAGTTGAGATAATATGCGTCGTAACGTTCAGTCAAAAAGTCTGGAAAAATATGTTGCTGATTGTAAATAAATTCTAAAACGGCTGATGCAGACACCCTAGACTGAATGTGGAGACAATGTCATCCCTTCATTCACAAAGAAAAGTTGTTTCTCAGCATCCAGAGATCGTATCAATATTAAATACCTTTATACGTATAAAGCTAACAGTAAATAAACGATGACCACTCGTCCAGCTCAGAACTATAGTTCCTAGTTTTAAAAGATTATTCTGACAGTGAGCTTCGCACCTACTGACCTGAAGCAATCCCCTCTTTCACACAAGTTAACACATCAATATTAAAGGTATACTATATACATACATATATATATATATAAATATATATTAATATTATACATATAAAAATATATATTGTATATATATATATAGATTTATAGATATTATATATATTATATATACTATAAATCATATAATAGTTATATATATGATAATATAAATATATATATGTATATATATATATATATATATATATATATATATATATATAATATATATATATATATATATTCAAAAAATTCTTTAAGTGCTAATGCGCATGCGGCATGTACACCGTACTGGCAACTCCGATCTTCAAGGTTGAAGTCTTAAGAAAGGGCTAAGCAAAAACCTGCTACTAACACGATGATGTTATTTATTTCCAACACTACAGCTGTTCTAACCAAGCTACCTTCTTCTATATTTACGGCGTAACTATATTCTGTTGTATAGTATAATACAGTAAAAGAAAAATTGATCGGAAAGGTGAACATCTAACTTAAATTGCACAGTTCGGAAAGGTGAATATAAACAAGTTTGACAGGGGAGAGAGTCCCAGTAAGTTCCCAGCCACTGGTGGGTTTCTACGTCCACTCCGAATGGAAATCCACAAACCAAACTGGTCCAGGGCGACGTAACTCCCTCCTGTCCACCTCAGTTTATATTGAGAGGCTTTCCAGCATCCTTCGAATTCAAAATATTCCAACTATTAATACTGATCATACCTTTCTTGGGTCTCCCAAGGACGGACGATGATCCCCATCGCAAGGGTTCATGTCAGGTTGGAATGGAATGTAGAGTTTAGGCCAAAAGCCCCAGGCGCTGGGATCTATGGGGTCATTCATGGCTGGAAAGGAAGCTGAGAGCGTGTAGGTTTGAAAGGTGTAACTGGAGGAAAACCTCACACTTGCACTATGGAATAATTGTTAGAAGCTAGAGGCCGAAGGGACGTTGCAAAGAACATTTAGTAATGCCTACAGTGCACCCCATGAAATGCATTGATGACACAACCCCTCTATGGGGGATGTATGGAACCTCCTTCATAGCGGACAGAGGGGGAGGTGGTTTCAGCCGCACCAACTAGACGCCCACAGTTGCCATGGGAACCATCTCTTCACCGGTGGGAGATCCAAGACTTTTTTTTTTTTTTTTTTTTTTTTTTTGTGAATCACCAGCAAATAAATCAAAATTATCACTTGGACTGTACAATAATTATGATAATAATGGGATAAAAAGCTGTTCGGGAAAATGGGCAAGATGTACCCATTAGACTAGTAGACCTCGAATTCTAAATAAGGTTTTATACGAACACACGCATGCACACCCAAACATACCTACTAAATCATATATATATATATATACGTATATATTTGCCTCAAAGACTGAATAACAATGATTTAGCCAACCCAGTGAAAGTTCCCAATCTAGTATCAGTTCCCTAACTCTTTAGGAATTCTGAAAACTCCATTTCACTGAAGACACTTCTCAGCTTCCCAATGACAAAACCAAGAAGAAGAAAATAATACGAATAGAACGGGAGCCTTGGTAGGTCCTATCCAAAGCTGGTCCCTAGAAGCCTCTCTCTCGGTGACCACTGGCTGCGTGGTTAGCATATCAAGTGATGAGGCGTTGCGTTCATGTGTCGTGAGTTATGAGGTCTGAGTTGTAAGAGTCATTATCTTGGGACAAATACCACTCTAGCTTTCATAAAATGAATACTGACTACCGAGCTATTACCAGTTGAGAAATCATATGGTCTTAAGAACTCGCGGAGCAGAGAAAATGGGTAAAAATAAAAGAATTTGACTGAATAAGGCAGAGAGAAAGAAAAATGAAATGTAAGACAACCTAAGATTCAAGATTCTAATTTCCCTTCAGTAATAAATTCAAGAGAGAGAGAGAGAGAGAGAGAGAGAGAGAGAGAGAGATAGTTGATATCATTAAAGTCAAGTTAATCATGCCTCCTTCACTGGTGCAGACAAATGGAAATAAGCCAAAGCATTTATCGTTAACATCAAGATAAATTACATCACAATCTCTGTTAGATATAAGTCACAAACCCGTTGAATACAGTCATTGAATACATTCATTTAATTAAACCTAAAAAAACAAAAACCCGTTCACTGCTCGAAGACTTAACATTACCAGAACACACAATATTATCTTATTTCTAAAAGAATGCAGATTATAATCATTACTTTCGCTCTCATTTGCCAGACTATGTTGTTTCTGTTCCTGGATGTATGTCCAACATAAGCTGCCAGACACGCTATGTTTGTACGGCACAATACAAATATCATGAAGGCTTATGTAAACGCTTAAGAAATGCCAGTGACCACACAGTATTATTATGTCAGAATGTAAGGCGGTAGACCATTGCAAATTGCACATACACAGGAATATTATATGTGCATATATATATAAATATATAACAGTGAGACTGGTCTTAGGACAAGTTCTGAATGTCTGAAGAGCTAGTTTACCCACATCAGAAGTTACTTTCACAAACAACATAAAAAAAAAAAATAGTATGGTCCTCAAAGTGTGGAGGGCCGTATTTTGTCATTAATTTTTGTTTGTTTGTTTGTGTGTACACTCTTCTTAAACTTTACTCAACACTTATTCGTTTGTTTCTTTAAATCGAAATTAGCCTATGCAATACTACGACCCAAAACGGGTTAAAGGTAAAGTGAGCTGGCAACTCGAGTAAAACTCGTTCTGTGCTGACCGCTTATTGGCTGATGGAGGGGTGTGTCTGGTGCTACCCTGTGGTCTATGTAAATGGGACAAGACGTAAACTTCCTTAGCAACGTACCAAAAATAGTATACAACAAATCTTGTAATACCGAAGACGGACCCTTTCAAGCGTAATCTAATGCTGAGCCCTTAAAGTTGAAGGTAATTTAGTTTAATACTAGAAAATAAAACTTTGTGATAATAATGAAATACTAAGCTAAAAAAAAAACCTGTCTTAGCAATCTAAAACAATTACTTACATCATTTTGTTGCATACTGGCGGTAAAAAGTATTTCTTGTTTTCTTCAATCCACTTGGGAATGTTATAATGTACAAAGACGTCCTTCGGTCCCATTTCGTCTTCTGAGCAAAACTGTAAAAACAGTATTTAGATAAATTTAAAATGATTGCGGGAAAATGAAAACACTATCACGAATGCCTATCAAATTAACATTCAACGTAACGCACTGTAAAGATGTTAGACACGGCAAATTCATGAGCGTGATAAGATAATTCGTGTTTAAACTTTTCAGAAAGTGATTCCACCATTTGAAGACCTGCTTATCTGATATCAAGATATGATTACCTGATTATGAGCTAGTTGTCCGACGTTAGAACTGCCGCTGATTTCAAGGGAAACTGAAACAGCACCTGTGTGTTAATCGTGTCAACAGACACAATCTTCGTCCAGGAGGGTATAGTAGCGCTGTGCCAACTAAGATCTGAGCAACATTTCGCGCGAACAGCTATTCTTCTTCTTCCTCATGAACTCCGCTTCCTTCTCTTGGCTGTTACAACTGCCGACTACCCTCCACCCGGCAGGCGACGCAACGAGCGGCCTCTTGACTCTGAGCCTGACGACCCTCGCCTCCAAGTGCATTCTTCCACATCCATAATAAGCTCAAAATTTCATCACCACGTTAATCGTGCACCATAAAAGTGAACAGAAACACCTGGAGCACAAACAAACCCAAGAGTCACCTGTATGTCTCGACGCTCAAATTCAAATAAAAAAATAAAAAAAAATTTATTGACACATAAATGCGTCAAAAGAAGTTGTTGGTCTTGCTATACAGCCCACTCAAAACAATCATGAAGTTACAGTTATTTTTATCAAATGAAAACACTTTCTACATAAATGATTTCGAAATTGTACAAAGTGAATTTACACAAACCTTATAAGACTATTCCACAAGATCAAAATTACATAGTACTTAATCATAGCTATAATTTTCATTAAACAGACATTCTAGTAAAGTCCTCAATTACAGTAGAAATAGACTAAACCAAATACATCCCTGTTATAATGAATTTGAATTTTATCATAACAATAAACAAGTACACAACCCGCCAGAGTTTCTTCGGCGCAATCACGTTTTCTGTACAGCGTATAATCTAGGACACCGAAAATAGATCAATCTTTAAGTGGTATCGGTATAATGCTATGAGCCATGGCCCGGTGGCGGCCTGTCCTATAGTCTTGCCAGACACACGATTATGGCTAACTTTCACCTTAAAACGAATCAGAACTACTGAGGCTAGAAAGCTTCTTTGGCAAGTTTGATGATTGGAGGGTGGATGATCCACATACCGATTTTAAGCTCTCTAGCCTCAGTAGTTTTTAAGATCTGAGGGCGGACGGAAAAAGGGCGGACGGACAGGCTAATCCATCTCAATAGTTTTCTTTTACAGAAAACTAAAAAATAACTAGGCTAGAAAAGAACTGAGTCAGTTGCGTACTCCACTGTGACGCCTTATGGGCTAAAATCATGAATTCCGTTGTTTAACCTTTATGACCTTGCGCAGGCGCTGTTAAGTCAATATGTGGTATCGAGGGTTTGGTGGAGTCTGCGATCAACAGAGGTGGTGAGTCAGGAAACAACTCAGCACTCACAGATGACTGAGGGAAATGAAGAAGAGAAATTACGTAAGTGCAAAACTAATAGGTACAGTTGGTTCACTTAAGGTAGGCCTATGCCTACGAGACATTTGTTTGGCGGCGTCTGATTGGCTGGGAGCTGCCTACCTCCCGGCACCAGCCATTCAGCGGCCGCCAAACAAAAGTCGCGGAAACATAAAGCTCATCCAAGAATCTACCTTAAGTGAACCAGCTACAGTGGAGAGGGAGGCGGAGCCTCTCTATCCGGTTTGTCGTATCTTGCGTGTGAGGTTTTTCTCTTCTTGAAAAGCTGAGTAGGATTAAGAAAAATAATCCTTCCATTGAGGCACGCTCTCTTAATCGCCATAAAGTTACAATGTAACAGGCAATTTTCATATCAAATCAAGATAGAACCACGAAAAATAAAAAGTTTAATTTTTATTGAGATAAGAGGCGCTTTCGAGAGATCACAAACGTGCCGAAGTATAGACTACGTCTGTCCACATTTGCTTATGATTCATATATAAATGAGTGAATTTCAGTTCTTTTTGATCGGCTGCGTAGTAGTAGACCTATGACTTTGATCTTTATTTAAAATAATCTCATTCAGACTTTTTGCGTTTCTAAGTGAGGATATGCCACACACACACACACCACACACACACACACACACACACACACACACACATATATATATATATATATATATATATATATATATATATATATATATATATATATATATATATTTATATATATATATATATATATATATATATATATATTATGAATATATATACATGCATATATACATATATACATATATATATGTATATATATATATATATATATATATATATATATATATATATATATATATATAAGTGTTGAGCAAACAAACTTTGCTTATCCAAGTGCGTTTCAGCATAATGTTCGTGACCAAGCAGATAGCATGGCTAATTATAACATTAAAAGAAGTTACTTGTCAGTGGTAGCCAGATTTCTAGTGGTCATTAGATCACGCCCATGATGCCTGACTCAACTTAATTTATTCGGTCTGCAGTTTAGGAAGTTCTTACAATTTATCTAATTTAAAGATGAAGTATTGTTCTCTTTTGGCATTTTTTTTTTTACTCTGGGAGCATTTTATTAGTCTTCAAGCACAATGATGTTTATGAGAGCGCCTTAGTGGCGTGGTCTTGGCCTACCACCTCTTTGGCCGTGAGTTCGATTCTTGCGCATTCCACTGAGGGGTTAGAGATGTGTATTTCTGGTGATAGAAGTTCACTCTCGACGTGGTTCGGAAGTCACGTAAAGCCGTTGGTCCCGATGCTGAGTAACCCTTGGGTCCATGCAACGTCAAAACACCAAACAAACAAACAATGATGTTTATGAACATAAACATCTATCAGCTGGAACTTATCCTGTGGGAGTATATCATGATTCTCCAGCACAATGGTGTGTTCATGATCATGAAAATTTATAAGCTTTTCTTTTTGGGGACTAAATATCGATTAAGTCAGAGGCTGGCATGCGTTTGTACCAGTCGGTCCACCAGAAAGAGGATCCTATAACTAGGCCATGTTCACTTCGCCTTACCAGATTTATCTCTTCTGTTTGATGGCTACACTTTTACATGAAGCGATTTCAAAACTGGGTTGTGCCCTTCATGTTAATGCGAAATGAAATTTAATTTGTCACGGACATTTTTTTTATTTTTTTAAGGACTGTAATGCTGTATACACCAGTATAACACTAGAGTGACTTTTTTCCGCCTGCACCATTCCTTCCGTTTTTAATCTCATTAATAAACAAGTAACCCCGAAGGTGGGTAGCGCCGTCAGTGGACTGCCATGTGGCGCACTGTAGGCATTACTTAAGGTTCTTTGCAGCGTGCCTTCGACCCCTAGCTGCCAGCCCTTTCATTACTTTTACTTTACCATCTTTCGTATTCCCTTTCTTCCATCTTACTTTCCACCCTTTCCTAACAATTGATTTATAGCGCGACTGCTATGATGCTTTCCTCCTTTTACACCTTTCAAACCTTTTACTCTAAATTTCCGTTTCGGATCTGAATGACCTCATAGGTCCCAGTGCTTAGCCTTTGCCTAAATACTTTATTCCATTCAATAAACAAGTAGAAAATGCGCGCACAATCGAGTTTTCTGTACTACAGAGCAGAATGATGTATGAAACTCTCACCCACGGCCAATGACACTGTCAGCCGCAGCCTATGGCACTTTCAGCCACGGCCCAGTAGTGGCCTGTGTTGTTGGGACCTATAGCTGTGCCAGACGCACGATGATGTGCAACTTTAACTTTAGATAACAAAAAAAAACTACTGACGCTTTAGGCTGCAATTTGGTATGTTAGATTATTGGAGGGTGGATGATCAACATACGAATTTGCAGCCCTCTAACCTCAGTAGTCTTTAAGATCGGAGGGCGGATAGAGAAGTGCGGACGGACATACAAATAGCCAACCCACCAGTTTTCTTTTACAGAAAACTAAATTCTGTAACATTTAAAAGCTCGTGTGGGTCATTTCCTGCTAAACACAGCTTCACGGCAAAGCCTCCAAGCTGCGCCTAGTGGCATGATTTTGTTTCAGTAAGGTTCGCGAATTGAGCTCTGTGACCTGCACTGTAACGCCATAAAAGCAAAATAAAATCTCGCGCAAGCTTCGACAAACGACGCACTTGCGATTTCTCAAGACTGAACTGAAGCTGGGCCAACGAATCAAGGGAGTCGCTCCTCTAGGAATTGAATTACATAAGCTAACTGTACCTAAACAAACACAAGGTCAGGGTTCGCAGAAAACGGATTCTCGCAGCACAATTTATTGGGGGACTAACAAAATTTGGGGCCTCTGGCACTATTTTCATGGTAAAGTTACTGGTTATCGACTGTAAAAGCTAGATAGATAGATAGATAGATAGATAGATAGTGAGGGAGACGGAAGGGACATAATATTATATCCTAGTAGGCATTTAATAATGCTTGAAAGCTGAGAATGATAATGTAGCGAGCAAGGAAAAGTTTGATTTCAGTAAATGCTCCGCACAGACGAGTGATTTCGTCTGACGAAAACTGTAGACCTATCAAGCAACATAATTTTGATATTTTCAGTGGAGGTTTATTCTAATGTTATAAACTTTTAAACCATTCTGTTTTTAGTGTACGTTTATGATAAATAACAAAGGTACGCCTTTCATAGAATTGCTTAGAACGGATTACATCCCATCACCTTCTTTGAGAAGAAAAACCCCGATGGAATGGAATGAAATTTAGAATTTAGGCCACGGGCAGGACGATGGGACCTTTGAGGTCATACAGCACTAAAAGGCTTTGATGGCGCCATAGGGGGAGGACGTCTCAGTTGCACTATGAAACAGTCGCTAGGAGAGAGAGAGAATATGAACGGTAGTGCAATAAAAGGAATAAAATAGGGATGTTGCAAAGAACCTTAAGTCAAGGTCCATAGAATACCTTCTATAGACCTTGCCTTAAGGAATGCCTACAGTGCACCGCGTGAGGTGTGCTGACGGTGCTATACCCCTACAGGGGTACTCCTTAACGGGGTACATAAGGGAATGAGCTAAAAACTAACTTTGTTTAAGGAAAAATTATGTAAGAACTATTGTGAGTATACGACCCCGATTTATGGATGTAGTTTTAGTCCTTTTCAAGGAGATGTTTCCTCTCCGTATGAGTTTGTGTCTGTTATAGATTTTTATATAGATAAAGCTACTCTCGTCAATGTGGAAATTCCTTATATCCTCTGGTCAAATGAAAGGCGCAGTTTCTGGATATGCAAACGTAGTTCAAGCGCGCAGTAACAAGGCAATTTAAGAAGAAGAACGTCCTTGTTCGTCCTTCGTTTATTGCAACTTCCCATTCTTGGATTCAACTCGGCGGTCTGATAAAACAATTTAAATAATAATAAAAAAAACAAGCAAGAAATGCGCCGAAGTTTAACTCTGGCGCAAACGAGTTTTCTGCACAGGGTATGACCGACGCCACCGAAAAATAGATGCATCTTTAGGTGGTCTCTGTATAATGCCGTATGAGCCGCGGGCCATCAAACTTTAACCACAGCCCGCTGGTGGCCTGTCCTATATCATTGCCAGATGCACGATAATGGCAAATTTTAAACTTATATATAATAAAAACTACTGTGGCTAGGGGGCTGCAATTTGGTATGTTTGACGATTAGAGGGTGGATGATCAACATACTAATTTGGAGTCCTCTGGCCGAGGTAGATTTTAAGATCTGAAGAAGTACAGAGGACAGAACAAGTGCGGATAGAAATACGGAAGAAAAAAATGTTCTGTCCGCCCCCAGATCTTGAAAACTACCGAAGCTAGAGGACTGCAAATTAGTATGTTGATCACTCACCCTCCAATCGTTAAACATACCAAACTGCAGCGCTCTAGCCACAGTAGGTTTTATTATGTAGAAATTTAAAAATTCTTTCACGCCTACTATGAGATTCAGGGCCTCTGTACCACGGTTTTTTTGGGCTTTGCTCCTTGTCAAAGCATCGGATGTAGCTGAAAGTTGACATATGTATATTTTACAACCACACACAAATTTTGTTAGCATTATCAATAACCTAAACCCGATAGTTTTAATTTTTGTAGAGTAAAAATTATCTAGACGACGCCATGGCCAATGATTACGAGCCAAGAGTCGAAAAACATTCATTACGGAAGCAAAGTAAACACCTTTTGACGAAATGTTGCCCCACCCAACCACTAGAGAGAAACTCATTCTCCTTGTTCCATCGGCTCTGAAACCCGAAGACTTTATGAATGGCGGAACGATACATAGATGTGGGTGGGGGTATCTGTGCTAGCGTAGTAATACTACTGTAGCAGTAGTGCCGCAACAATATATGCGTAATATACATGAATTAAACGTTTAGGCCAACTGCTGGGATCCTTGAGGATCATTTAGCACTTCTTACAACTACTCGAGAAATGAGTTTTTATAGCCAGAAGTTAAATTTTGTAATCCAACTATGCCCATGATAGCCTTCAGTGTTATCCTGAATTATATATAACGAGGCCAAAGTGGGTGGAGCTTCATGAAGTCATCATTCTGACGATAATTACGGATGAAGGTTTAAAGCCAAAATACGGTACCGGCTACTTTTTCCAGTAAATAGGTAAATAGCCAATAAATAAAAATTGCTTGACATTGGATATAGCAGTTATCAAATCAAGCTTGTCTACTATGTTTTTGGAAATTACCAACTATTCCCTACATCTCG
This sequence comes from Macrobrachium nipponense, assembly GCF_015104395.2. Classification (NCBI taxonomy): domain Eukaryota; kingdom Metazoa; phylum Arthropoda; class Malacostraca; order Decapoda; family Palaemonidae; genus Macrobrachium; species Macrobrachium nipponense. The sequence continues at coordinate 78,500,847 of NC_087209.1, forward strand.
TCAATCTGATTGTGACCTATAAAGAAGACTGTAATTTCTTAGGAAACTTATTTTGGGAGTTAGACTAATAATCGAAGTGTTTTTGTATTTATTAACATATTTTGTTGGTTTGTTCATTATGACAATTATCAGTGGAGAGGTTTCAGAGTTCATAAAGGTGTGCTGCTTTGCTTGTATTTAAATTTGTTTGTCATTGTTGCCAGAGGTATAGCCTTCGTTACGTTTAGCCAATCATCCATCGAGAAAGAGGGAAGAAATGGTGTCATAAGTTACGTAACGAGTGCGTTCGAAACCTTTTCTCTGAGTAAGTTGGCCCGTCTTCAAAAAAAGTCACTTTTACATTGTAAGTACCAAATTTATTCAACCTACGTAATGCAGAATGCAGTCAAAATTTATGTGTACATATAATGTGTATTCTGAATAAGCGTTATATTTATGAAATGCATAGATAAAAAGTTATTGCGAAAAAACCGTGTTACAGTGGCCCTGAATCTCATAGTAGTCACTTTTTGTTCATATCTCATCCGTCATAAATTATAATAAAGCTTAGCACATATGTTGCATAGATTGCGATCTTACCCTCCATGCAACGAAGCTCCTTAAACAATAAGACGTCGCCTTTTAGGTGAACTCTGACTTACCTGGTAAAAAGAAGAGATAACTTGATAAGTGTATAATCGAGTGTATTATGATATACCCTCAGTAACTTTACAAAATATGGCTTCGTATAATCAGTACTTAAAATTTGCCGTAAGTAAAAAAGAAAAGGAATTTCATGATTGAGACTGAAAATGTACTTATGAGGTATAATAACACTACCGTTTCAAACGTATATGCAATTTATTACATAAATATCATTACACATCCATTTTCCAGAATAGCGCCAGTCATAATATACAAAGTACAATATCTGTCTTTATTTCATTTATTTATTATCTACTTATTTATTTCTTTATTTATTTTTCTTTTGCTTTTTAACAACATATCGTAAAGAAATGAAAATAGACTTCAATGCTGCAAAAATGTAAAGTATACCAACATCTATGAGTATATCAAGAATATCTTTAAATATAGTTATAGGCTGCATGTTTTAAAGCACATTCATACAAAAGCGCAGGTTCACACATTTACGTTTATAATTGTATATATATATAAATTCACAGATAAGCATACGCACAAGACATATTCTTAGGATATATGTAGAATATATATATATTAGATATATTATAGATCTATATATATATTATATATATATATATATATATATATATATATATATATAATATATATTCTATTATATATATGCGTGTGGGATCTGCGTATGCATGGAATAATGAAAGAGTTTTTGTGTTCATGTTTCGGGAAACGATGTTCCTTAAATAATAGACATACCAGTCCAAACAAATATTTGTCTTTTCAATTGACCTTCACAGTCACATTGCTATCTGTGTGGACCCACATACATACGTATATACATCATAAAGAACTATGATGTATACCTGGTTAAACTTAATGGCATATTACAAGAAGATCGTATTACCTAAAAACTCTTGTAGTCTAATTTAATACAATTGATCAGAGATATTGGTAGATATGCCAAAAGAGAATGTCATACTGAAGTACCTGATTATATTTGCAAAGTGTGTCTTCATATTTAGGAATGATAATTTAGTTACTATGTTGTTTTTGTTGATGTGCATCAAACTAGTGGAAGCTTGAAATCTTGCAAATATAACACTGTCGCTTAAATATAAGTAAATTCTTATATTCTCTTGATTTAAACATAAAATAAGAAGCAAATCTTGCTAATGTTATGCATTATATATATATATATATATATATATATATATATATATATATATATATATATATATATATATATATATATATAATATATATATATATATATATATATATATATATATATATATATATATATATACATAACACACACA
>NC_087209.1:78503301-78523301 GCF_015104395.2 Macrobrachium nipponense
TAACACACACACACACACACACACATATATATATATATATATATATATATATATATATATAAATATAAATATATATATATATATATATATATATATATATATATAAAATATAAATATATATATATATATATATATATATATATATATATATATAATATATATATATATCAGTCAGTAGAAGGATCCACAATAAAATTCTTGTTTATGCAGACGAAATATATTTGTGGAAATATTTACAAGGATTATAGCTTTCGTCCATCCTTCTGTGGACTTGATCATTAACTAAATGAGACACATAACATTAGTGAAGAAATGGAAATAAATATAAACAAACAAAAATAATAAGCAAGGTTAAAATATGCGAACAAGTCATTGGGTCGCATTCCTTTCCAGAATTCTCTGTGATCTTCGAGGCGGGACAAAGCGCTGATCTTCTTCCTGAATGACATCTTGAGGGTCGTTATCCAAAAAGCTAGTTTGCAGATCAGACTTTGGAACGGGAGAAGGGTGGTTATCTACATTATCAGATTGAAGAAGACTGTACATATTTCTGAAGTTCTTAATTCTGGCCCTTTTGCGAATTTCTTCACGCAAAAGTATATTGTTCTTAATGTCAGTATTCCCTTCAAAGGTGTCATTCAAAGTGACGAGAGCCCACTACTATGAGATTCAGGGTCTCTGTAACACGGTTTTTTGGACTTTGCTCCTTATCAAAGCATCGGATGTAGCTGAAAGTTGACATATGTATATTTTACAACTACACACAAATTTTGTCAGCATTATCAATAACCTAAACCCGATGGTTTTGATTTTTATAGAGTAAAAATGAACTAGCCGACGCCATGGCCAATGATTACGAGCCAAGAGTCGAAAAACATTCATTACGTAAGCAAGGTAAACAAACACCTCTTGACTGAAATGTTGGCCGCCCCGCCCATCCACCAGACAGAAAATGCCATCGGCTCTGAAACCCAAAGACTTTATGAATGGCGGAACGATACATAGATGTGGATGGGGTATCAGTGCTAGCGTAGTAATACTACTGTAGCAGTAGTGCCGCAACAGTAGAGCAGTAATATACATGAATTAAACGTTTAGACCAACTGCTGGGATCCTTGAGGATCATTTAGCACTTCTTACAACTACTCGAGAAATTAGTTTTTATAGCCAGAAGTTAAATTTTCTAATCCAACAATGCCCATGGTAGCCCACAGTGTTATCCTGAATTATAACGAGGCGAAAGTGGGTGGAGCCTCATAAAGTCACCATTCTGACGATAATTATTGGTGAAGGTTTAAAGCCAATATACGGTACCGGCTATTTTTTTTCAGTAAATAGGTAGATAGCCAATAAATAAAATTGCTTGACATAGGATATAACAGTTATCAAATCAAGCTTGTCTACTATGTTTTTGGTAATTACCAACTATTCCCTACATCTTGTCAATCTGATTGTGACCTATAAAGTAGACTGTAATTTCTTTGGAAACTTATTTTGGGAGTTAGACTAATAATCGAAGTGTTTTTGTATTTATTAACATATTTTGTTGGTTTGTTCATTATGACAATTATCAGTGGGGAGGTTCCAGAGTTCATAAAGGTGTACTGCTTTGCTTGTATTTAAATTTGTATGTCATTGTTGCCAGAGGTTTAGCCTTCGTTACGTATAGCCAATCATCCATCGAGAAACAGGGAAGAAATGATGTCATAAGTTACGTAACGAGTGCGTTCGAAACCTTTTCTCTGAGTAAGTTGGCCCGTCTTCAAAAAAGGTCACTTTTACATTATAAGTACCAAATTTATTCAACCTACGTAGTGCAGAATACACTCAAAATTTATGTGTTGATATAATATGTATTCTGAATAAGCGCTATATTTATGAAATGCATAGATAAAAAGTTATTGCGAAAAAACCGTGTTACAGAGGCCCTGAATCTCATAGTAGGCCTTATTCAGCCTGATGATGTAGATAACCACCCTTCGCTCGCTCCAGGGTCTGATCTATTAACTAGCTTTTTGGATAACGACCCTCAAGATGTCATTCAGGAAGAAGACCAGTGCTTTGTCCCGCCTCGAAGATCACAGAGAATTCTGGAGAGGAATGTGACCCAATGACTTGTTCGCATATCTTAACCTTGCTTATTATTTTTGTCCGTTTATATTTATTCCCATTTCTTCACTAATGTTATGTCTCTCATTTAGTTAGTGATCAAGTCCACAGAGGGATGGAAGAAAGCTATAATCTTTGTGAATATTTCCATAAATATACTTCATCTTGATAAACAAGACTATTACTGTGTGTTCTTCTACTGAATATTGCATTATATATGTATGTATGTAATACACTCACTCTATATGTATATATATGCGAATGCCAAGAGATACCATTATCAGTCACCCCGCTTAAGGGGAAAAGGTTTGTAGGGGAAAGTATGCATATGAACACTCACACACAGACACACACACACACATATATATCATATACATATACATATTATATATATAATATATATATATATATATATATATATTATATATATATATATATATATATATATATATGTGTGTGTGTGTGTGTGTGTGTGTGTGTGTGTGTGTGTATGTTACAAATATATGTATTTGTGTACGTATGTGTGTGTGTACGTATAAAAAGACAAATGGCCCCACAGTTTTTTTAAAACACCTTTATATTTTCAGGAATAAGAGAAGTGACAGAAAAAGTTTAGTACAAAATTAAAGTTCCTTTTAAATCAATATGATGAACTCTGAAAGCCTCGCACAGCTATAGAGGCTTGAATGCTTCAATGAAAGCTAAACTGAGAGCAATGAGACATTTCTGAAATGACCCAATGCTGTTTATTGGAGCATGGACAACATTTATTCTACAAACGACGTGATGGTTGTATTTCCTCTCCATACCAAACAAGAGATTTGATGTAGCACTATGGTTAAACTTAAAACAAGACTCATGCAGTTCAAAAATTTCTCTTTTAATGTAGACGTTAAGCATATGCAAGATCAATAAAGAATTACCATAATTTAGAAGTTCCTTGTAGCACGAGTCTTCAAATGGAGAAACGAATCCACAGTTATGTAAATGTACATATATCTAAATTTAAAACTTTAAAGGTAGCTTTCGGGAATCTGTTCGATTCCCCTTATCAATCAGTTGATTGATAATTGTGGATTTGTTTCTCCAATGACAATAGTAACATTCATGGTTCCACAAAGAATATATACCTCATTCTTTCAGATACAACCTTAGGAATAAGGAGGCTAATGATAGATGGAAAGGCCAAGGCCGCCTTAACCTAAGGGGAGAAAACGTGTTCCACAGCCCTTTGTATTTTCAACAGTGATTCTTCTTCTATAAGAAAGCTAAGTTGTGAGCCCTGTAGTATTCCGGTCAGCAACCGAAGAAAAATGAAGAGGGAGATTTCCCAAGACTTATACAAAAATAACATCTGGTCCAGTGAATGCCGAAGTGAGAAACGGTTCTATAAAATCCGCTAAATTCCTATTGTTGTTTTGTCTCGGTTAGATACAGAGACTTGTTATCAAAACGACGCCTCACAAACGGGAACATTCACATCAATTACATTTGCAGAGACCTTTGGAAACAGACGGTAGTGCGTGGAAACACAGAAACTACACATTCTCTTACGTGATCTCTCCTAGATTGAGACCCCAAAGTAATTTAACCCGGTATGTATCCACCTTTGAGACGCGTTTAGTACAAGCCCGTCGGGGAGTACCGTAAAAATACAAACAAAAGAATGTCAATATTACAAAGATAATAACCTCCCAAGATATATGAGTCCTAGATAACTATGCCCATAAAACCCTTAGGAGTCACTATCTGGGAGAGATCCCTCAAATGCATTACGAAGGCTTCGATTAAGTGCTAAACACCTAAAAAAAATCACGATGAAACATTCTGGGTGCAATTTGGAGCTCATTATAAATATAATAAAAAAAAAAAAGTTTAAATCACTCATATTGCAGATTCCAAACTTCTTGTCTCGACTGCGTCCAATGACTCATTCTTCTGTCACACCAAGAACGAGTTAATTAAGTAGTAGATCAAGATAGTTATATCTCGTCTGTTCACTAGTTTATGCCAGTGTATAGTGTTTATAAGGACGCTAGGCCGTGGTTCGACAATGAACCCTCATGGGGTCTTTTGCTTGGAATAATCTGCACCGACGTCCTTCAAACATTCCATTTTACGCTTTACTATCAAAAGAGATAAAGTTGATTCTGTAGTAAAAAATAATAACCTTTTAAATTCAAGATTAAGTTATCGTCAAGATACAGACTGTATAACATTTAACTCTGGTTATTAGGGGAAACTTATCCCCATTTCTTAGTCTAAAACAAAATCTTACATAAAGAACATAAGCGGTATCGAACCTTAAAAGTTTCCTTATTCCTCCATATACTATGATTTTTCTATTTCAGTCCAAAAAAAGAGAGAAACAAATCATCTTAGAATTTTGCATCGATATTCTTACCTTACCAAAAGACACACATCAGCCCACTTTACCGCCAATGACTCATTACAAACTCTAAGGTACGATTACAAAATAGACTAATGCAGCATATTCAGCTTTGGTCTCACGTATTGCAACTACATACTTGCGAACATCTATGAGTATGTGGTCATCACAAGGCCCTGGGAAGTCACACAACTAGCATTTATAGGCATCGTGTAAAAGGCATGTGTGTATATCGGTTCTGTCAGATTGCTAGGTAAAGACAAAGGTGTCATGATAAATTCTAAATCACGAAGTCTAAAGTGTGAGGACGCGCTTCAAGCAGCACCACACGATTCTTCCAAGTCCTTTCTATAAAAGAGAGAAGAGCACTAAACCGATGTAGAAGGTCGGGACGTAACGGTAAGTAGAGAGGTACTATTCCAACAGAGATGTGAATGTGTTATTCTGTAGCCAGAATTCAACTTGTTTTTTCACAGCTGTGATGAGGGAGTTGACACGATTTGTGCAGAGGTCTTTGAGATTTGGGGGATCTTTCCTACATAGTGACCATGAGCGTTCGCAACATATTTTCCAAGAGGGAGCAAATTTTATATATATATATATATATATATATATATATATATATATATATATATATATATATATATATATATATATATATATATATATATTACTGCGATGCCAATAATTTAAGTAAAGCAAGATGCGATAAAGAAAAAAATACAATATTAGATTGACTATATCAATAGTTCCCTATACTGTTCAGCTGAATTCAAATATTTCTGGAAAGAACAGCGCTGTTACAATACTGTATACAAATATTACACAATACATAATGATGCATTTAATTTACTTAAACTGAAAGAATATATTGTAAAATGCAAGGAAAAGAAAGATGTAGTTGAATGTATACATATATATATATAGATATATATATAATATATATATATATATAGATATATATATATATATATACATATATATATATATATATATATATATATATACATACATATATATAGTATGTATGTATGTATATATACATTTTTCCGGTGCCCAAGCGTTTCCTCTTGCCCCTATGTGCAGGCGCCAATGATAGCGACTCTCACAGGTTTTAACCCGATATGTATCCACGTTTGTGACGTGTTTAGTACTATAGGCTTTTTGGGGATGACCGTAGAAAAACGACCCCTATAACCTTTTCTGGGGTCACTTTCTAGGAAAGATCCGATTTGGGAGACACAAAAGGCATCTTTTTTTTATAGATGATGAAAGAATACACAGATTTCTTCCAGATAAAAAGAAATAAAACAGAAATTTTCGGAAATCAGAGTAGTGTCTCCAGTGACCATTATAATTCATACTGAATTTGCACCTATTGTTTTGAACATACTTAATTGCTATTTGTGAGGGAGCAAGAAAAATTAAAATGGCTTATTTGTATTACCAATGGCTAAATAAGACCTACGCTATTTCTAAGAATTATATTGAAGGAAGAGAAACTGAATAATTGGTGACGAAATAAATATCAATTATTAAAAACATTGATAATTACTATATATGTTAAGTCTCTACATCCAAGAAAATGTACGGTAGCTCCAAACCTTTCAGAAATTCGTACGTAAAATCGTCTCCGTCGGCAAGGCCGAGTCCATAACTCCCCACTAGGCCTCTTATTCCCTTTGAGACCTAAACATGGCCAAGATCCTGTGCTGACTCAAAACTGGCTTGATCTCCACCAGAGCGATGACAAATCACTGGCACTTTATCATGAACAGTTACTGCTGCAGTGTGGGGTCTGCGGTGGGAAGTTGAAACGAACGTTCTCTGGGAGCTTGGATTTCAAGTCAATGGCCCCTTTGGTGTGCTTGTTCCTTGTGAATAGGTCTCGTCTGCTGAAGTAATTATAGTAATAATGATTATAATTATGATAATCTAAACCAACCCACGAAAGTCTAAAATATTTTTCTGAGAGACGGCTTCAGTTGTCGAATTGAAGAAGATATAAATTCTCGAAAGAAGCAGTTATCAAAGCAGCCCTTTCTCTGTGAGGGCGCTGGAAACTGATCGTTTGTTTTGGACAAAAAAATAGACAATGCTGAATTTTCAGCTACACATCAACTCGGCATTTACTGCCTGGTGCTGTGACAAACATGAGTATTATTGTCAAATTCACGCTCCCAAATCATTGCTAAGGTAGTTAACAATTTGTTTTTTCAGCTGAATTTCTTATCGTAAGTCTATGTACGAACTTAGGAAAGTTAGGAAAAGTAAAGAAAATCGGGTGAACGAGGAATAACCAGGCGTTGAAAAATAACCTGATTGAACTTTTTTTTATCGTTCAGATATGTTACTGATGCTAAAATACCAAGAAATTAAGCCATCGCGAGGAGATGTCGTAAGGAGAAATGAATTTAAAAGACCTCTACACTATGATCTACACTGTGAGTAATTTTCACGCATCTTCTCTCCCAGGTACTGACAATAACAAGGGTTTGAGAAGCAAAGCTGTTAGTCTTAAGTGAAGACCAACTTTCTTGTCTGACAAAGGAAGATGAAGGACGAGGAAACTATGTTCAATTTTTTATATTAGGGGAAAATGTGTTTTTTTATGTTCAAAAAGTATCATTTATGAATCTTTCCTAGATAGTGACCCAAATGGGGTTTTAACCTTTGCGACGTGTATAGTACAAACCCGTTGGGGATGACCGTAAAAACATTAACAAAAGGCTGCAAATATCATAAAGATAATGACCCCCTAGAAATATGAGTCATAGAAAACGACCCCCTAGAAATATGAGTCATAGAAAACGACCCCCAAAAACTCTTAGGGGTTACTATCTTGGAAAGATCCTAAACATAATTTAAAAGTGATATCCGTCCATTGTTGACAGTTGGTGAGAGAGAGAGAGAGAGAGAGAGAGAGAGAGAGAGAGAGAGAGAGAGAGAGAGAGAGAGAGAGAGAGATCTAATGTCCGTATTGGGTGATTGATTATCCATCGTGGGGAGATTTAGGAGAGCGCGTGCCACTGCTTGACGTGCTCGCGCTTTCTGGCCAGCATCGACTCCCAGTGTTCCAGAGCTTTGCCCCGCGAGAACATGAACGAGCCCAGCTGCACCCGGCCGACGACGTTATCTGTAAAACGTAAACAATATTGATTACGGAGATCTTTGACTTTTGCCAAATAAAAATCAAAAGTCTAAAACAAAGAGCTATTAGACGCATCTTTGAAAGGATCAGTTAATTGTTTAGTAAGTATATAGTACAACCTATTGTTTGTGAAGATATCAAAAGTCTAAAACAAAGAACTATAGATGCATCTTTTAAAAGGATCACCTAATTGTTTCGGAAATACATAGTAGTACAACCTATTACTCGTGAAGAAATAACTTTACAATGGAATCTACTTTTGATATAGCAAGGAACATGCAACTCTCTCAATTCTAATTATGTTTAATACAAATCAATATTCAACTAAAACTAGCCGTTAGGATATTATAAATCTTTTAGAAAAGTGAAAGGAGTAACAAACATTAGTAGATAAACACAAATAACAGACATCATCCAAATGTTATGAATGGGATTTATCTTCAGTTTCTTTCTAGAGAAGCGACAGGGAGGCATTTCTACCTTAGTACTATTTGACGTATGTATGGGAAAACATTAAATCCTTCCCAGATACAAAAGTTGGAAAACACTCATTCCTCTCTGTATCAGTGGCTGAGATTACAATGGGAAACGAATGGAGATAATGACCATAATGGCTTAGAAGAAAGACTGCAAAAAAAGGATGTAATAACAAAATCAATTGGGTTTATTTTGCAGCTCGTTGCTCTTTCATGCTAAGAAAACATCTATATGCAGGAATGATTGGCAGCATTGCCTAAAACACAATATATATATATATATATATATATATATATATATATATATATATATATATATATATATATATATATATATATATATATATATATATGTATTGTGTTTTAGGCAATGATGCCAATCATTCCTGCATATAAATGTTTACTTGGTATGAAAGAGCAACGAGCTACAATATATATATATATATATATATATATATATATATATATATATATATATATATATATATATATATAATTCAAATTTTCTAAATTACAATGAAATCTTAAACTGACTAGACTATACTGACGTTATCGTGCATTTTTCTATATTTTAAAGAGATTGTCGAAGTTACTCTTCCCTGTAAATGTCTGAACAAGACACTTGCCGCTGTACTGATATTGCTAATGCTTTTATATTCAAAAGGAATATATATCGAAGTACCTGAATAGCGCTTATAAAAAAGCCTCAGGCATGATTTCCCAGGTCACGAGCAGTTTCTCTCTCTGTTTTCAAAATATCGCCAAGCAAGTTCGAAAGTTCATAGCATACTGCAAACAATTAAACAGTAGCAAAATGGAAAGTCTTAAAGTCCAGAGCCATAAAATAAAACATTCATTTTCAATCGGGTGCAGGAATCCTTACAACCAATCAGCGAGCTCCTGCAAAGGTTCCACAAGACACAAAGAAATTCCTCCAAGGGAACCGACCTCATAACATTCGTCTTATCCATTAGTTAGTGAAATAACACTGGCACGAAGAGGTATCAGCTAACTTTGAACAATCGTGGTATTTTCACACTGCTTCAGACATAGGTTGTATAATCTGTTCGGTGCGTGAGAGATGAATGGCTAATTTATGAGCTTCAAGAATTCATTGGTTCGTTTGTTTACGATCCTAAATTTTCCTGTTGCAATTTGTTAAATCAACAATAATTTTGTGTGTGTGTGTGTGTTTTTTTTTTTTTTAGGGTAGTCTTATCACAGCATGTTTTTACTCTAATGGAGGGTAATCTCGTGAGGTTTGATTTTCTAATTTGTCATTTTTTCCATAAAACCAGTAAAAATTCTAACCTCAGAACTATTTTTTTCTTTTCATCGTTTCTGGTTGGTCTTCTTTTATCTAGTAGTCAAGCTTCTTTAAATTTACTATGCTACATATATTTGGACTTCACCAAGAAAAAAAATCCTTTGTTCGAGCAGCAGAGATACGTCCAAATGTGACCCAGTAAGCTCGTTACACTAATTAATGGTAAAAATAATGACATAAGATTTTTTTTGTATGTCCATCAAATAACGTTTTCGATTTTTTTTCACTGGATGATATGAAAACTAGACGGGAACCATTTCCAGATACTGAATTAGAATTCATTAAAGACTGATCAATGTGACCTGAATAATTTTGTTTTTACTTTTTCATTTCATTACTAATTTTTATTTTTGGAAACCAGGTACAACGTCAAAACTTTCTCTTTGTGTTGATTTGCTGTTCATCTTCACAAGTTAAAAGACTCTGAAGTTGGTTCCATAAAGTGTTCGCTCATTGTGGATAATAGTGACTGAAAAAGTGTACAACTGGCCGCATAGATGAAAATTCCAGGATAACAGGGTAGGGTGGGTCAGGGAAGGAGGGCGCGTCAGAACCTCTGGACGTAATTTGCAGTCAGATCCAGACTAGAATTAATTGACCAATTAGAACAATACTTATTTTGAGGACGGTTGTGAATCCTCGCTAGCCAATCGAGGAAATGACTGCGAACTGCTTCGGTTAGTTGCTCTAACAAAGACAAAGAAAATGAGAAAAGCTCGGTCAGTGGCTCCCAAAACAAATGACAAGAAAATGGGAACTGCTCCGGTCAGTTGCTCTAACAAATGACAAGAAAATGGGAACTGCTCCGGTCAGTTGCTCCAACAAATGACAAGAAAATGAAAACTGCTCCGGTCAGTTGCTCCAACAAATGACAAGAAAATGGGAACTGCTCCGGTCAGTTGCTCTAACAAATGACAAGAAAATGGGAAATGCTCTGGTTAGTTGCTTCAACAAATGACAAGAAAATGAGAACTGCTCCGGTCAGTTGCATCAACAAATGACAAGAATGAAAACTCGCCTCCGGCAGTTGCTCCAACAAAGACAAAAAAGGGAAAATGCGGAAAAATGCTCCGCGTCAGTTGCTCTAACAACAAAATGGGAAAAGAGGCAAGAAAATGAGAAACTGCTCCGGTCAGTTGCTCTAACAAATGACAAGAAAATGGGAACTGCTCCGGTCAGTTGCTCCAACAAATGACAAGAAAATGAAAACTGCTCCGGGTCAGTGTCCAACAAATGACAGCAAAATGAAGAAACTGCTCGGTAGTTGCTCCAACAAATGACAAGAAAATGAGAACTGCTCCGGTCAGTTGCTCTAACAAATGACAAGAAAATGGGAACTGCTCCGGTCAGTTGCTCTAACAAATGACAAGAAAATGGGAACTGCTCCGGTCAGTTGCTCTAACAAATGACAAGAAAATGGGAACTGCTCTGGTTAGTTCCTTAAACAAATGACAAGAAAATGGGAACTACTCCAGTCAGTTGCTCCAACAAATGACAGGAAAATGTGAACTGCTTTGGTCAGTTGCCCTCTAACAAAGGCAAGAAAATGGGAAAAACTTGCTTCGGTCAGTTGCTAAACAAATGGGCAAAAGGAAAATGGGAACGCTTCGGTCAAAAGGTTGCTCTAACAAATGGCAAAGAAAATGGGAACTGCTTCCGGTCCGTTGCTCTAACAAATGGCAAAAAAAGGGAAAATGGGAAAATGGGTTGCGGTCAGTTGCTCCTAAACAAATGACAAGAAAAAATGTGAACTGCTTCGGTCAGTGCTTCTAACAAATGGGCAAAGAAAATGGGAACTGCTTCGGTCAGTTGCTCAACAAATGGCAAGAAAAGGGAAGAGGGAACTGAACTCGCGGTCAGTTGCTATAACAAATGGCAAGAAAAATGGGAACTGCTTCTTCAAAATGAACTGCTCTAACAAAAAGGCAAGAAAAATGGGAACTGCTTCGGTCAGTTGCTCTAACAAATGGAACAAGAAAATGTGGGAACTGCTTCGGTTCAGTTGCTCTTAACAAATGGCAAGAAAATGTGAACTGCTTCGGTCAGTGCTCTAACAAATGGACAAAGAAAATGGGAACTGCTTCGGTCAGTGCTCTAAACAAATGGCAAGAAAATGGGAACTGCTTCAGGTCAGTTGCTCTAACAAAGGCAAATGGACAACTGCTTTCCGAAAAAATGGGAACTGCTTTCCGGTCAGTTGCTCTAACAAATGACAAAGAAAATGTGAACTGCTTCGGTCAGTTGCTCTAACAAATGGCAAGAAAATGTGAACGCTTCGGTCAAAGTTGCTCAACAAATGGCCCCCCCAAGGAAAATGGGAAAACTGCTTCTCAGTTGCTCAAACAAATGGCAAGAAAATGGAACTGCTTCGGTCAGTTGCTCTAACAAATGGACAAGAAAATGGGAACTGCTTCGATCAGTTGCTCCAACAAATGGCAAGAAAAAATGGGAACTGCTTCGCGTCAGTTGCTTCTAACAAATGACAAGAAAATGGGAAACTGCTTCGGAGTAGACTCTAAAAAAATGGCAAGAAAATGGGAACTGCTTCGGTCAGTTGCCTCAAACAAATGGCAAAGGAAAATGGGAACTGCTTCGGTCAGGTTGGCTTCAACAAAAAAGGACAAGAAAATTATGGAACTGCTTCGGTCAGTGCGCTAACAAATGGCAAGAAAAAAAATGAACTGCTTCGGTCATTGCTCTAACAAATGACAAGAAAATGGGAACTGCTCCGGTCAGTTGCTCCAACAAATGACAAGAAAATGTGAACTGCTCCGGTCAGTTGCTCTAACAAATGACAAGAAAATGCGAACTGCTTCGGTCAGTTGCTCTAACAAATGACAATTGAATGTGAACTGGCTTCGGTCAGTTGCTCTAACAAATGCAAGAAAATGCGAACTGCTTTGGTCAGTTGCTCTAACAAATGGCAAGAAAATGTGAACTGCTTCGGTCAGTTGCTCTAACAAATGACAAGAAAATGGGAACTGCTCCGGTCAGTTGCTTCAACAAATGACAAGAAAATGAGAACTGCTCCGGTCAGTTGCTCCAACAAATGACAAGAAAATGGGAACTGCTCCGGTCAGTTGCTCTAACAAATGGCGAGAAAAAACCAATCTCCTTCATCATCAGGAGTTGCTTTGTAATAGGAAAGTAGGCCAACGAAAAAGAAATGATAAACGGAATCACAAATGTACCAAAAGATCGATTCGTTGCAAGGTTTTCGTTCAATTAAACTGAACGGCCTTACCTTACCTTACAGGGGGGGGGGGGGGGGGGGGACCTTACATCTTGTTCGGGTTGCCCCAGGTCACTCAGTGTGAGGCACCTCTAATGTCCTACCAGAGAGTTGCTAGTACATCTTCGGTATATTTTGCATCTTCCAATCTTGGATGGTCTGGGATGCAGTTTAGATATTTGTCGAGCTTATTCTTAAACACAATCTACGCTCACTCCTGATATATTCCTCAGATGAGCTGGCAACGCATTGAATAGACGCTGCATTTATCGATGCTGGTGCGTAGTGGATTAATGTCCTGTGTGCTTTCCTTATTTTTCCTGGCATAGTTTTGGGCACTATTAATCTACCTATGCTTGCTCTTTCTGATATTTTTAGTTTCCATGATATTTTCTGCTATTCCTTCTATCTGTTTCCATGCCTGAATTATCATGTAGCGTTCTTCTTCTCCTTTCTAGACTATATAATTTTAAGAATTGTAGTCTTTCCAGTAGACTAGGTCCTTAAACTTCTTCTATTCTAGCTGTAAAGGACCTTTGTACACTCTCTATTTGTGCAATATCCTTTTGATAGTGTGGGTACCATATCATATTGCAATATTCAAGTGGACTACGAACATATGTTTTATAAAGCATAATATGTGTTCAGCTTTCTTGTTTTGAAGTGCCTTAACAAAAATTCCCATTTTTGCTTACATTTTGCCAACAGAGTTGCTATTTGATCATTGCATAAACATGTTCCTATTCATCATCACACCAAGGTCTTTAACTGCTTCCTATTGTGATGGTCTCATTATTAGGTCCCTATATGCATATAGCTTTCTTTCTCTGTCTCCATAATTTATTGATTCAAATTTATCAGAGTTAAATACCATCCTATTTACCTCTGCCCATCATATACTTTGTTAAGGTCTCTTTGTAGAGCGTTCCTATCTTCATCACAAGTAATTTCTCTACTTATTCTTGTGTCATCTGCGAAACTACTCACTACCGAATCCTCCAACATTATTGTCTATGTCTTCAATCATAATAACAAACAGTATTGCAGCTAACACCGTACCTTGCGGCACACCGGATATTACCTTGGCTTCATCCGATTTCTCGTCGTTTGCAATAACTATCTGTTTTCTGTTGTGTAAAAATTCTTTTAACCATCTTCCTACTTTATCCACGATATGTGTTTTCTAATTTTCTTCGCTAATATATTATGGTCTACTTTATCAAAAGCTTTTGCAAAGTCTAAATAAACCACATCTGTTTCATTTCCGCTTTCATATTTTTGAATATGTTTTCACGGTGGACTAACAGTTGGTTTGTGTACTTTTTCGGGTACGAAACCATGTTGTCCTTTATTAAACAAATTATTTTTTATTAAATGTTTCATAAATAAATTTTTTCTTCATTACCCTTTCATACACTTCATAATATGTGATGTTAGACTCACAGGCCTATAATTACTTGCCTCTAGTCTGATCCACTTTTGAAAGTAGGGGTAATATATGCTAATTTGTGCTCATCATATATCTTGCCTGTATCTACACTTTGTCTTAATAATATTGCAAGTGGCTTTGCGATAGAATGAATACTTTCTTTAACAAAATAGCAGGAATTCCATCTGGCCTGCAGCAGCTCCATTTTTAATTTTCATTAATAGCCTGCACAATATCAGCTTCATTAATATCTATGTCAGCTAAATATTCACTATTTCATCCCTTACTTCTATATCATTATCTCATTATCTATTCTAGGGGTGAATTCTCTCTTATATCGTTCTGCCAGTATGTTTGCAAATTTCCTTTGTTTTTTTCATTCGTTAATCTCCTTCAATTCTCATAGGGCCTATTCTATTCTTCTTTTATTCATCTTCTTCGCATATGAGTATAATAGTTTGGGGTTTTTTGCTTGATATTTAATAGGGTTTTTTCTTCCAAGTCCCGTTTTCATTTTCTTTTGATTGTATAATCTTTTGTTCTGCATTTCTATCTTACTTTTAGTCTATAACTTTCCATGCATTTTTTTCTTTGCAAGACCTTTTTTCCATTTTCTGATTTTCTGGAACAAGATCCTTCTGTCTCTTGGTATGCATGAATGATGTTTACTTTTCTTCTTCGGTATATATTTTTCCATATTATCTCCAATATTTTTATATAATATCTCCGTATTTACCCTTATTGTCATCACTTACGAAAATGTTATCCCAATCTTTGTTTAATTCTCATTAATTTCTGACCATTTTATATTTTACTGTAGAAGTTGTATTTTCCATATCCTTTCTTCCCACTTTTTCATTTCTTGCTTATCTCTAGTTTTCACTTGCTTTGGAATGAACTGTTAATTCTATGACATTATGGTCTGAAATACTCGCATTATAAACTATTATTTCTTTAACATAATTCATCTCGTTCACAAATACTAGGTCTAAAGTATTTTCCTTTCTTGTTGGCAGGTGATTTATTTGTTGAATGTTGTATTCTAGTAGCATATCTAATAGCTTTTCAAATTGCCTCTTATCTTCTGCACTACTATTACTCTCTATTTTTTATACTGTATATAAGTACAACCACAATATCCTAATTCGTTCTTCCATTATAGGAAAGGAAAGTTGAAGTTCAGCAGAGAGGAGAATAGTCCCAGAGCCTTGTGATTCTACATATATCATCCAATTTTTCAATTATTAAGTCAAACTCTTTAGTATTAGGAGGTCTATATATTACTATGTTCATCAATTTTTCAGATTCAAATTCTACCGCTATTAGTTCACATTCTGAGTTACTATATTTCTCATATATTTTTCCTTGTTGTTTTTGTCTTTCACATATATTGCGGTTCCCCCTTGATTCCTATTTTTTCTATCTGATCTATAAGTTTGGAAACTTTTATTTGATCATCATTCCCAGTCTCTTGGGAATACCAGGTTTCACTTATATTCATTATATCTATTTTCTTTTCATTTTGGGTTAGTTCTTCTAAGTACTCTATTTTTCTTTTTGAGTTACTCGTAACTAAACCCTGCGCATTCATCACTATGATGGTTTGCGTGTTTTCTCCTTCATTTAATACTGGTAGTAATAAGGATTTTCCCATGTCTCTTTCCTGTTCTGGTATGTTGTTCTTTTTTGTTCAGTTTAAGAAATTCTGACATTAAAAAATCCAACTTTTCCATAATATTTGATCTTCCTTCATCATAATTATTAATTTTGTGTCTGAATCTGCAATTTTCTCCGTTTCTGCAATATCCTCTTGCATAATAAATACAGTTATTAGCTCTTGAGTAGAATTTCGGAGCTGATGCTTTGAAATTTTTTGCTGGACACCTCTGCATATCTCATTGGTGGTTTGCTTTTCTCTTTTACCTGATATTCTTGATTTCTCTCTTTATTTTATTTGTTTATTCTTTGATTTTGGATTTTATTACTTGGTTGGTTATTTATTTGATTATGATTCATGGCTACAGGGTGCATATATTTGCATTTTTTGCGAACTTACATCCTTTTCCTTCTTTTTAGGTTTTTAAATTTTACATATTTTTTGGATGCAGATCCTCTGCAATCATCCCCCATATCCATCTAAGGTATGCACATTTACCTATATTTCATAGTTTTGACATATCTTAGGATGTTTGTAGTAACATCTTTCTCCAAATCGCAATTCCCTCTTTTCAAAAGGTTGCAGATTTTGTCTTTCTTGTCTATTTTTTCCATCTTTCCCGTCATTGTATAGATCTGGGTAGAGCCTCTTCGGGATTTGCTTTTCTGTTGTCATATCGAAATTTATTTCTTCGTAGGTATGGCGCGTTTTTTTGCCCCCATTTATTGCCTCATATGTATATCAATGAGAATATCTTGCATCCGATAACTTTATCTTGGTTCTTTGTTTTCCTTATTTGGTTTTTTCTGTCAATTTCATTTTGTTTACTTCTCTTCCGTTTTCCTCTTCTTCTTTGTTTTTCTTTCTTCTTCATTCCTCTTTCCTCTTCTTCTTCATCCTCAACTATTTGTACATTCATCTTGATTTAATAACATTGTCTATCCATGATAGACATGTGAACAAAAAATTCTTGTATCTTTTCTCAAATCTTGTATTACCTCAGCACACTGTGGATGGGTCGGAATGTTGCATGCAGCACATTTTCTGATTAGGTTTTGTGGATTGACTATGCTATACCAAACCTTACACAGTTTGCATGCTTTTGGCATTCTTTTTCCTAATGCATCAATTAGGATATTCACAAGATTCACCTTATTCATTTTCTTTGTCGGAATATGTTGGTTTATGTATATTTTCTTTATGAGTCTCTTGACCACTTGGATTTTATTGGAACTTCTTCAATTATTTCAAGATGTTTTCATTAGATTTGTTCCAGTTTGAAGGATATATCCTTCTAATATATCTATGAATGCTTTTTGTATCTTTTGGTTAGGACTGTTGCTGATTTCATAGATGAGAAATGCCAGTTCCCTTCCTGCTACTCATCATATTGCGAATCTGCTAGACACGCCAAATTACGCCACCTTTTCCCGCAGTTGGAACTTACTGCCATCTTGTTCTGATTTATAGTTTTACACTTGATAAAACTAACTTAGAAGACGTTTTATCCTACTATTTTCACACTAATCTTATCACCGATAGTTCACGAACACTTCTAGATATTTCTCAAATTCTAGTCGTATGTTAAAATTGTGATATCTGTTGATTATTGTGACTTCACGCGGGTACGTCTCACCAAGCAAGATGGCTACTACGAGAGAGAGAATTAATCTTGGCACAGAGTTTATTTCCCTGACCTGTTTGAGACAGAAAGTGGCAATGGGATTCATGATGTCTTCTCATGTGTTTTACTTTGCATAAATGACGACAAATCTCAAGTCATTGTGCTTCACTGAATAATACAGTTCAGTAATCAAATATTAATAATAATGTATAACAACTTTCAACTATCACACGACGGTAACTGAAATGGCTTTGAAATCAGTTTGGACATAATACAGATTTACTAACGCTATATTATTGCTTAAGGTATCTATATTTTAAGCAGCCACCAGAAATGATGTTATTTTCGAGATGAACCTTTTATTCCATGACTGTTTTTCAAATACAAATGTTTTTCATTTCTAATATACACGACAAAATCATCTGAACTTTCAAGGGTCAGTTAAAAACTGTTTGGCATCTGCTTTAGAAATACCAACTTGATTATTCTGGCGTAATTTCTTGTCGCTTCAGGACAAACATATGGTTTGCCATTAGTTAGTAATTCTTTCCCTTTACGAGATACTGTAATCTGTTTCCTTATTTTGGATTTTTATCCAGATAATTTGCTCAAATCTCCTTCCTTTTAGTAAATGTGTCTCGCTGTCGAACTACTTCTCAGTTCCAGACGGCCTTTACTCCTCTTACATTTCGACTGTGAAACAGACTGCCAGAAGAAGTCGAGCAATTGGAACATAACTACTTTAATACTACTCTCCTTGCATTTTAATACATTTTTATCTATTTGTTAATTCATTAATCTATATTTGTATTTTTTTGATAAAAAACATGAGGAACTAGTGTGGCGTCTTTACGTTGCATGGAACCAGTGGTTACTCAGCAACGGGACCAACGGCTTTACGTGACTTCCGCACCACGTCGAGAGTGAACTTCCATCACCAGAAATACGTATCTCTAACACCTCAATGGAATGCCCGAGAACCGAACTCGCGGCCACCGAGGTGGCAGCCAAGACCAAACCGATCACGCTACTGAGGTGCCTATATTCTTTCTAAGCTTGAATTTCAAGTCAATGGTTCCTGTGGGCTAGTTCCATATGAATAGGCTTCATCTACTGAATAATAATAATAATAATAATAATAATAATAATAATAATAATAATAATAATAATAATAATAATAATGAAATCCAGTTCAAATGCCTGTCTCAAAAATATTCATCATTTTCATCAATGAAACTATTAGAGCTAGAGGAAATATCTTGACCTTTAAGTTTTTTTTAAAATTGATCCAAATTACACTTCTTATTCAGACACTTGAATTCCACTTAGAAAATAAAATGTTAAATCTTTCGTATAATACAGCATTAACGATTAACTAGTTCCTCATGTTTTTTATATGAAACATAGGAATACCTGAGTGTAAATGCTACAGAATGTCTGTTCACCTCGACATTTTAAGTTGTAACGTAATAGCCCAATGATGTTTCCTACGACTACATTCATAAAGCCTAATGTTATTCAGCATTATACAGCACGTTTTCATAGACATTATTCTAAAGGGCACCAAGATACTTTAGATATTTGATGTTCAATACTTTAAAATCAAATATTCTGACACTGACAATTTTGATATTAACATCTGGCAAGATGCCTTTACTAATTACAGAAAACATCTAATAGAAGGGAGACTGAAATGTCTTGTGATGGATACCTGATTTCTTCCCAGCTGTGATATGGATGCAAACAGCAGTTGTGTCCAAAGCATCTGGAGCCACCTTGAAGTTGAAGCTCTCATTGAAGCTTGGGGAATCAGTGCCCTTAACCACGGCTGTTTTCTTGGTTTTGTTCATCTGCAATGACAGACATTATATGGATACTTTTGTTTCCATCCGCTCGTAGAGGCTACACAAATAAATATAAATAAAGCTTCAGGTTTTACAAGAAAATGACTGACTGATCTGAAAGTATTTCATGACATAGCTAACTGAGAATATTTTAAGAAATATCATTCTGAAGCTCAACTTTCTCGTGGTGAAACTGAATAATAAGACGATCCCAAAATGTGATCCATAAGTATGTTGTGGAAATACAATTGTTTCTAATAAATTTGACTGATTCAGTTCTCGAGACATAGCCATAGATGAAACGGTTTACAATGAAAAAAACATGGAAAGGGGATTAGTAGAATTGTAGCTGTTACTGAAATGGTGGATATTCATTTGAAGAAAGAATTACAACAACAAAGCCAAAAGAAGAAATGAAGGGAAGAAAAGTATGTGACAAAGCTGGAAAAAACACAGGTAACTGTCCTTATTGTTTTTTATTCATGCCCTTTAACTAATATGTTACTACAGATACAAAATAATATATTTCCTTAATAAAGTAATATTTATTACATATCAACCATCACTTATTGTTAAAGAAATTATTCTTAGATCCTCCATCTTCTTTTTTCCTTGTTAATGGCGTAGATCGGTGAGGTTTAGGGTATTCTAATTAAATTCAAAGTGTTCTTAAGTGAAATACATTTATCTCTATCTTGTACTTGAGAAAGTCTCTGTTTTTTTTCTTGGATCATTTATATTCCATGAACTAATATGTGCTAG
>NC_087209.1:78525801-78533301 GCF_015104395.2 Macrobrachium nipponense
GAATGTTAGACAAGGCCGTGGTGATTGATGCAGAAAATAATCGCAGATTTTTGTAGTTATTCCTGCTGTAGACACGATGGCGGGATGAGAGCCAAACACCAAAAAGTTACACTGAACATAGAAGGATATCTGCTAAGGTGTCGAGAGTTCAGAAAAGTGCCAAAGGATGCAAAGGATCGCCAATATTACTCCTTTAAGGAAGGAAAAAGAGGTGAGACTGATTTTTTGTCTAGAAGAGGTGAAGCAAGGTGGTTGGAGTCATGGGGGCTGAAAGGAAAGGTCGCCAATTTGAGAATAGGTGACAAGCTTGATTAGGGAATTGTGGGTAATCAGACGAGGAATACATATTGTGGCAGATTATCTATGCCAGGGGTTCCCAAAGTGAGGGTCATGACCCCCAAAGGTGTCATGACCTTTTCCTGGGGGTTATGGAGGATCCAAGATTTTGAGGAAAATTTCTTATGATATTTAGGGATATTTGTTAATTTGTTTATATTCAATTTTTGTCGTACGACTATTTTCGTTCCTACTGCTTGATATTTTATTTTGCAGTTGTCGAAGAAACGGCCAATAATCTGTAATTGAATGTTTAAAATGTATCTGCGCCATTGGATATTAGCACATTATCAGGAGGCTTATAAAGGTGGGGGTCATGGTAGGTATGGTACTATTGAAAGGGGTCACAAACTGGAAAAGTTTCGGAACCAGTGATCTATGCTATCCAGAAACGCAATGGTGCGCTTGATACAGAGGACAGGGGCTACGCGGTGACTGTGGGAGAACGTGCTACTAATGAGCATTCTGAGCGGGTATATTAAACAGCTATTCTGTTTAGGTTTCATGCAGAGGGGATTAATCCATGTTTTCCAGTGAATGTGGCAATGGTTTGTTTCCTCTTTCCAATTTTTTGTTTTCAGGATAAAAACGGCAGTGGCTTTATGCTCCCCTTTTTAATTCAGATGAAGAAAAGGAGACCATTTAATGGTTCCCAGAACTGGTCTATTCAATCTGGAAAAGTAAAATGAGAAAAGCTTTCATGGCTTACAGTTTCCGAGCACTGGTAAGTACTGTTAAGGAAAGTTGCCCGGATAACTCCGTTCAAGTACCACAAATTAAGAGTACAATTACTACTACTTTCACCATGACTCGAGCGCTCGGGTTTAACAAACAAAAGAATATTATTGTTTTTGACGAATTTCATTTCGCAGAAAGCAACTCTCATTCCGTCTGTAGTATGTTTCAGGAGTTCGCCAGTAAAAAGGCTGTATATAATTCTTACATAAAAATGAAATTTAGAGAATTTATATTCTAAAATCTAAAGGAATATAGTTACGGTAACCTTACAGGTACCTGGTTCAAATCTTGTACTCTAAGATAAATTTCTTACCTTGTCTATGCATCTCTCTCTCTGTGTCTCTGGCCCCGGTGCCAATCTGTCTCATGTCTCTGTCTGTCTGTCTGTCTCTCTCTTAACTCTCGCTCTCTCTCTCTCTCTCTCTCTCTCTGAACGCAATGAGTGGACAGGTGCATGATTCATACTTTCTGTTATATAGGATCGTCATGAAACTAGTTTCCACCCCATTTGTTCTTAATAATTTCTTTTTTTTAAACGAGTACCTTCACGATGGTATATTATATATATATATATATATATAGTATATATATATATATATATATATATATATATATCATATAGTACACACACCCTCTAGACTCTAGAGGTGTTACTCTTCGGCTGTCTTTGGAAAATCTGTTTGGAATAATTGCTAGCACCAACAACTGTAGGATAAGTACCATAGACATGGCAATCAAAGATCACTGTTTTAGAAAGACATACGGAAATTCTTAGAATAACATAAAAAAATAAGTTACTGTCATTACATTATCTAGCCTATATATCAGTGTACACAAAATTAGAAAAGCATTATATTTTTACAAGTAGACTCTTAATAATATTTTGAGTATTAGTAATTATCATACATATGGTCTCTTTTTTTTTTTAAGCTGAAGGTATTATATCTTTTTATTTTTTAAAGCTGAAGGTATTATATCTAATCTTATTAGAGAAGTTTATATTTCTGACAATGCAGATGGTTACAATGATATCGCTACGGATATTTAACGTCAGGTACAAATGAAACAAACAAAGAAAGCTTACTTTCAACTGCTTAGCTGAGCCCACCGTGACAGTTAGCCTCTCCAGATTGTTGTTGTAGCATAGCGAGACCTCTAGTTGACCCAGGTCACGTGGGGCTTAAGCTGACCTCTCTCTCCAAGTCCCGTCGCAGCATTCTCTTGCCCTCCCATGGAGCCAGATCCTGTCGAGATAATCAAGGATTTCAGCCAGAGTCCTGTGGTGGCATGTCTTATACCGTGCCAGACACACGATTATGGCTAACTTCAATCTTAAATAAAATAAAAAACCACTGAGGCTAGAGGGCTGCAATTTGGCATGTTTGATGATCGGAATATGGATGATCAACATACCAAATTGCAGCCCTCTAGCCTCTGTAGTTTCTAAGATCTGAGGGCGGACAGAAAAAGTGCAGACGTACAGACAAGGCCGTCTCAATAGTTTTCGTTTGCAGTCAATTAAAAATGGTTAGTTTCTCAAAATCGACACATCTCCCGTAGATAATCGCCAGCAATAAGAATATTACATACTGGACTCGCTCCCTCTTCATTCCCTGTTTGGTAAGAAGAGTACTCATCAGACTTCTACTGATACCTTCACCTCAATCCAAAACCTTGAGAGTTACAATTTCCATTTTAAGGTTCCAGTCGTAGTAGCTATAAGATGCTTGAACCTTTCAACGCCTGGACCAGATTGGAATACAATTCCTTAATATTTTTTCGTCGAAAACTACGTTATCTCAAAGAGGCAATAGCGCAAAAAGATTACGGATGCATTAGGAAGTCTTTGCATAGAAGGAAAATCGTTGCAGACAAGTGCTTTAAAGAAGGTAGAGTTGAGTTGAATATAGAATTTAGGCCAAAGGCCGATCACTGGGACTTATGAGGTCATTCAGCGCTGAAGTGGAAATTGACAGTAAAAGGTTGAAAGGTGTTAACAGGAGGAAAACCTCAAAGCAGTTGCACTATGAATCAAGTGTTAGGAGAGGATGGAAAGTAAGACGAAGAAAAAGAATGTGAAAGGAGGTACAGTACAAGAAACGAAAGTGGTTGCAGTTAGGGGCCGAAGGCACGGTGCAAAGAACCTCTAGTAATGCCTACAGTGCACTGCATGAGGTCTCCCCTGACGGCACTAACCTCCTACGGGACTTTACGAAGGAGGAAAATAATAGGACTAATACATCCTACGCTCCAAATGAGCACCGAAGCAGACGAATAAAGAGCATCAATGGAAAGAGAATATGTAAAAATAATGTTCGCCTGACGAGATATATTAGGAAGTTATGTCTCGTAAAGGCTGGTTAATATCTGCCATATTAAGGACAAGAACGGCACATATATAGGTAATAAAGAGGAAGGGAAAATATGTAATTATTAGGGTGGGCATTGCCCTAGTGGACACATTCAACCCATTTATCCTTCATATCAAGGCAGTCGTTCCTGTCACTACCGCCCTCTAGCGTTATTGAATTCCATAACGACACGCGGGAGGAAATTCTCCATGAAATTTGATGATCTCAAAAAAAAAAAAAAAAAAAAAAAAAAAAAAAAAAAAAAAAAACCAAAAAAAAAAAAAAAAAAAAAAAAAAAAAAAAAAATCGCCATCTTTCAACGGATTATCCTTAAGTACAGGATTGAGCTGGTATTACCGATTATGGGTGCACATTTTTTTAACATTCAGCTTACGGGGAAATTAGTTTCCTAATTTCTATTTCCACATATCTACGCATTAGGGAAAAATGTGGTAACTCCTCTTTGATATAGATAAGATACACTTCAAGATATTTTTTCCTGGCCAATGATAGTTTACAGGTCTAACGAATGCAAGGTTTGGCAGAGTAATACAACGGTCTGTTACTTACAGTATAAATTACACGACCATCTAAGAGGATAAAGAGCTTCGCTTGCCTAATGGGAACAGAGAACATCTGGAAGAGAAGTGGATTATGAACTGGCCATGGAAATACTTCTGTCAAGATGGGGCAGATGCGTAGTTCTGGCAGGTGGGTAAATCGAAATAAGCAATACGCAGCTAATTGGGTAAAAACGGCATTGGGGTAAAAAAAAAAAAAAAAAAAAAAACGAACAAAGGAACGGGGGTATGGGACGTTGGCCGAGGCGGGGAAAAGCTGAATATTTTTTCGCTCGACCGCTCTAGAACTAGTTTGCATAATTGTAACCCCAGTACTGCGCAGTCACCTCCAGTAAATATATATGAAACGCTTAATAAAAGAACCTGCAGGCGTAGCCAAAAGGTTAGGTTTCATCATCTCTTCCTGGTAACAAGGACTACTGTTGAATGATTCCTTACTATTGCGCTGCCAGAGCGCAATAATGAAAGCTTAAGCCTCACTTATCTTTACTATACATTAAAAAATGAGCTTAGCTGTCTAACCTTTCAGCTCCAGTGGTCCTATATTCCTTATATCATTGTATGTGAAGCAGCCTCTCTGAGGATATCGTGCAACTGGAACTCAGGAATTTCAAAGCGAAGATGTAATGCATTACAACCCTAATCCAATTCTTGTATTTTGATAATTTACAGAGTTTTCTATTTATTTATGAATTTGTTAATCTATTTGCCTCTTTAATAAGTGATCCCTTCTTAGTCTATTTCCCATTACCTTATGTTACTTCTCTCTAATGAATACCGTATGATTTTAGAAGCTTGAATCATCTCCTGTGGGCTGTTCCATATGAATAAGAATAATAATAATAACAACAATAATAATAATAATATCAACATAATCGCAAAAACTTAGAAAAAATCATAATCTGGACGCATGGCTAAACAGAGCTCTATTTTTTACTCCTGCATCTGCAGACTAGCTTGAAAATAAAAGCAGAGACGGGGAATTAATATTCCTGCATTACGTCACAGAAAAAGGTCAGACATGTTCGGAGTGAATCTTGTTGTGCGGCAGCCGAACTTGCAGCCCCTAAAGAAAGAGGGATTCTCAAGGTGCTTCAATTATGGGAAGACATGAGGAAGATGAGGTCATCTTTCTTTTACGCTTCTGGGGGAGACCAATGTCGAAGCGACCTTAAAAGGTGACACGTCTTTTACTAGAAGTAGCGGGTAACCATTACTACAGGTGCACCCCCGCCCCACCCCCCCCAAAAAGGAAATTTTCAGATTTACGTTATGTATTTACACTCTGTGCCTTAATACTCCTGACTTCATTAAACCTAACGAATAGCCTCAAAAAAGAGTAGCGGTTAACCATTACTACAGGGTGCACCGCCTCCCCCCAACTCCACCATCCCCCACCCCCCAAAGAAAAGAAATGTTCAGATTTTACAATATATATTTTACACACTGTCGCCTAGCTCAGATCCAGTACTCCAGTCTTCATTGAACCTAACGAAATGCTCTCAAGAAGTCCAGATCTTAACGTAATGGTTTTTACCACGTGGGGTTTACTGTAACATCAACTTCATTTACAGAGAGATGCCACAATCATACAATCATTAAAAGCTCTGTTGATAGAAATTTGGAACAATATCCTGCTTGGAGTCACCCAAGGGGCGACTGGAAGTTGGGTAGAGCGTCGTTGTGCAGCTGCTGCTGCCCTTGGAAAGCATTTTGAACCAAATCTAACATTTGAGCTTTTGTTGTTTTAACAATATTTCTATCACTAAAAACTGTTTTTCTATTTCCAACTATCAATAAACTGTAAAAAATGTCCTGATTTTTTTTTTTGCATTGATATTCAATGTTTTTTTTTTTTTTTATAATGAAACTTACCTGTTCGTTTTATACGATCGTGTTCCAGAGGACATCTTAACATTCCAGTCGAGTTTCTTGGAATTCTCTGGAAAACCAGCTAATCGAGGAAACCGAGATCACTGCCTTTATCTTTATGTTGACGCATCAAAAGTAAACGAAAGTGTACCAGTCTAGCGCTTATAACAATCCACTTTACTTATATTGATGATGTTGTCAAATACATTGTTTGTGTCTCTTTTTGATTCAATGGAGTGAAATAAACATTATTTTCTGCAGGTAAACTTTTTCGCCAATACCTTACAATATTCATATGGATGTCGGCAGTAATACTCGAACAAACACTTGTGAACTAATTTAAAATTCTGAAAGGAAAAGCGAAACCATATATAAAAAAGCATCCTACAGGTAAAACTCGGATTATATTACAAGCGTTCACGCTCATGTAGTCTCTGCGAGAGATCTTGGTCCTGTTTGTTAGAATATGGCAAGTAAACAATGCGCCGAAGTTTCTTCTTGTCTGCACAGCGTATAATGCTGTATGAGCCGCGGTCATGAAACTTTCATTCACGGCCGGTGGTAGCCTCTCCTATAGTGTCGCTAGACGTACGATGCATGGCTAACGTTCAACTTCAAATAAAAAAAATTAAAACTGCTGAGGATAGAGGGCTTCCAATTTGGTATGTTTGATGATTGGAGGATGGATGATCAACGTACCGATTTGCAGCCCTCTAGCCTCAGTAGTTTTTATCAACTTTTCTGTACTGCATATAATGCTTTATGAGCCATCGGTGGAGGTCTTGTCCATATAGAGTTGTCAGACGCACGAAATAATCGCGCATTTTGAAAAGTGAGAATGGAATGCAGTTACCTATGGCTTCGGGTGCTGAGAGGTTTAATTTTCCTCTGATTGAGGTAATAAAAAAAACCTAGTGAATTGATTGACAAAATACATTAAATAAACTCTGAAACTAATTCTTTAATTATTATACGGAGTACATTCACAAAGAAACCACTTTACCCCATAGTAAGGTAACAATTTTTACAGAGTAACAAGTACATTACAAGGAGAGAGAGAGAGAGAGAGAGAGAGAGAGAGAGAGAGAGAGAGAGAGAGAGAGAGAGAGAGAGATCGTTCATCCAACACTACTGTTATAAGCATACAAAACCTTGCCTGCTCTTCGGATAGTAGTTATACAGCATCCATTAAAAGTAAAATCTGTATTTTATAGAATATAAGTAAAACCTGCATTTTATAGAATATAATATAAGTCAAATCGGTACACAGTCACGAAACAGGGCCATAAGTGACGTCAATCAAATTCCTCTTCCAGGCCTAAAGTATTCTTCTCACCTTCAGCATAAAAAGGACGTGTCCAATCAATTGGTGTTTCTTGTCTCGATCAACGTCGAAAAAGGTCAGCTTCAAGGCCCTTTCTTCCAGCTCTTTGGCCGTGATCTGAAAAGTAGCAAGATCCCTGGGTCATTCAGGTCAACAGTCATTTTATCAATGAATCTATAGATGAATGAGAAAAGTCTGATTTTACATTTTATTTTATTACTGTCGATAAACATAATATGAACAAAAATGTTAAGAAAAAAGCATATATCGGATAGATGACTTCACAGTGGTGATTTAT
>NC_087209.1:78540801-78548958 GCF_015104395.2 Macrobrachium nipponense
GACTCTTACCTAAATATAACTTCAAATGACGCTAGAATGCTGGCATCAAATATTGACTTCTTACATTGCAAAAGAAAAATTTATTCAAACATTCCTTCGATCTTTTTCATGTCGTCAGCTACAAAAATACGGAGGTGAGGAAATGTGCAAACAGTGCCTGCAGCTCTCGTAGTACTTGGAAAAAGAAAAATGTGACTGTTCAAGTCTTAGTTATTATCATATGTTAGTTGAGCTGTAGAATACAGGATATTGTCAAATTTCATTTCTCGAAGCATTGACTCAGAGGATACTTTTGTGCGAGTGGTGGTAACCTCTTAAAAAATCAAATGCTTTCTACATAATGATAATAATAATATTTCGAAAGGAGACCCTCTCGTAGACATGTTTTGTTAAAAATAATTGCTGCTTCAGCACTATTATTCTTGTAGAGAGTCTTTATTTTTCTGATGACGGCTTTCTCGTTGTTGCTTGTACTGGCGAGCAACGCACCAAAGGGCATGGTAAAATTCGGTTGAGTCATTTGGTTTATTATTGCTTATACAATTCTTGCTTATACAACTCTCTCTCTCTCTCTCTCTCTCTCTCTCTCTCTCTCTCTCTCTCTCCAACGCGACGTTTCCTCCTGATCCGCAGGACATCATGAAGCGATGACTGAATTCGAGTGGTTGTTGTTGTTGTTTAAGATTAAGCCAGCCTTGCGCTGGCACGGGCTCTTGCTCCTAGAGCAGCCCGTAACTGGATTATCTGTAAAGATACAAAAACAATGCTTTGGCGGTTAGTTGTAGAAAGGAGATAGGGTGACAGGCAGAGGATTGCAATCCCTTTGAACCTTACGGTACCCTTCAGTAGGAGAGAAAGTTTCATCTCAGTGAGACTCAGCCTAGATGGAAAGTGCTGAGTAGGAAAAAGGAAGAAAAATATTGCAATATTTATCAAACCAACATTAAGAAAGCATTATAGTATATATACATGTTCATGCATACTCACACTTATACATACGTTTCCAAAGATGTGTATGGCTCCCATTGCAAACAGTGAAGTAGAGGGTTTGTGCGTTGTGTAGCTTTTTTTTTCTTTTGCTTTATGTTTGTAAGACAACAGGAGATTCCCATGTGTCTATGGAGAAATGCCGTGTAATTCCTCTTTTTAATGGGGAGGTGGGTGAGACATTAGGAGATTCCCATGTGTCCCTCTGTTATTTAGGATGTGTCTGGTGATCTGTGTCGGTGTCAGCTCATTTTCAGTAAGGTTCGACCTGAGAGACTGTGTCTCTGGGCAGTCTAGTAGGTAGTGTTCGAGAGGCTGGATTGCCTCTCGGTCACAGTACTGACATAACCTGCCTTCATTACCTATCATTTTCCAGGTGCAGAGGTATCCTAGCCTTAATCTGTGTGTGATGACTGAGAGTTTTCTGGTGGTTTGCTTTGTGATGTCATTAGGCGTTAGACTTGTGACATCCACATACCACTTTGACGTTCGTGAATCTTGTAGATAGTGACGTCGTACTTCACTCTCTTCTTGGAGTTTGGCATAGCTTTTAGCTATTTCCTTTAGGTGTGTTATGGATGGTTGCACTTTTATGATTACTGTACTGCAGCTGAGGGCACTTTTGGCTAGGATGTCAGCTTCTTCATTTCCCTGGATTCCCACATGGCTGGGTATCCAGTTTAGTATGACTCTCCTGTCAGCAGCTTGATGTGACTTTGCCACTGATTTTATGGCTGTTATCAGTGTCACATTTTCTATTGGATTTGTCGCTTTGATTGCGAGTATTGCTCCTTTGGAGTCGATATGCACTGTTGTGTGTCCTTCTTTCAGATTGGAATTTTCTAAGGCTTTAAAGATTGCCATTAGTTCTGCTTGTAGTATGGAGGCATTGTTGGATAGCCTCCAGCTTCCTTTGAAGTCTTGGGCAGCCAATGCTGCTGCAGTTGCTGTAGCTTCTGGATCAACTGAGCCATTTGTGTAATATGTGTTTTCAGCTGCTGTATTCCTGATTGCTTCTTCTGTTGCAGTTTTCATCTGTGCTGCTGTGCACAGTGCTTTGTTTGCCGGTAGTATTGTGAAATTATACCGGATTGGATCTTCGACCTAGGGAGGTGATTTTTGGTATCCCTCAAATGGGACATCCTTTGTTATTTGTTTCACTGTGTCCTGCATACCCAGTTCTCTCAGTGTCTGGAGTATACTGCCCGCATAGGTTTTGGGCGGGTCTAGCTCTTCATGCAGGTTTATACACGCTTGCATTTTGTTTTTGTGTGGTCCATTTCTGTCATTTCTGATGGTTTTGAACAGAATGGAAATATTTCTTTGGCCTATCCTGTGCGTGAGAGACTGTAGTTGTGTCTCTGCCCTCAAGAGACAAATTCTTGTCTACATTGGGGCTCCAAGTATAAGTCTCATTGCATTATTTTGGATGACCTCCAGCCTCCACTGTTGATCCTTTCTGAGATTTGTCAGGACTGGTGCTGCGTATTCTACTTGTGCTCTGATGGTTTGTATGTAGAACCTCCTGAGCAGATGGTATATTGCACCTTCTTGTAGTGATGTGATTCTCTTTAAGGCATCAAGCCCTATTTTTGTTTTGGCCTGGAGGAGCTGTATTTCCTTCTCAGGAGATAGTGAATCTGCAATGCAGACACCCAGATATGTGTAGCTATCCACCCAGTCTATGATGTCTAATTCAGTAGAAGGTTGGTTGGATTTCGATCTTGTTTTATTGCCATGGCTTTTGTCTTGTTTCTGTTGATTTTGAGTCCCAGTTGTGTGCACTTGTCCTCAAGGTTTTGCAAGGCTTCTTGCATCTTTTGGAGTTGTCTTTGAAGGCTGGAGCTGACGATGCAAATATCATCAGCATATATGAAAACCTCTACTCCTTGTGGTAGCTCTAGACAGGCTACATTTTCCATAAGGCCATTGTTAGAATGCCCCCTGTGGAGTGCCGTTTTCAAGAGAGTAGTATTCTGACATTTTGCCTTGGAACACTACTCTTGCTTCTCTGTCTTGCATGTATCCTTTTGTCCACGTAAGCAGGTTGCCTTTGATCCTCTTTCGGACTAGGGAGGAGAGGATGGTTGCTGCATTGGCCAATTCATATGCTTTTTCTAGATCTAAGAAGACCACTATGGATTTCCTGCCATTTATGGCACTTAGCACATCTGTGAGGCACTCGTGGGTGCCTACTCCTTCCCTATAGGCATAGAGCCTATGTTGTAGGGGCCCTGCTTTCCATAGTAGTCTGTTTAGAATCATTCTTTCTGCAACTTTTTCCATGCAGCTGATGAGGGATATCGGCCTATATGCCTATATGCGCCTGTCTCCTTTGGCTTTGTGTCATCAGGCGTGTTGCAGGCAGTATTGATTTCTCTCCACCTTGCTGGGGAAATTTAATTTATTTTTTCCCGTGTTGTTTGGGGAAGGTTGTGGGATTTTGTCCTCTCTGCAAAGTTTCTGGCTATGTTGTCAGCATCAGCTTCCTCTTGTGGGTTGGGATGGATGCTTTGCCCTGTTCTTCCTTTCCCTGCCATTTTTGCAAGGAATCTCCAGATCTGGGTTACTGGAGTTTGTCTGCTGATGTTGGCACACCAATCATGCCATGCCTGTTGTTTGATTTCTTTTGTCTCTTCAGTTGTGTGGGCTATTACCTCTGAGAAGTCTGTGCACCTCATCAGATGGTTCCTGTCTGAAGAGTTTTCGGACTCAGTTGACTCTGGCTTTGAGTATTCGAGTGGCGAGTCCTTCTTCTTAAATCGTGCTGTTGCGGGCTCTCAAGTACGGTATAGAGAATCTCTCTGGCAGGTCGAATTTTCATTAGTTTCTGGGAAGGTGACTCATACGGCGATCGTTTACGAGTCTTGCAGACCTTCTCAGGCAGGGGGTATCACTGGGAGCCTCTTGATTGGCTTCTACCTGAGTGACATCACCCCTGGTATTATTCTGATAATGTGCTTCACGTCCGGTGTTTGTTTCATGCGCTCTGGTACTTTCGTTGGTGGGGAGGGGCATGCTCCTCCTCACACACGTCAGTATCAGGAACGCTTCTTGAGCGGTATTAAGGGGAGGCTTTTGCTTGAGTATAAGCAGCGCTTCTAGGAGGCGCAGACGTCGTGGGTCAGGGGCTTTCCCGATGATTTTGACATTCCTGATGATGTCGTCTCTTGTGATGTCTTGCTGGTGTACTGCAAGGGTGTGCTGCCTAATGGTGCCCTCCTGGGCGTGGCAGGAGATCCTTTTAGACAGGTGCATCGTCGTCATGCTGATGTAAATCCCAGGGCATCCTTGGGCGGGGCATACGTATTGGTAGACAATGTTGGACTGCTTTAGGGGGTCTCCTACGGGCGGGGAGGGGTTGTTCTTCATAAGGAGGTCCTTCGTACACCGATTCTTATAGTAAATAATAAGGGACTCTCTCTTCCCTTCCTCCATAGGGTGGACGTGTTCCTCTATTATTTTCTTCATGGCTGCTTCGTCCTCCTTGTATTGGTGGTGCATGAAGGCTTTGTAGAAAAGTTTTACATCCTCCGGGGGTGGGATGTTCCTTCTCTCTTCCTCCGTCATATACCACTTGTCAAGGGTAGCTCATGTTTCTCGGTTTACAAGTTTATTTGAGTACCCATTATTAATCAGCATCTGGGTTGCTCGGTCGAGTTCGAGGTGCGTGTCCTGCAACGTTGAACAGTGTGACGAAGGCCCCGACGGTGGTGGTCTTGAACCGCGCAGGACACCCGCTATCTCCATTTAGACAAAGTCCAAGGTTCGTAGCCTTGGTGTAGACTGTTGTCGCTAGCTTCTGATTCGTCTTCGTGACAAGGAGGTCGAGGAAGGGGAGCCGATTCTTTGCTGCTGTACTCGACGGTGAAGTTGAATGTGCTGTGACGCAGGAACTGCTGTCGAAGGGCTTCTACCTCTTCCTCGGAGTCAGCTTGCACGAAGATGTCATCGATATAGCGTCCGTATGTGCGGCGACATCTATGTTGCGAGAAGGCCCTTTCTTCCACTTCTCCCATGTAGAAGTTAGTGAAGAGGACTCCTAAGGGGGACCCCATCACTATGCCGTCCTTTTGGTGGTACATCTGTCCTCGGTGGGTGGTGAAAGGGGCTCTCTTCGTACAGATTTCCAGCAGGGTTCTTAACGAGTCTTCTGGGATGTTTGGGGGTCTCATATCGGGATTCCTATATACCTCGCTCTATGATGATCCCTATTGTCTCGTCGACTGGGACGTTGGTGAATAGGGACTCAACATCTAAGGACTCCATGGTTCCCGCACCGGAGGAGTTGCGGATCTTCTCCAAAAATTCCACCTATGAGGTGAGGCAGTACCTGGAGGGGATATATGAACTAAGAATTTTATTAAGCCGTTTGGCCAGGGCGTAAGTCAGGGCGGGCGTTTGGCTGATGATTGGTCATAAGGGCATGCCGCGCACGTGCTCATCAACACCTCAGAATACTTCGAGAAACTCGACGCCATCTTGTCTGATGTCTCCAAGTTCGAGCGACTTACGAGGAACCCGACGGAAGACATCAAACGCAACGCCAACCGGGTCATCACGGCCGTGAATGCCGCTACGAATACCACACACCTCCTGCCCATCCAAGGTGACTACAGCCTCGGCTACCTATACGGGAATGTGAAGGCCCACAAGGGAGGCAACCCCTTACGAACAATCTTCAGCCAAACGCCCACCCCGACTTACGCTCTGGCCAAACGGCTTAATAAAATTGTTAGTACATATATCCCCCCCCAGATACTGCCTCACCTCATCGGTGGAATTTTTGGAGAAGATCCGTGACTCCTCCGGTGTGGGAGCCATGGCGTCCTTAGATATTGAGTCCCTATTCACCAACGTCCCAGTCGACGAGACGATAGGGATCATCATGGAGCGGGTATATATGTAAGTGTTTACATATATATATGTGGAATATATGTGTTATTCCATATATAAAAACTAAAACTATGACAGTAATTAAAACCAGTGACCCAGGAGGTCAACCAGTTTGCTTGCAGGAGTGTGATCGGACCAGATAAGATAATGTAGGCTAAGCCTTGACGTGTTGTATCAGTCAGCATCTGGTTTGTCGTCATCTATGGTCATCAAATCTATTGTTTTATAAACTGTTGAAAAAGCTATCTGCAACCAAATTGTATGTCAGACTTCAGTTAGCCAGCTTCATTGGAAGACCTGTCCAAATTTTATCTGATCTTCATGATGTAAGATAGAAGAATACATCTATTTTTGTACTGTGTTTCAAACACTAGAACCACACATCAGAAAGAAGATACTGAATGAACTCAGAATTATCATCGAAATCCAAGATACTGCAATGAGGATGGGAGTCGTACCAACCGACCCTAGCGTAAATTATTGCAGGTCTTAATAACCCACAGGGCGCCTTGTTATTACAAAGGCCCAGAGCCCTACATATAGGAATTCCGATATGAGACCCCCAAACATCCCAGAAGACTCGTTAAAAACCCTGATGGATATCTGTAGGAAGAGAGCCCCTTTCACCACCCACCGAGGACAGATGTACCACCAAAAGGACGGCATAGTGATGGGGTCCCCCTTAGGAGTCCTCCTCGCTAACTTCTACATAGGAGAAGTGGAAGAAAGGGTATTCTCGCAACATAGATGTCGCCGCATATACGGACGCTATATCGATGACATCTTCGTGCAAGCTGACTCCGAGGAAGAGGTAGAAGCCCTTCGACAGCAGTTCCTGCGTCACAGCGCACTCAACCTCACCGTCGAGTACAGCAGCAATGATCGGCTCCCCTTCCTCGACCTCCTTGTCACGAAGACGAATCAGAAGCTAGCGACAACAGTCTACACCAAGGCTACGAACCTTGGACTTTGTCTAAATGGAGATAGTGAGTGTCCTGTGCGGTTCAAGACCACCAACGTCAGGGCCTTCGTCACACTGTTCGACGTGGCAGGACATGCACCTCGAATTCGAACCGAGCATCCCAGATGCTGATTAATAATGGGTACTCGAATAAACTCGTAAACCGAGAAACACGAGCCACCCTTGACAAGTGGTACATGACAGAGGAAGAGAGAAGGAACATCCCACCCCCGGAGGATGTAAAACTTTTCTACAAAGCCTTCATGCACCGCCAATACAAGGAGGACGAAGCAGCCATGAAGAAAATAATAGAGGAACACGTCCACCCTATGGAGGAAGGGAAGAGAGAGTCCCTTATTATTTACTATAAGAATCAGTGTACGAAGGACCCCCTGATGAAGAACAACCCCTCCCCGTCAGTAGGAGACCCCCCCTAAAGCAGTCCAACATTGTCTACCGATATGTATGCCCCGCCCAAGGATGCCCTGGGATTTACATCAGCATGACGACGATGCACCTGTCTAAAAGGATCTCCTGCCATGTCCAGGAGGGCGTCATTAGGCAGCACACCCTTGCAGTACACCAGCAAGACATCACAAGAGACGACATCATCAGGAATGTCAAAATCATCGGGAGAGCCCCTGACCCGCGACGTCTGCGCCTCCTAGAAGAGCTGCTGATACTCGAGCAAAAGCCTCCCCTTAATACCACTCAAGAAACGTTCCTGATACCGACGTGTGTGAGGAGGAGCATGCCCCTCCCCCCCAACGAAAGTACCAGAGCGCATGAAACAAACACCGGACATGAAGCACATTATCAGAATAATACCAGGGGTGACGTCACTCAGGTATAAGCCAATCAAGAGGCTCCCAGTGATACCCCCTGCCTGAGAAGGTCTGCAAGACTCGTAAATGCTCGCCGTTTGAGTCACCTTCCTAGGAACCAATGAAAACTCAACTTGCCGGAGAGGTTCTCTATACCGTACTCGAGAGCCCGCAACAACATGATTTAAGAAGAAGGACTCGCCACTCTCATTCAGTCCCTTAGCAGTCATCGCTTGATAATGTCCTGCGGATCAGGGTGAAACGTCGCGTTGGAGAGAGAGAGAGAGAGAGAGAGAGAGAGAGAGAGAGCGAGAGAGAGAGAGAATTGTATAAGCAGTAATAAACCAAATTACTCAACCGAATTTTACCATGCCCTTTGGTGCGTTGCTCGCCAGTATAACACAACAACGAGAAAGCTGTCTTCAGAAAAATAGAGAAGACTCTCTACAAGATTAATAGTGCTGAAGCAGCAATAATTTTTAACAAAAT